>NC_136421.1:285234745-285764745 GCF_052625555.1 Lactuca saligna | reverse complement strand
CAAAGTTTGTAGGGTCGTTCTATCCTGGCATGATATCTATGGGTATACCTGCAACAATCTACATACAAAATAATTTACATCTAAAAAATGGATTTTAAGTTTTTTATTAAAGCACCTGAGTCAAAAAGATATCAAGTTCTTTGATTGGCTCATGTAACTTAGATTGGTCCTTGGAAACCAAATTCTACAACCAATGAATTTGGCATATACATGATTATGATGATGATGATGTCATCGCTAGTAACTTTTATGAATTTGAAATTTTTTTTTTAGAAAAATCAACTTTATTACCTGACCATTAAGAAGACCATGGTCAATTTGGACAAAATTTCCAGCAACAATCACTTGAACTATTTCAGCTGCTGATGGTTGCTCCTGTTTAAAACACATGTTTAAAACACAGAGAGATAAGATATATAATTACTTTTTAAAAAAATAGTGGGTGTGAGACCTTTTTGTCTCCTAGATGACTAGTAATGTGGTCAACAAGAAGCTGCAGTTGAAGTGGATTAGAAGAACTGCTTCCAACATTTAATCCAGATACCAAGACAACATATTTATCTTCTCCTGTTTACAAAGGACATAATTGTCAAAAATAGAAAAAATTATAAAAATTAAGAGGCATGAATGATGAAAATGAGACCTGATTTAGTTGGTAGATCCAACTGTGGTGGTAAACCAGCTTCAAGAATATCTTCAACAAGAAAATCACCACTATTGGTTTCTTTTCCATGCAAAGCAACAACATTTCCTATTGGATAACAAACAAAATAAATCAATATTTAATATAGTTTTGAAGATTTTAAGTATAATGATAAACAGAACCGTAAATTGTATTGTGTTTGTATATATTATTAATATGTATTACATGATATATATATATATATATATATATATATATATATATATATATATATATATATATATATATATATATATATTAGTTACAATCTAAACCCTAAACTATGACTAGTTGTATAATATTCCCTCGCAAGCTAAGGTCAGGTAAGGACCTGTAGCTTGGATCGTAACCCCTCGAATCTCTATGAAGATAACGGCTTAGTGAAAATATCAGCAATCTGATCATCGGTGGAGATAAACTGAACTAAGATTTTCTTCGCATCAACCTTCTCTCTCACAAAGTGGAAATCAATCTCAACATGCTTTGTGCGGGCATGGAACACAGTATTTGAAGACAGATAAGTAGTACAAAGATTTTCACACCACAAGATTGTTGGAGTAATCCGAATGTATGAAGGGTAGTTTAGTCATTTATTATTTTCTTTTAGGATAGAGTCAAAGACACGTGGGTGCAGGTGGCATAAACCCAGGAATGGGTTGTTATCTTTTCCTATTTTGTTGGTCAGTTTGGCTTTTTAATTAAGTAGGAGTCGTATCTTTCAGTGTGTGTATTTCTTGAAGGTTTTCTCAGATAATAAAGAGGTTATGGTTATGAATTCTTATATCTTGTTTTGCTCCCTTCCCAGTTACATTACGTAGCAGAAGAGCTGCACTAGTCTCTTGTTTTTGAGTTGTGTATGCAGGGGGTTGAACCTAACACTTGGTATCAGAGCATAACCTGGCGAATGCCCAAATATCAACCCTATAAGAAAGAGATGAGTGAAAAAACCAATAAAGATGGTCTGATTAGACTTCAATATCCGTTGCTGTCCAAAACCAATTACACAGCATGGGCAATTAAGATGAAAGTTTTTATGCAAGCCAAAGGTGTGTGGGATGTTGTCGACCCCAAGAATCCTCGAGAAGTTGTTGAAGCCCGGAAGGACAAGATAGCACTCACTGCTATCTACCAGGGGATACCGGAAGACATGTTGATGTCCATCGCAGAGAAGGAAACAGCAAAAGATGCTTGGGAAACCCTCAAGACGATGTACGTAGGTGCGGATAGAGTTAGGATTGCAAAAGTGCAGACATTGAAGGCTGAGTTTGAAGTGTTGAAAATAAAGGAGACGGAAACGATAAATGAGTTTTCCATGAAGGTGAGCAATGTGGTGAGCAACATACGGGCCTTAGGTGACAAGGTTGAAGAAGCGTATATCGTCAAGAAGTTACTCAGAGCTGTCCCAACAAAGTTTCTACAAATTGCTTCAACGATTGAACAATTTGGAGATTTGGAAACGATGACCGTCGAAGAAGTCGTCGGAAGATTAAAGACTCGTGAAGAAAGAGTCAACGGACATGAAGATAATGAGGAGCAACGACTCCTGCTCACACATGAAGAATGGCTTGAAAGGTCAAAGCAAAGAGGTGATGACTCGAAGTCACCACAAAAAAGTCATGGTTCTGATGATAACTCTTCTAGGGGATGAAGAAGGAGCCGTGGACGAGGTGGAAGCAGAGGAGGACATCGAGGAGGTGACACACATAGTTATCGTGAAGGTGGACAAGGATCATCAGGAGGTCGCGATAAGAGTAAGATCAAGTGTTTCAATTGCAATGAATATGGTCATTATGCCTACGAATGGCCTGAACCAAAACAAGACAGAAACCAAGAGGCTACCTTAGTTCAAGCTCATGAAGATGAAGAACATGCATTGCTATAAAAATAAAATCCATTGGTATGGTGAAGCTTGAGGAGGTACTGGTGCAAAGTGTCAGCCAACATTCGGAGTAGGGGGTGAATGTTGGAGTAATCCGAATGTATGAAGGGTAGTTTAGTCATTTATTTTTTTCTTTTAGGATAGAGTCAAAGACACGTGGGTGCAGGCGGCATAAACCTAGGAATGGGTTGTTATCTTTTCCTATTTTGTTGTTCAGTTTAGCTATTTAATTAAGTAGGAGTCGTATCTTTCAGTGTGTGTATTTCTTGAAGGTTTTCTCAGATAATAAAGAGGTTATGGTTATGAATTCTTGTATCTTCTTTTGCTCCCTTCCCAGTTACATTACGCAGCAGAAGAGCTGCACTAGTCTCTCTTGTTTTTGAGTTGTGTATGTAGGGGGTTGAACCCAACAAAGATCGATGCTTTAATGACCGGAATGCATAACTCTCTTAACAATGCTTCAAGCCAGGTAACTTCAGCAACAACATCAACTAGAGCTTTGTATTCAGCCTCCGTGGATGACCAAGAGACATTTTTCTGTTTTCTTGCTGACCAAGAAACTAAATTTGAACCAAGATATATAGCATATCCCCCTGTGGATTGACGGTCATCTGGACAGCCAGCCCAATCAGCATCTGAAAAGGCAGTAACCAGAGGGGATTTCGCATCTCCATAGGTATGAATAGTGGTGTCAAGGGAGGGGGTGAGACAGAGACCAAAAGTGCTGGTGCCTTTAAGATACCGGAGAATCCTCTTAACAATAGACAAATGATTGCTAGTCGAAGAGTGCATGAACTGACAGACTTTGTTGACGGCATAGGCGATGTCGGGTTTGGATAGAGTGACATATTGCAAGGCTCAAACCACTTGATCATACCGCATATCATTCTCGAACAATAGCTGGTGAAACCCTTTAAAACCAAGAGCAAGAAGTGCCTGAGATAGCCAGTGAAACCAAGCATGTGGTGTCTGCTTGAGACCATACAAGGATTTGTGTAGTTAGCAAACATGGTTGGGTTTGTGAAGATTAAAAAAACTGGGAGGTTGGCGTAGGTAGACAGTCTCATTAAGATCACCATGAAGGAAGGCGTTTTTAACATCCAGCTGCCGTAGGGGCCATTTGTTGGACACATCTAGAGAAAGGACAACCCAGACAGTAGTAAACTTGACAACCGAGTTGACGTGTCATGAAAGTCAACCCCTGGCTGTTGATGAAACCCCTTGGCTACTACATAAGTGTTGCAACGTGTTATAGAACCAGTATGATCGCGTTTAATCTTGTAAACCCATTTGCAATCAACAATATTAAAATTAGGAGCATGTGGCACAAGTTTCCATGTGTCATTTCTAATTAGAGCATCATACTCATCAGCCATAGCTTTTTGCCAATGCGGATGTTTAGCAGCAGTAGAAAAGGTTGTAGGTTCTTGTTTAGTCTGGGTAGCGACATGAAATGTAGATGGATCAAACCGGGTTGTCTTCTTCGAGTTTGGATGAAGTGTAGGGGGCGCACCCGAGTTGCAGAGGTCTCAGTTGATGAAGTCGGGACAGGCTCGGTTGTGGTAGTGTTGCGCCGGTCCCGATGAACATAGGTGAAGAGGGGATGGTATGTGGCAGCAACCGATGCTGCCGGTAGGATCGTAGCAGGGGAAGGGGAGGGTGTGGGTGTTGTAACTGTGGGTGGGGATGAATGTGTAAGTGGTGGTGTAATAATTAGTATAGAGTTGTCTGAGATAATTGGTAATGGGTAAGTAGAAACATAAGGATTGGTTGTGGAGGGTGGAGGTGTAACGGGAGCTGGTACGAGAAAGGGGAATGAAGTCTCGTGAAAACGGACATGGCGAGATATGTATATTTTATCTATACTGGGGTCAAGACAGCAGTACCCATAGTGAGAGGAACTATATCCAAGAAAGATACATGGGATGGACCTGAAATCCATTTTATGTTGGTTGTAAGCTCTAAGGTGGGAAAAGTATTGACACCCAAAAACCTTTAGAAAAGAGAAATCAGGTTCCCGTTTAAAGAGCTGCTCAAAGGGTGATATACGAGAGGTGGTACGAGATGGCATGCGCTTGATAAGATAAACTGCAGTGTCAAAGGCAAAGTGCCAATAAGTATTTGGAACACCGGATTGAGCAAGAAGGGCCAAACCAGTTTCAACCACATGACGATGGTGTCTCTCAACCAGACCATTTTTTCACCTGTATGAAGGCAAGAGAGACGGTGAACAATGTCGAATGAGTTGAAATTTTGAGTTAATTTGCGGAATTCACCCCCCCCCCCCCCCCCCCCCAAAAAAAAAAATGTTTGAACATATTTAATTTTTATGGAAAATTGACGTTCTGTGATGGTAAGAAACAGTTTAAATACTTCAAAGACATCAGATTTTCGTGTAATTGGAAAAATCCACATAAAACGAGAGAAATCATCAACACATAGCAAAAAATAATTATGACCATCAGAAGAGGTCATAGGTGCGGGGCCCCAAAAATCACACACGACAAGATCTAAAAACTTTTTGCTATTAAAAGTAGATATAGATAAATGAAGTTTAGATGATTTGCCAATATGACAAGAATTACAAAAAGAATTTGTTGAACTAGAAACAGGTAGACAATATTTAGAAAATATAAACTTCAAAAGTTGTGGATGAGGATGCCCGAGCCATTGATGCCACGTGTCGAAAGGGGCTTTAAGAGTAGTAAAAGCAACTTTGGGAAGATGCTAAAAAGACGGAAGGCAAATGGAGTGGAGTCCGTTGTTACTTGGACCTGTAAGGATGGTAGTTTTGGTAGAATTGTCCTTCATAGCAAAAAAAAAAAAAAAAAAAAAAAAAAAAAAAAAGTGAAATTCAAAGAAAACATCATTATCTAAGTTGAACTTTTGGACAAAAAGAAGGTTCTTTCTTATTTCAGGAACATGAAGAATATTGGACAAGGAAAAAGTTTTTGTAGGCGAATAAAAATTAGAAGAACCAATATGAATAATAGATAAACCCATACTATTGCCAACATGAAAAGCATCCTCACCGAAATACGATGTGTGATTCTCAATGGAGGAGAGATCATGAGAAACATGGTTATTGGAGCCAGTGTCTGGAAGCCATGTGGTAGTTTGAGAGCGATTTTCTGCAAAATTAGCAGAGGGTTGTGAGCGAGAGCGGATGGTGGTAAGATCACGATTAGGACATTAGGATGGAATGTGGCCAATACCGTATCGGTTAGATGTTCCATACACAGTGTTTTGAGTGGAAGCTCATGGGAATTGGCTCCTCGTACCACCTGATGTGGGGTTGTAGTTGGCTCGACCACGACGATTGTTGGAGCTGCGACCTCGAGAGGGTTGCGATCGGCCGGCATAGAAGGCTTGAAGAAAGGGAGCCTGACTGAGTTGAAGTCCGAGTCAGGAAACAAGTCGTTGAAGGGCGTGTAGGTGATCAAGTGATGGAGTAGTGGTGAGTGGAGTGGATCGGTTGGATGAGGTGGCGGTAAAAGCTTGGACATGAGCAACCGTGGGTGAGTTTTTCTTGATCATAAAGTCATGATCAGCTAGAAGACCATGAAGATCTTGAAAAGAAGTAGGTGATTGTCAAGCAAGAAGAGTGGATTTAAGACCATTGTATTCCACACGAAGATCGGAAATCACCAACATAACGAGGTCTTTCTCCTTAACAGGCTCTCTAATGTTTGCCAAGACGTCAGAGTATGTGATTTAGTATGCTTGGTATGTGGTATCATGAGGAACTCACTAAGTTTTGTGCTTACAATTTTCAGTTTATGTTTCAGATACTTCGGTTTTCAATTGGAAGAGTTCGGAATGATTGCAAAGCACACACCGCATGTTTCCGCATTCTTTGATTTACTCTGATAACGATGATGTATAATAGAGCTTGATTTACCTTGGTTCATGAAAATGAGATTGTGTACTATTTTAGTAATTTTAAAATTAAAAAAATCGGTCTTATTTTTGGGGCGTTACAAAGGGAAAACTCGTCACTTTGAAAAAGTTGAAAACAAACTGGAGTAAAGTCACAACAAATGAAACCTTTTGGACGTGGTGCAACTCCAAAATATTTTCGACCAAACATTCAATTTTTATATACCACATGGACCAAACTAGCAATTTTGTCATCAAAGTATCATCCATCTACGAACCAACTAAAACTAAACAATTAATAATTCCAAGAAAAAGGTTGAAGTCAAAAGGCGTGTTTGGCACAGAGCTTTTAAAAGCGTTTGAAAGTCAAAATGCACTAGTTTAAACAAAAAGTTCCGCTTGGCAGTACGAGCGTTTAACTTTTAGTTTAAACAAAATGTTCCAAATGTAAAAGCTACTTCATGCAGCGTTTAACAAAACGCTACTGAATTTTTGAAATCAATTTGTATAACTACACTTAAAAATCTATTTATATATTTATTTATTTTTAGTCGACTGTTCCTTTTATGTAATTTTATATATTTCAAAAGTTTTCAGTTACTTTTGTCAAACATTCATATAACAAATAAAAGTTACAGTTTTCTGCTACCAGTTACCCGTTACCCACTACCTGCTTCCAGCTAACAATTAGTTTTGTCAAACACGCCCAAAGAGTTCAAACATTTAGAATACGAGCATCAAAATGATTATAAGCTATTAAACATATTTTAAAAAGAGATTTCGACAAATTTAATATTTTAAAGGTTTATGAATGATTAATATTATACTTAAAAATTAAGTTTAACAATTTGATATTTAAAAATGGCATAGAAAATTTTCCAATATTTTGGACAAATTATTTTGTTGAGCATAGCATCACTTTGGCACAAAACATCCAAGTCCAGCAGCCATTTCGAAACTATACAAATGACACAAATTTCTTTATGCACTTTTATAGTATTACATAATGTCATCATTTTACATAAGAAAAAAAAAATGAGTAACATGAAGATTAATTCACAATCTGAATCCAAATTTAACTTTGAACGCTTGAACAAATCCTGATAAATGATAATCAGTAAAACGCAAAATTATTGTGTCTCAGGAAGAAAAAAAAATGGCTACACATCTCTTGTGAGTGAGATCTCACAAAAAAGAATACAGTATCATCATCATCATCATCATTACCAATTCAACTAGGTCGTATCAGTTAGCAAGCGTTTATGCCTGTTATATTGCTTCTCCATGAACACCTTCGACGCTCCATCAATGGTTCTTCGCCAAGTCTAAATTCAAGTACAAAACACAAACAATCAGATCGACGAAACCCTAAATGAAACACCAACACCACAAACATTATTGAATCCAGATGAAATTCGGGACGTACCTTCTCGATTGTTCCGAAAAACGATCTGTTCCTGAAATTCCTCGACCTAAATTGAGCTCTCCCACCCTTTAATTGCCTAACCAACGCCCCCGCGCCGGATGATCGGCGACCGGATGCAACAGGCGGAAGAAGCGACTTCCTTTCAACGACTAATGTACCGGTAAACTCAGAGCTTTCGCCGATCATGAGTGTTAATGATTGCTCAGATCTCTTTTGTCGTTTCGATAAACGTGATGATTTTTTGGAAGGACGATCAGGAGAAGCTAATTCGGCGAATTTGCTGAGAAGTTCGTCGGAGGAAGCTTTGGTTACATGTTGAACGGCGACCGTTGGTGTAGGCGTGACAGTGGCAGTGTCCATTGTTGTTAGAGATGGAGGGAGATACCGATTGCAGAGTGTAGAGTGTAGAGAGAGAGAGCAGATGGAGGGAGTTGTTTGCAGTAGAAAAGGGTCTGGTCTGAATCTTATGGAACAGGATGAGAATAGACCGTTGAAGAAGATGGTGGGGGTGGTGATGGTGGTGATGAGAATAAGGAAATAGAGCCGTTGGGTGCTCAGAAGATCACTGATGAACTGCATTATTGTATTATTATAAAAAATAATACTAACAAGCAATAATTATTATGTAACTAATTTAATGATAAAGTTAGTATAAAACCAAAATTTGACATGATGCAATGTGATGTGACTATCTTAATCGGAATATTAAAAAAAAAAATCATTATTGTACGTTTAAAAAATGGATGTATATGAAAAAAATATTAATCATATGAATCACATTACTTGAGATTTTATCTACAAAATCATAAATATAATTGAAGTCTTGTGTTTAGCAAAAATAACTTAGCTTGTAGTAAAAATAGTTGGTAAATTACTTAAAAGCACAACTAAAAATTATATTAATTTTACTAAGAGCAATTTTGAAAAATGATTAAAAAAGTACAATAACAAATAGTAGTTTTTTTTTTTTAATTAAATTTTTGTTAAAAGATAAAAGGTACAAGCTCTTAAAAATTCATTGTCAAATATGTTTGGATTAATTTGTAAAATTTAGAGATGATTAGTATGTAATAATATAATTATCCCACTCAAATTAGATTCTTGATAATTTGCTATTTTGTTTTCCTCTAAACAAGTTATTTAAGAAAGATGGGCAGAACACGAGCATAAATTCGACGGGGCGATACTCTATTTTCTTAATAAATCGTAGTAAATTAGAAAATAATTTAACCACTTGATGATATGTTAACTCTTAATATATATTAAAAACTCTTGTCTTTAATATTTAGTTAATTCTAATTAACTTAATGTTTAATATAGAGTCCTTTAATATATTAATTTAACTTAATAATAAGTTATCACTAATTCAATCAAAATATATGGTAAAGAAAATATAGAACGCATTTGAAACAAAAATTTACATGGTAAACTTTGTTTTTGTACGCAATTTAATTGGGTATAAGATAATAAAGCATAAATATTGTACACAATTTCAAGTTTGCAAGATCGGGATCCTAAAATTTCATAATGATTATATAAAAAAAAGTAATTGATCAGATATGATTTTTTTTCATATTTCATGGTTAAATAGCTCAAAAAGGTAACCGGTCATATAGTAGTTAATGACATGATTAAATAGCTTAAAATGTATTAAGACTAATTTTTTATCATACAACTGTAGCAACTCGCAACTTTCATGTTATTTGTTTTAAATCTTTAACACTTATTTCTTAACCATACGGAAGAAATCAATAACAATTTCAATTTTTAAAGCTCGATTAAAAACCAAATTTCTTAAGGAACGTGATTGGTAGTTAAATAGTGAAAAAAAGAAAAAATACTTGAGCACTAACAGTTTCAATTTTTGAAGCTCAATTAAATTGAAACTCAATTAAAAACCGAATTTCTCAAGGAAAATGGCTTGAGCAGAAAAATAATGGAAAAAAGAAAAAGGCACATAAACTTTGAAGATAGAAATTAATAACAATTAAATCTTAAATTCTACTATCAATGAGGGTGAAATGTGAAGGCAGAAAAAAAAATTCTAGGTTGTTGGTCATTTATGGTTTACAAAACAGACAAAATAATAAAAGAATAAGATTATTTTTTATTAACCTTTTGGTAAAATAAAATTTGGGAATTTTCATGAAGTGGTAGGATCATATCCAGATCCTACGACCTTGTCTGCAATCTTACATACAAAACGATCATTTTGCGATCTAACAAGGTTTTCATTAGTATGATCATATGATCTTTCTATGCTCAAAATCTCGATCTTGACAATCTTTGTTAAAAGTAATAACCTTATATTAATCTTATATGTTTGTAATAATGTAGAACTTGATTATATACTTGTTTGGTATTATACGGACCAAAGTTACACATCTAATGAAATGCTTACAATACCATCATGCTCATACAAAAGCATCCTGCCTATGTCTATATATGAGAGGAAAATATGCATAAAAGTTTTTATATTTTGATTCTATTGACAAAAAAGATCACCTTTTTTTTGCAATATAACACAACTAGAGCTGACTATTACTTGCAATTTTGCTCAATTTTCAAGTTATCGCAAACAATAGTAGGTTTCGATAGTTAAATTGTACCCAAAAAATCAAGGATGTTTTTTTGTCAATAAGTTAAAATATAAGTACTTTTTTCAATGCATAATAATTTTTAATTTAATCTTATATAATTTAAGATTAAAAGGGTGTTTGGGATTTCATTATTTTACAACCTCAAAATAACTTTTAGGGAAAATGACTTATTGATTTATAGTGGTGAGAAAATGATTTCTTTTTAAGGGAGAATTTCATATATGCCCTTCTTAAACATCAAAATATCATATTTACCCAACTTAATTTCTAAATATCATATTTACCCTTCATAAAATTTTTAAATATCATATTTACCCTTCATAAAGTTTCAAAATATCATATATGTCCTTTTTAAACATCAAAATATCATATATACCCTTCTTAAATATCAAAATATCATATATGCACTTGTTAAACATCAAAATATCAGTGGTAATATCTAAAATATCTTTCATCTACAATATAATAATAATCAACAAAAATAAAAAATAAACAATCAAAAATATATATTCCATAAAAAGGGTTGAAGATGAATCTTTTTATCTGTGAAGAGGCTGATATTCCAACAATTCAGAAGTTCACATTCCATTATCATAGACATAAGGATAATATGATTAAATTTCTTAATTATTATAATAATTCTAAGGTATAAAAAATGATTATAAAAAATGATTTGGGCAAATATGATATTTTGAAGGTTTATGAAGGGTAAATATGATATTGAGAAATTAAGCCGGATAAATATGATATTTTGAAGTTTAAGAAGGGCATATATGAAATTCTCCCTTTTTTTAAAGTATTTTGATTAGTTTTTGTGGTGGAAAAAGTTAATAAATGAATAAGTTTGGTTTTTAAAAAGTGTTTGTCTTAACTTATATGTTTTAAGGGTATTTGGCTTCTACAACCAAAAAAAATTATGAAGAGTTTTGAAAAGTTAGAAATCCCAACTTATTGAAATCTCTCTCTCTCTCTCTCTCTCTCTCTCTCTCTCTCTCTCTCTCTCTCTCTCTCTCTCTCTCTCTCTCTCTCTCTCTCTCTCTCTCTCTCTCTCTCTCTCTCTCGTGTTGAAACAGCATCTAAATTATAATCAATTTTTAAAAATCCAAACAACAAATGTCATACAGTCTTCTTTCTTTTTTGGATTTTAATAATAGTTACCAATATCAATAGCAGTTTCATAATTGTCACAAAACTTATTTATACAACTAGCAAAAAAAATTCATCTACAAATCATTTTCATTTCATCTAAAGATTTTTCAACCAAATCAAATTTTGATTTAGTTCTATCCTCAAAAACTGATGCAAGTAATAACCAATTCTGATAGTGAAATTGAAAAAGAAAAAAAAAATAGGGATAAAATTTTTATCAATAAAACCAAAATATAAAGACTTTTATGCATATTTCCCTATATATAATTACAAAATACTCTTTTTATAAATATCCCATTTTCCGTCGTTTTGATATCGAATGTCAAACAAACAATATTTAGATTTAGATTAATATGTCAAATATTGATCTTTTAGAGAAATTAATAACTACGTTAATTTGATTTGAACACATCACCTCACAACTAAAAATTTATCCAACTTGTAATTTTGATTCCAACAATACAAAACAGTATCCATAATAACAATACATATCAATCTCTGAAAAATACAAAAACAAAACCAACAAATATGAAGAGCCGTTTGGAGTGATGAAGTTTATATATCAATCCCGAAACTCAAAGTATGACACTCCAGATTTTTCAGGTTCACCTACAACACAATACATCATCCCAAAATCATTACACAAAATAAGAGTATTTGGAATAACCACAAGGGGTAAAATCGTCATTTTACCATAACAGCAATGCCCGTCTCACTAAACTTCGGAACGCAAATGACTCTCACCACCTGCCCCTCTGATCCTGCAACAAAGTTCGACCAACATCATACAAGGTCAAATCTGGTCAAAGGTCAACACATAATTTTATTTTATTTAAAAAAATGAAAAAAAAAAAAAAGGTTTTTTACAAGAACCTTTTACAATGCGAGTTGCGTATTTCTCCTGATTCCCAACAAAGTAAACATGAGGGCAGCTCTCAATGAAGAAAGGGTCCCTATCAGTGAAGGGGTAACACCCTGTAATACAAAGAAACAAAAATAAAATGCTATACAAAATATAAAATATAAATACATTTCTATTTCTTGCATTTATAAATTTAAACAAAAAAAAAAAAGGGTACCAAGGGTGTTTGGTGCAGTTGGGGCTAGGTGCCTCCACCTCAAAGTCCTTTCCATGAATTCCAATTTATCTTTTGCTTCTGAATATTTTTCAAGATCATCAATATTTTGACCAGATGTTCCAAGAAACCTAAAACAAATCAAACATGTTCTATTAGAGCATTGTACTTTCATTCTTTTTATTCATATTAAAAAAAATAATAAAATATAATATCTTACCTCACATTGTCCACATCAAAGAGGTGAGGATTAGTGCATGACCTAAATGTGTTATAGGCTGATGATCCACGAAAAAGGCATCTGTTCAAAGGCTGTATACAAAACATGCAAGAAATAGCAATGTACTTTCATTTCCTTTTAATTTTCATAAAGTTTAATATTGTAAATATAAAGAAAAGAAAGTAGAATATTCTATAATAATTAATAAAAAATCTTGAATTTTAAAGTATTACAAAACCTGTTGTGGGAGAGCAAAGTTTGCAGGGTCGTTGTATCCTGGCATGATATCAATTGGCATACTTGCAGCAATCTGCATACAAAATAATTAATATCTAATTAACGTTTGTTTATGGTTAAAAATGGATTTTAATATGTTAATTAAATTAATTAAAGTACCTGAGTCAAAAAGATATCAAGTTCTTTGAGTGGCTCATATAACTTAGATTGGTCCTTGGAACCCAAATTCTGCAACCAATGAATATGGCATACATGATTATAAAGATGATGATGTCATCACTAGTAATTTTTATGAATTTGGAATTTTGTAAAAAAATAAACTTTATTACCTGACCATTAAGAAGACTATGGTCAATTTTGACAGAATTTCCAGCAACAACCACTTGAACTATTTCAGCTGCTGATTGTTGCTCCTGTTTAAAACATAGAGAGATAAGATAAATAATTACTTTTTTTTAAATAATAAGAAGAAGAAAAAAGTGGGTGTGGGACCTTTTTGTCTCCTAGATGACCAGTAATGTGGTCAACAAGAAGCTGCAGTTGAAGTGGATTAGAAGAA
Organism: Lactuca saligna; assembly: GCF_052625555.1. Classification (NCBI taxonomy): domain Eukaryota; kingdom Viridiplantae; phylum Streptophyta; class Magnoliopsida; order Asterales; family Asteraceae; genus Lactuca; species Lactuca saligna. Next base: position 285,751,038 of record NC_136421.1, on the reverse strand, counting down.
CTGCTTCCAACATTTAATCCAGATACCAAGACAACATATTTGTCTTCTCCTGTTTACAAAGGACAAAATTGTCAAAAACAGAAAAAAAAAAATTATAAAAATTAAGAGGCATGAATGATGAAAATGAGACCTGATTTATTTGGTAAATCCAACTGTGGTGGTAAACCAGCTTCAAGAATATCTTCAACAAGAAAATCACCACTATTGGTTTCTTTTCCATGCAAAGCAACAACATTTCCTATTGAATAACAAACAAAATAAATACAATTTTGAAGATTTGAAGTTTAAGGATAAGATTAAATGATAATTGATAAATACCTGTTACATATACAGAAGGTGATAGTACACTGCCTTTAAGATTAACTCTTCCACTTTCATCTTCAAGAACAAGATTATCATCTTCGTGAACAAAATTATCAGGGGTCACAAGTGGAGTTACAGACCTCTGTGTAAAATAGATTGACAAAGATTTGTAAAAGCTTATAGACATGATATGAAAACAAAATGGAAAATCATAAGTTATACCTCTTTTGAGTACTCACTGAGGATTGTAGGTTTGAGCTTCATATGCTTATAAAGTGTTCCAACAACAATGCACTCTTTGCCTTTCTCTAGCCCTAAAACTGTACACACTGCATCATGACAAAAGTAGATAATAAGAATCATAAAAAGAAAACATAAAAGATAATCTGAAATGGCAGAATCTACCTGGCAAGTGAGGTTTCCAATTTGGAAGAAGAGAGTAAATGAGAGTTCTGATCAAGTGTAACCTTATGTAGTATATCTGACTATATTGTTGACCCTTGTACATTTCTTTCTGAATTTCAAACATTTCATCCTGTTAACCATGAAATTACACCACAAGAAAGAAGATGGTTGTAAGCATCTAAATATGCAGTAAGCAGGTTTTAACTTTTAACCAAGTTCACTGTATAAAAATTGTAAAGAAGCAAAAGATACCATGGATCGATAGAGAGATTGTTTTCTGTCAAGTGTTTCTGTTTCAATATCCATGGGTGTCATAGCTATTGTAGGTAACACTGTAAGAACAAACAAACAAGTGCTGATTTATGATCCGAAACAAAATGAAATTCCAACTTTATATCATCCATTAATGTGCTCTTATTTGTCCAAACTTCCAATTGTTGATATGTAAAGAGATACATCTAGAAGAATACACGATTGTAAGCATATAGTACGTGTTGTGCTCTATTCAGCGTGAACCAAAGCTAGTTAGCACAACATTAAACTCATTTTGCAGCAACTCAGCTTCCAAAACAGGACATTCTAGGTCACTCAAGCACTTGCAAGTAACAACAGATCAGTTTCAAAATCCCGTTGACAAACATAACAAAACTGATTAAAAACAAATGAAGAGTACCATTTCCCCTTTCCTTTATGTAGATTTTCGATACCAGAATAAATTCCGAAAATAACACGAACAATCAGTCCTTAAATGGGAGAACGCGAGATTACCTGCAGAAACAAGCCAGAAGAAGAACTGCAGTGACAAAGCGCCGGCGTCTAAGAGAGAGAGGAGGTCGGCGGTGAATTCCCGACAGGGAGAGGGAGGATTGTTGAGTGAAGTGAGGCGGGAACCGAAAGCACTGGGGATTTGGGGGGAAGAAAATTCTGGAATAAGAACCCATTTGGAATACTTGTTTTTAGTATATGTAAATATAAATCAAAGACGACATCAAAATGGGGATGTAGCTCACATGGTAGAGCGCTCGCTTTGCATGCGAGAGGTACGGGGTTCGATACCCCGCATCTCCAGCTTTTGGGTGTTATTATCTTATTTTTCAATAACTATGATTTTTAATATTTTTTTCCTTAACTTTTTAAATTTTCAAAACGTTATAAATACTGTCTTTGAGGAAATTTATTATTATCTAATTTTTCATGAACTATGAGTTTTTTATTTTTTTTATTTGAAACTTGACTTGTGCTTTGTATAATGTTTTACTTGGTGGGCCTAACATAAAGAGTTCAATGGATTCATTTTGTCCATTACTCCAGTTGGACCTGTATCAACTCTATTGCCGACCACTAATGTACCAATCGTTGTGAACTATTTGATTGATCAATTGGGTTAGAAAATTTTGATGAATGGGCCTATTATTTGAATATCACACTTGTGTTTTTCACGCCTCTATAATTTATAATTGTCCCCTCCAACCAATTTATTTGAAGTGGAAATATACCCTTTGAATATAGGGAAAATGACTCTTGAGGGTAATTAACTTTTGCGTTTGTACTCATTTGGTTCCTTTTTTTTGTATTCAATATACCATCGAACTTGTTGTTGGTGTTTACCATAGCCCTTTTGACCGACTTTTGACCTGTGATAGCCGGTCAAAGGGTTATGGTGAACACAAACAACAAGTTTGATGGTATATTGAGTACAAAAAAAAGGAAAGGGACCAAATGAGAACAAACGCAACAGTTGGTTTCCCTCCTTATTCATTTTCCTTTTACTCATTACAACAAATCCCACATCATCTTCTATTGATATTAATGATTTTATGAGATTCATTCTTACTTCTCTTCAAAACATAACCTACGAAAGGACATTATTCATACATGTACAACTTTGTAATGCACTTCAATATTTATTAGGGGAATCTTGACTAAGCAGGCGCATTTCATGACTACATTTACATTTGCAATCAAATGATTTATCGTATCATGGATTCTAGACTAGTCTACAAACGAGTGGAATCACAAGTGTTGTGATTTTTTAGTTTACTTAGCTTTAAGATCGAACTCATGGGATAAGATACAACATCAATATGTACAATATCATGCTGATTTTGTAGACACATCACCATAATATTGTACATATTGATGTTGTATCTTATCCCATGAGTTCGATCTTAAAGCTAAGTAAACTAAAAAATGATAGTACTTGTGATTCCACTCGTTTGTAGACTTGTCTAGAATCCATGATACGATAAATCATTTGATTGGAAATGTAAATGTAGTCATGAAATGCGTCTGCTTAGTCAAGATTCCCCTAATAAATATTCAAGTGCATTACAAAGTTGTACATGTATGAATAATGTCCTTTCGTAGGTTATGTTTTGAAGAGAAGCAAGAATGAATCTCATAAAGTCATTAATATCAGTAGGAGATGATGTAGGATTTGTTGTAAATGAGTAAAAGGAAAATGAATCAGGAGGGTAACCAACTGTTGCGTTTGTTCTCATTTAGTCTCTTTCCTTTTTTTGTACTCGATATACCATCGAACTTGTTGTTTGTGTTCACCATAACCCTTTGACCGGCTATCACAGCTCAAAAGTTGATCAAAAGGGCTATGGTAAACACCAACAACAAGTTCGATGATATATTGAATACAAAGAAAAGGTACCAAATGGGTACAAACGTAAAAGTTAATTACCCTCAAGAGTCATTTTCCATTGAATATACCCCATTGAATTATATAAATTATGTAACAAACTTGAAGTGTATATATACTGTGACAACCGTCAAATTCTGGTCAATTCAAAGTCAAATAAAGTCAACGAGTCAAACTGGTCATCTCAACTAACCCTTGTGTACTAGGACTTACGTTCAGTATTTACTAAACAACTCGCTATTCTGATAAGAAAACATAAATCAAAAAGTACGTGCAACTAGATCTCTTTAACCTAAAAGTTGCGGTAAGTGGCAAGCCAAACCGATAAAACAATGATGCTTACTCATCGGGAGTGTGTAGGATCCTTAAACAAGGCTTAACAGGGTTTACGAACCATGCATTGCGATGCCGGACACTCACAACTGTCCTACATGGAACCTCTCTCAATCGTTTTCACTCTATCTCTCTCTATGTCAAATCTCTCTCAAATATCTCTCTGTATGAGAAATCTCTCCAAGAATGTCAAATCTCTCCCAAATCTATCCAAGTATGAGAAATCTCTCCCAAATCTCTCTAAGTATGTGAAATCTCTCTCATATATCTCTTTGTATGAGAAATCTCTCCAAGAATGTCAAATCTCTCCCAAATCTCTCCAAGTATGAGAAATCTCTCCCAAATCTCCCTCAAATAGTTCCCGTAACTTTTTTAGAATCATTAGGGTCATTTCGGCCCTTAACCGGGTCAAAAACGGCTTAAAACGGGGCGAAAACGAGAAAAATAGGCTTTAGGAACCGAAACCAAGAAGAGAGGCCTCTTAGGCGAGGACCGAGCCTCTGTTGGCTAAGGCACGCGAGGACCGAGTCTCTGTTGGCTAAGACACGCGAGGACCGAGCCTCTGTTGGCTAATGCACGCGAGGACCGAGCCTCGGTCTCTGTCACTTCTCCACTTTCTGTCTCTACCCACCTCTCGGTCTCTACTCCGCCCCTCTGTTCTTTTCTCCCCTCTCGGTTCCTTCCCTCTCTCTCCTTTCTCCCCTCTCGGTTCCTACTCTCCCTCTTCTTTCCTATCGGTTTCTGCCTCTCTCTCTCTCGGTTCAGCATCAGAAGACCGAACCTCGGCCAGAATTCGGAAATTTGTCACTTTTAGCCCATTTTTGATATTTTTAACATTTTAAGCCCGTTTTTCGTGATTTTAAAGCAGGATTTTCTCCAGAAATTATATTTTAACATAATAAACTCTAAATATTCATAATTTAAACATATTTTGATGAAATCATTATCTAAATAATAAAAATCAAGTGGGTGAATTATTAAAGGTGGAGTGTTGACTTTGCCTTATCCAATGTCACAAGCAACCACCCCACACCCACTATTTGACTAACCACACCTCCCCACCTTACCTAGGTCACTTCAATGTCCCTCACACTCAATTTACACTCATTCCCACGTTTTTAGAGTTGGAACAAACATCCTCTCTCCTCATTTCTCTCATTTGCCCTCATTTCACTAAGTATCAAACACCACTTTTCTCTCAAACTTTTCCCACTCCAATTTCGAGATTAAAGGCTGATTTTCAATTGTTCTTCCACTCTTAGTAAGTATAATTCATCCTCCTTATGATTATTTCACTTCATTCTACTCAAATCATGAATATCTTACACAAACTCCATCATATTAGCGTTAGAGCTTCAAATCTTCAAGTGATTCTTCAAGTGTTCTTGGGTTGAACACTTCTCTTCTTCAACACTTATCTACTGAAATAACTCAAGGTGAGTTCATACCCCTACATTTTCATGTTTTCTCAAGTTTTCAAGGGGGTAATACAAGTTAAAACACCAAGAACATAACTAAAATTTTTTCTAACAGCCTTCATCAGAAAAGTTCCACTCCATTCACGGACTGTTTTGGACAACTTAAACATTTTATTTTTCAAAACTGTACAAGGTGCAAATAGTTCGAGTTCTTAGCTTTAAAATGACTACTTGCACATCTCCATACGATTTTTCTACAATTTATGGTGAATTTTACAAAACTGCCTATCATTTCAAACATCAATCCGGACCAGTCTGTGATTATGGACTGTTTCACCCAAATTTGAGGCCATTAAAAATCTTGATAAAAATTATGAGTAAACTAGACACACTTTGCGAACTCTCAGAATTTACGGATCTAGTTTTCGACTTCGTATGATTTTTCTATGATTTTTCTAAAACAGTGCTGAAAGACTAAGAATTAATTAACAGCTTCTAACTATCAAAACACTTTGTAACATGTTGAGCAAAGTGTTAAAACTTTGATAACTTCATATATTACATGTATTTCTTGTTATGATATATTTATATTATAGGAAATTACTTGCTGAATTTATAAGAATCCTCCATCATAATCATTAGTACAAGACAAAACAAGTTAAACATAGCTATATTGTACTATACATTTGACTTCCATAGAATGGGATTCTTAAACACCACAAAGAAATATACTAAACTATAATAGGTATAGTTAGGGTACATATACATTTCAAACATTTTAATAAACTATAATAGGTATAGTTTATGATCATTTACATAACATACTTATACAAAAAGGGGTACAAATACAAAGTGTCGGGTTTATATACAAAAAGGGGTACAAATACAAAGTGGCGGGTCTCTATACAAAAAGGGGGTACAAATACAAAGTGTCGGGTCTCTATACAAAAAGGGGTACAAATACAAAGTGTCGGGTCTCTATACAAAAAAGGGGTACAAATACAAAGTGTCGGGTCTCTATACAAAAAAGGGGTACAAATACAAAGTGTCGGGTCTCTATACAAAAAGGGGTACAAATACAAAGTGTCGGGTCTCTATACAAAAAGGGGGTACCGATACAAAGTACCAGGTTCACTTAAGATAGTTATTATGATATTAAAACTATACTTCATCTAGAATTGTTAGACTTCAACTATAGTCGTTGAGTGTATATGTTTGAGTCATATAAGAATTTAATCTTGATTGGCCTAGAATTGGTGGTGCCCGCCTCATCTCCTGTTCCTCGTTGGGTTGTGGACCTAGGGCAGACCCACTATATTCAACGTTTTATCTAATTTAAATCTTATATAACTTATATACGCTGGACGATTACAGAGGAACTCTACGGGTCATTCTAGGGTTCATTAATGCATCATATAGGAATATTTCTATTCACACTTAACTAAGAAAATATTGGATTTTCTGGAAATCAAACTATATTTCATCTAGAATTGTTAGACTTCAACTATAGTCGCTGAGCGTATATGTTTGAGTCATATAAGAATTTAGTCTTAATTGGCCTAGAATTGGTGGTGCCCGCCTCATCTCCTGTTCCTCGTTGGGTTGTGGACCTAGGGCAGACCCACTATATTCAACGTTTTATCTAATTTAAATCTTATATAACTTATATACGCTGGACGATTATAGAGGAACTCTACGGGTCATTCTAGAGTTCATTAATGCATCATATAGGAATATTTCTATTCACACTTAACTAAGAAAATATTGGATTTTCTGGAAATCAAACTATATTTCATCTAGAATTGTTAGACTTCAACTATAGTCGTTGAGTGTATATGTTTGAGTCATATAAGAATTTAGTCTTGATTGGCCTAGAATTGGTGGTGCCCGCCTCATCTCCTGTTCCTCGTTGGGTTGTGGACCTAGGGCAGACCCACTATATTCAACGTTTTATCTAATTTAAATCTTATATAACTTATATACGTTGGACGATTATAGAGGAACTCTACGGGTCATTCTAGGGTTCATTAATGCATCATATAGGAATATTTCTATTCACACTTAACTAAGAAAATATTTGATTTTCTGGAAATCAAACTATATTTCATCTAGAATTGTTAGACTTCAACTATAGTCGCTGAGCGTATATGTTTGAGTCATATAAGAATTTAGTCTTGATTGGCCTAGAATTGGTGGTGCCCGCCTCATCTCCTGTTCCTCGTTGGGTTGTGGACCTAGGGCAGACCCACTATATTCAACGTTTTATCTAATTTAAACCTTATATAACTTATATACATTGGACGATTATAGAGGAACTCTACGGGTCATTCTAGGGTTCATTAATGCATCATATAGGAATATTTCTATTCACACTTAACTAAGAAAATATTGGATTTTCTGGAAATCAAACTATATCGATTTTACAAGGAAAACGGTTTCTACTTCAAACAAAACTCTTATAAACTCACCAACTTAATTGTTGACACTTTTCAAAACTACTTGTATTCTCAGGAAATCAGTGAAACAGAAAAACTTCATCGCTTTGAGGATGGGACGTTAAACCGTCAACAATTTATTTTTGTCATCATAATGTAATTGCTTTTGAAACATGTAAACATATACTTTGGTGTAACTTTTTCAATTATATATATGGTGGTTGTATTTACTTTGAACACTATTATTTTCATTGTTGTGATACTGTACATGAAGTCCTCCACCCCCGGACGTTTTCGCCATCCTTGGTTTGGGGGTGTGACATATACCCAATGAATTATATAAATTATGTAACAAAGTAAGTTCTTATAAGTTGTGAGAAAAGTCCCTTGTCCCCTGTGTTTTAATAAGCTTAAAATAATGTTATGTGCATAATCACTTATCACCCCACCTTAAATACTAATATCCAATTAAAATAAAACGACGATTCGTACCATCCACAATTAAAAGAAAATATGATAAAAGTTTTCTGCTACAGTGCTTCTTTCATGTTTCTATTAATAAGATAAAATATATTTTAAATTCAATTGTATTCTTAACATTTTTTGTAATTTTTAATTGTTATATTATTATGATTGGTAGTTCGGATTTTTATAATCATAAGGTAATCATAATAAAAAAAAATCATAACTTTAATGTCTCTTATAAAACTTTAGACTATATTATTTTATTCGGATATAACATTATATTTATATATATTATTGGGACGACAGTCTATAAGCTCTTCTTATTCTTATATTATAGCTTCGTCACTGATCTCCTGATTGACTGCTTTTAAATAAACATTGTTGTTAGAAAAAAATCTTCTCTTAGATACCGTCACTTGCAAAACCTATTTTGAAGTGTTATAATAAAATCTAGAAGTAAACCTTTCTCATATTGGTCTAAAAGTGCTTCAACGGAGTCTAGGTTAACATTTTTACAAGTTTGATTAAGATTTTTTTTTACTTATAATTTTGACACTAGTTTTAAATCAATCTTTGTTTACATGACAGAATTGTAAGATTGGTTTCTGTGGTATTTAAAAAACTTTGGATAATGTCCAAAAAGTTTTCAAATTGAATAGAAGGTCCAAAATCAAAGTTTTTCTATGTTTTTGGTCCCTAATACACTTGAAAAATCGATTTTGTCGTTTTCATTTTTTATTTATTTATTTTTGGTATATAAAAAATAAAATCTCTGTGTGTGTGTGTTTGTTTGTGTGTGTGTGAGAGAGAGAGAGAGAGAACCAACACGCCATAACACACACATCACTCGATCTCCCTAACAAAACTAGGGATGAGCGTGGGACGGAACTGATACCGACCCGTTCTGTTCCCGATTTCCCGAATACCGAATTTGATCAAAAATTAATCCCGAGTATCGACGGTACAGATTCCCGAATTTCATGTATTTGGAGTACCAAGTATCATCCCGTATTTTTAAATTCGGTACGGTTCGGTACCGGTTCCAGTACGGGATCAGGATTTGGGATAGACTGGTCGTCCCTAAAAAAAACCCACACATATAGAGAATCGATCTCTATAAAACCCTATCTGTATAAACTATCCATCAAATCAATATCTAAAAAACCCATCTATATGGATCGATTTTCAATCCATTTGTATGAACGATCGTGGTGGTGTTTTGGCTCCATAAACGGACCTGCGTAAGGGAGGCATCCTTTTTTGTTAGGAAAAATGAAGGTTGATGATGATTTGGTTGCGATAAAGGGTGAAGGTTGTCTGCATGTCAAGATGATAGTGGCAGATACGATTTACTCAACACTTCACTCAAGAACAGATCAAAGTTTCTATTACATTCAAGTTGTCGCAGCCCCAAACCAACGTGCTCAACACCATCGAACGACCACTATCAAAGAAACTAGGGTTCTTAAGACCATACCATAAATTAGGGCTCATCACTATCTCTTAAGCTTTTCTTCATTTGATAGTGAAAAGGGCATGCAGGAGGTGAGATGACGATGGTGAAGAAATCAGGGATCATCACTATCTATCAAGCTTTCAATCTGTTTCTCAGCGAAACTATACCCTTGTAAAAACCTGACGTAAGGTTAGATTATAGGTTCTGCTCCTGATTCACGCCACTCTCATTCCAATCCTCCAACAAGCATGCTAATCAATGCAATTCTCCCGATCGCTACTATACCCTGAGAAAGCACATTAATCAGAAGACGTAGAAGATAGTGATTTAGGAAATTCTTGAAGAGAAAGCATGGGAGATCATGGGATTTACCAGGGATAAAAATTCCATCTACATCCTTCGTAGTCTTCATCGATTTCCAAATAAACAACCATCATTATCTCAAAGGGAACAAATTTTGAGGCTATTAAAAGATCTGTGTTAGAGATGAGAGAGAGAGAGAGATTTTATTATTTTATTTTTAATTATTTAAATACCAAAATAAATAAATAACATAGAAAAAAGAAATGAAAATCGCAAAATTTACTTTTCAAATGTATTAGGGACCAAAAACCCAGAAAAACTTTGATTTTGGACCTTCAATGCAATTTTGAAACTTTTTAGATCATATCCAAAGCTTTTTAAATACCACGGAGACCAATCTTACAGTTTTATTTTAAATGACACTATAATCAAATTTGGTGACATAAACATATAAATACATTCTACATTTTTTATAGCATGCCAAAACTATACAAACAAAAATACAAGTGAATTAACATGTCCAAAAAAACATATAACACACAAATGAAAATTTTCAAACTCAATGAAATAAGTATTTAAAATCATTTTTTTAATTTAAACCTTACAAACCGTTGAGTATGTTTTCGATATGCCTCAAATTGATTTCAACAAGCAAAAAACAATTTCGATATGCTTGAAAATATGTTTACATGTCTTTGATACTATGTAACTCTTTCTAACAACTCACTGTTTTTTCTCGTTTATTGATATCTCATTGTTCAAAAAAAAAAAAAAAAAAAAAAAAACTAAAACCCCCGTATCACTAATGCAAACAAGTTAATGGCAATGGGGCGGGTTCGGGGCGGGGCATGGATTCCCAAACCCGCCCCGATAACTTTCGGGTATCTTATCGGGGCGCCCCATTGGGTTTCGGGTTTCCCCGTCGGGTTTCGGGTATCTTATCGGGTTTACAACAACTGATAACGAAATCTTTATTCTCTTTTAGGGTATCCCAATGTCTTATAAAATATACATGTTCTAGCAACTCTTTTAAATTAAAAACATGATGCATCACTTTAATAAAATAAACCGAACGTATATAAGAAATTATTTGATTTAAGTTTTGTTTAATACGTCAAAACACATAAAAATGATCATTAACACCAGATTGTTAATAACTAAAAAAATTGTCCACGATAAGTATTTTATATTTGAACGTGTATAATTAATAGCAAAATTTTTTGAACATATTATATATATATATAATCGGGGCGGGGCAGGTCGGGGCGAGGATAACCCACTCCCTTCCCCGAACCCGATAAAAAACCCGATAACGACCTGTTATCCGACCCGAAATGATCGGGTTTCGGGTTTCCCCGTTGGGTTCGGGTTTTTTTGCCATCCCTACGCATACAAATGTTTGCAAAAAGCAATATTTATTAACAACTATTGTTTATGATTTAATTGTTTCTTCAAAACTCAACTTGTCATTACATTAATTTGCTCAATATATGTCGCCTTCAACCATTCATTACCTTTTGTATTTATCACAAGTCCAAATCATATTTAAAAATCACTCTTATGAACCATAGAAACCCCATATAGTCGCAATAAAAATAACCAACAACTTCTGTCTACGTCTGAATTGCAAAATGATAAACCAAACACACGCCATTTACTAACTTAACAATTTGACATAGGTATTTTTTGTTTTTGGCGTATATAAACTAATTTATTTTCTAAACTTATTGTGTATTTTGGTGAAACTACATACCAAAGTAATTCATAAATTAGTTTTCTTTTAAATATTTGAGATATAAATCAATGTGATTTTTACCACAAGTTTTCCGAATATACAGTTTATAGACTCATTTTCTAATATATGTCATTTTGTTTTTAGTGTTGGATTTTAAAAAATATATTATTTGATCTTTTTCATCTAAAATCTACCTCTTTTTAATTAGTCTGTCAAATATAATTTAAATTATAAGAAAAAATTTTGATTTGACATAATAAAAAGTGAGAGATAATTGATGCTAAAAATAGGTCAATTTAAAAGCTAAAAAAGCTAGAAACACAATTTGACTACAAAATTTGTTTAACAAAATTCGAATATCACATATTTCAACTTTAAGATGATATTTCCTGCTACAAAAAAGTCTCCACATCTTTATCAACATAAATACACTCGTTCATTTCTTTAGACCACGTCGCTTTAAAATCGACATCACATTAAACTGATAAACGATAATAACCCAAAATCAGGTGGCCCAACAACTTTTTTGGTGTCGATGAATGTTTCCGCTGTTTACTTTGCATCAAACACCAAACTCGGTATTATGTAAAATTATTAAACATTAAATATGCCGCATAAATGTTTTAAGTCAAATTAAACCAAATATATCATAATAAAAATCTCATCAAAAGCTTTAAAACAAATCTAATATTAAATATAACATTTAAAACATCACTTTTATTTTACAAAGTTTACTAATATGTTATTTAACATCCTTTTTGCGTGGTTTGAATAAAAATGAGTAAACTATAAATTTAGTCCTAGTATTTTACTTTAAATCACACGTTTTTGTCGAATTCTTGAAATTTTTATATAAGTTATTCTTTAGTTCATATGTTGTTGTGTATTATGTCTATATGCTTTACTCACAATAGCAAGTTTGGTCCCATATAAAACTCATAATACATTGTTCCAGAGACTAAATTCACAATAAAAATACATTTTAAAAATTAAACCAAACTTATTTTAAATACAAAATAGTGACCAAATACAAAACCTACTCTGAAAGAATTGACGTTTAAATTTCGTATTTTGTGGTGCTTTTCGGTATTAAATTTAAAGGTGGCCTTACGCTCAATCAAAGATTGGCAAGCCATGATCCACGACCTCCCAAAAAGGGTCACCTTCAACTTTTATTACTTTATAAAATACAAACCACTCAAATGGTCCACATGGACCACAAACAACTTTCATTATTCTATACCCGTGTTTCACTGTTGCAATAATGAAAAATCAATTACATTAGGAAAAACCGAAAAACAAATAATAAAGGGGTTATTTAACAACCGTTTATCTGGCCTTTTTAGGTTTGCTTAAAACTATTTAAAATTTGAGAGACAAATTAAAGCTCCATTCGAAAAAACTAAAACAGAGTGGCTACAAACATCAAGTTCGAGTACATAACTTATTATTCAACTCTCACTACAATTTCCACGTTTGAAAACCAAACCAAACACTAAACAACACAACTAGAAAAAAAAGAGATAAACTTTCGCCACTCTTTCCTTACATTCCATATCTCTAATTCATTCATTCGATCTTATTCCGATACCAATAAACCCCATCCTTGACCTCCTCATCTTTATCAACATAAATACACTCCTTGGTCTCCCTATACATGGCCTTAAAAACCGAAGTCCCATCAAACTGATAATAATCCCCCAAAATCGGCTTAATCGCTTCAGTCGCTTCCATCGCATGATAATGAGGCATAGTCGAAAACAAATGATGAGTCACATGAGTATCCGTAATATTATGAAACACCTTATTCAAAACCCCATAATCCCTATCAATAGTCGCAAGGGCCCCACGCAACCAATCCCATTCAGTCGAGTCATAGTGAGGCAACGACGGGTGCGTGTGTTGCAAAAACGTGATCAAAACAAGGAACCCGTTCACCACAACCAACGGGCCCCCATACATGGCTAGGACCCACGCGAGCCCTTTCATCGTCGAAAGACGAAAAAGCCCGTAAAGAACCGCGAAAATTCCCGCGTCGGAGATAAAGATCTGCGCGCGTTCGCGGTTCGAGTAAATCGGACTGTTCGGGTCGAAATGGCACGCGAAGCGGTCGTAGTATCGACCGGATACGTTGAACATTAGGTATAAGGGCCAACCTAGGGTTAGGGTTACTAAAAGGGTTAGGATTCGTCCCGGAGGGTTGTTTAGGTATTTCGCGGTTGACCGGACGTCTGACTTTAGCTTCGGGACGAAGACTTCGTCGTGCTCGATTGACCCGGTGTTGGAGTGGTGGCGGCGGTGACTGTATTTCCATGAGAAGTACGGGACGAGGAGGGCGGAGTGGAGGATGAGGCCGACGGTGTCGTCGAGCCATTGGTGGTCACTGAACGCGTGGTGACCGCATTCGTGGGCGATGACCCAGACACCGGTTAGGACACACCCTTGTAGGGCCCAGTACACGGGCCATGCCACGTAGGATAGAGGGTGGGGAAGGGTAGGGATGTAATTTGACGCAAGGTAGTAGAATATGGATGCGATTGTGAGGTCGTAGACGACGTATGAGAACGAGCGGATAACGGATCGGTTGAAACAATGGGGCGGGATTGCTTTCTTGAGTTCGCCGACTGTGAATGGTGGTTTTTGGTACGGGACCCGTTCGGGGGTATTTTTGTCATTCGACACTTTCGACATTCGCCCTCCGGCACCCATTGTTCAATCACCTATACATAAAAAAAAAAGATACAAATATCGCAAGTTAGCTTATAATATTATTGGGGTGGGGTCCATGATAGTTGAGCATAAATCAAATATCTCAATAATTTAATACCAAACTTTCCATAAGGAGAAACACGCTTTCTTGAAATAAAAAAAAACACTGATAATGCATCACATGGTATGCCAATTTTGACTGATAACATTCAAAGCATATCAAATTTATAAAACTATTAAACCATAAGTTGACTAACATAGTAAATATCGAGAAAAAAAAGTAGAGATATTTGTGAAAAGAAACAAACACAGTTAGGTACATAGAAATGTTGATGGAATCATGAGTCATGTGACTTAAAAACACGGGAAGGTGAACTTGAATTCAATAACTTTTGAATCATAAATGAAATTAAGTACATGCCCAAACCTAGGAGGGAACTATGAAATTTAAAGGACAACCACATAATTAGATCTGATTTGATGTAAGGATGTGACATAAATAAGGGGATTGTTGGGAAAAGCATATATATATATATATATATATATATATATATATATATATATATATATATATATATATATATATATATATAATAAGTTGCTGTTGGACAATATAAACAAAAATCAGTTCAGTAAGTTGTAAAAGTTTGGTGAGGCCCATGTGATACACAGTCCATGTTATTGAATACAAAAAGACAAAGACAAAAAAAAAATTGTCATATTTTGGCGATAGTATCCAAGTCTCTCAAGTAAAGAGTGTATCTAAAATAGAATAATATGTGGTGAACATTGAACAATAAAATGAAGAGATATTGTGGAAAAATATTAGAAATCAACAGGGAAAACAAACCTTTAATGACTTAACAAATTGAAAAAAAAAATCACTCTGTATTAACAGTTTCTCTTTTTAGCCCAAACAAGTCAAATGGTTAAAGAAGATGGGTGAGATGGGGAAACGTTTATGATTTTAGCTTTCAAATTTGAGAAGATCTGTTAACTCTCTCAAATAAATCCAGTGATTTTCTTTTTCCGTTGTCAAAATAAGAGCAATAATCCAAACTTTTCAGAAAACAGAGCTCAAAATTTTATACACAATTCACAATACAAAAAATCTGATAAAGAAAGCCGAATCAAAAATCAGAAATCTAAACTGATTATTAAAAATCACAGCAAGTATATCTAACCACAAATCAAAAATCAGAAATCAAGTTTGCTTTTTTATAATGTTTTGATGTCAAATTGGGTAGTAGATGTATATGAAGTACTAGAAAACAGATTACCAAAATATCATAAACTTAAAATCAAAAATCTCAACTTAAACATTGTTAATGAACCACAAAGTAGCAAAAATCTTTATTCAACGCCAGAGTATCAGAAATCAGACATCAGAAATCTGAGAATGGTGGAGAAGAAATCGAGGAAGCATGTTATAGGAAAATTAAAAGCAAAAGCGAGCGATAAGTAAACATTGCAGTTTTCAATTACTTTATCAAAATAGAAAATCGTAGGTTGCTGAACGAATCAAATTTCACAAAAATCCAGCTCCAATAAAGAAGAAACACTTTTAGCAAGAAAAAACGAAACAAAAAGAGTAAAGTTAACAAAATCGGAATGAGATTGTTTCCATTCCCTGTTTATATTTGCTTAAATCAGCAACCTCAACGCTTGCATCAGAAAGGAGGGACAGAATCAACAAAAATGATTTCTCAGATCCACTTTTCAGCCACATTCCACATCAATCAATGTTCGAAGGTTTTAAGCACCGGAAATTTTAGATCTGTCAAATATGAAACCCCTTCGACTAAACTCAGGCCTTAATCCAACAAATACAGTAACAAATCACGGCATGCAAATTCAGTTTTCACAAATACAGACGCATATAAACGAATGTATTTCAAATCTCTGTATCGATTCGAAAGATGAATGAAGAAGATAAAGATAATCACCTGAATGAAGCTTTGAGACGTGAGTCGTCCTCTTTCTCTATCTAAATCTGAATAGCGAAAGGGCCGTTCGGAAATGCCGGCCTACTCCATTGCAAGAGCATATGCTGGTATTTAAGCTTTAGGTTTTTACGTCTTGATGTGTGTGCTTACACTTGAGAGTATTGTCCACCACCACCGGGTGGGACCCACATTACGTATTAAAGAAAGAGAAAACAATTAAAGCCCATGTTTAATTTACTAAAATGCCCTTTAGCCATCTCCGACTCCGTTCCTTCCTATTTACCAACTCTTTCTACCGCCGACCACCACCTGCTATTCAGAACCACAAGGCCACACACACATATACACCGCCGGGGGTTTTGTTTCGTACAACTCGAACCAGAAAACCCACAAATCCATCTCCTTTCGGTGAAGCCGTTCCCCTAGGGTTGGTGCATATTTGGAAAAAGTAAAATCAAAATATGTTGCAGTCATCGGAGATATTTACCGACCTTTTCTGGAACTGAGAAAAAGATCATGAAAATGAGATGATAAGAGTGTCGATCGGAGATGGCAGGTGGTGAAGTGGTGGTCGCCGGTAAATACGAAGAGAAAGAAGAGGTTGACTGGAGATGCTTTGGTAGAAACTAGAGAGGGATAGGAGGAGGCTAAAGGGCCATTTCGTAAATTTGTATGAGATTTATTTCGTTTTATTCTATTTTTTAAAATTAAAATATGGGTAGGTTACCATGTTTTGATAAATAAATTAATATGAAAACTCCACATTAGGTAGGTTTTTACTTTTTACTGTTTTTAGTGTTCAAATTTAATGATCCTTGTAATACAGATTTTTAAGACACAATGGTATAATTAGTTAATTATATTTTTGAAAAGTTTCAAGTTAAATATAAATATATAAAATTTTAAACCGTTGGTTATATCCTCTCTAATAAATGAAGGTTTTTTTTTATCATTTATAACACTCTCAATCATTTTGTCACATGTTATTTTGTGGTTATTTTGAATTAATTTTTATTTCATATGTAATTTTATGGTTTTTCTATTTTATTAAATTTCATATGTTATTTAAATTTAATAATAAATGCATATCAATTTCATTAATGGATTTTCCTTATAATTTCAAATTTTAAAATAAAATTTGATTAATTTGCTTTGATTATTTTATCTAAATGATTTGTTTAAATTAAAAATAAAAAAATAAAAAAATAATAATTTTAGTAATTCAATATTTTTTTCATTTTTCTTATAAATTCAAATTTCTCAAATGTTTATACATATTTAATTATTCTAAATATACACGTCTAATACATGGGCTCACACCTAGTGATTATAAAACCAAGAGCAGTTCATCAATTTGGCTTCTTTTCTTTTGGAAACTGCCGCAAAAAATGTTATCAAATAATAACAAAGGCCAGAGCCTTGGGAAGAACAAGAACGGACACAAACAAAATAAGAAGCAACAAGTAAAAATCAGCATTAACTGCATGACACTAAATAGATTGCAACACCAATCAATCTAATTATAGTTTTCAAATTTACCCTTATGTTTGACCCATCCAAAGATAATCGAGATGTTGTTATCCGCCATTTTAGAATGAGAATTACGGATCTTCAAAAAAAAAACAATCATTCATGCACTTCCAAATACACCAAAAGTAACCATAAAGAATGAAAAGCAAGATCTTCCTTTTTTTTGGGCAACGACCCCAACTGGCAGCAAAGATCAAGGCATTAGGAACAGTAGAGAAACCAGGAGCATGAATTGGAATATCACACCACATAACCTCCTTCGTGAACGTGCAATCCAAAAGCAAATGATCGATTGACTTCGTATCAGGAGAACACAATTAACACTCCGTAGATGCAACTCAAACTCCCCTCCGAGAAAGAGCTAATGACGAGGAGATATGATCCTGGCACGCCAAATGAAGCTAATAACATTGATGAGAACTAAATGCAGCCACACTCTCGGATTGTAACAAGTTGTAATCTTTGAATCGATGATCATTTGTTAATCATGAACGTAGAACATGCCGTCACCGAAAAGCTTAGACACCATAAGTCCGGAGAAGACGAAAGAGTAAAACCATTCAAGAGATCACCAAGATTGGTCGGCACAAGCAATGCTCCAAGGAGGCAAAGGTTTCCTCCTCCAAGCCTAAGAAACCCCGCGTATAGACGGCCTGCCAGAAATAAAAGATAATTATAAAATAATCGATTTATCTCTCTCTATTTCTTTTATCATTTGTCATTTAATTGTTCTTTATTTAATCATTACGTTTATTAAGGCCTTGTTTGGCAAATGAGTCGACAATGTAGATGATAACTAATAACTAGTTTATAAATTAATAATGTTTGATAAAAAAAATAACTTATAAGTTAAACATCAATATAAAAAATGACATAAATATATATTTAGATATAAATAACTAAAAGAAAAAAAGAATAAATATAATTAAGGGCATATTTGAAATATTTTTTAAAAAGTTTCATACGCTTATCAAAAACTATCTCAAAATAGTTTATCAAAATCTAGCTTATAATCTAGTTCATAATAAGCTATTTTTATTTTACTAAACAGTAAATTACAATAAATTAACTTTTTTTTGTCAAACTTGTCATAAGAAGACATGATGTAACATCCGGGATTTCAGGTATATTAATTCTTCTTTTTATTTTGAGTTTTGTGGAAGAACTCGGCGAGTTGGTGCGTAGACTCGCAGAGTTGAGACGCGATTTCTCACCCGGATTGATGCTTGGACTCGGCGAGTCGCTTTGGTGGACTCGGCGAGTCTGTGCTGTTTAATGAAACCCTAATTTCTCGGGTTTGAGGCCTATTTAAAGGGCCTTATGGCTGTCTTTTGCGCTCATCAGTCCCCAGAGTGATATCCTAGAACGTTTGAGTGATTCAAGTGAGGGAAGGAGCCATTGTTGATCTTGGAGTTATTGCCTAGCAAGGGAAGAGGAGATCTAGCCAAGAGGAAGCAAGAGAGGGGTGGATTCTTGAAGAACTGAGGTCCAGGACATCACAACTGAGGTACCATTTCGAATCCTTCTCTGTTATTGTGATGTTCATATAGATTTAGGGCTTTTGAACCCATTTGTGGCTAGATCTAGTATCATCATGGTCCCTTAGCGAGTTAAGGCTCTGGATTTGGACCCATAGAGGTCCAGAGCACCTCTTTGCCCAAGCTTTATATGCATCCATGGAGGTTTTGGTTTGGGATCAATGTATTTGTGGCTAAAACACCATTAATGAGCTATTTGATGCTTAATGAACACCAAGACTTGGACTTTACGTGGTCAATAAGCTTAAGGGGACTGGATCTATGAGTTAGTAGAGTGGATCAGACCTCAGAAGGTCGTTTGGGGTTGTGCATGGAATACACTCGCCGAGTCCACTCCCAGACTCGGCGAGTTGGTGCGGGTTGTTCAGTGATTACGATCCAGGGACTGAGTAACCGAGTCGGGTGAGTGACTCGGTGAGTCGGAAGAGACTCAGAGGGATCGGGTTCCCGTAGGGACTCGGCGAGTCCACGCCAGACTTGGTGAGTCGTGTCAACCGTTGACCGTTGACTAGAGTTGACTAGTTTGACTTTGTAGTGTTAGTCAGCCTGGGTCAAGGTGGTATTAAGTAGAGATATGCTTGTTTTGTAGGAGGACGATAGCTCGGGAGATCGAGCACTAGTAGTTACGAGATTTACGACTTACCGGGATACGCGAGGTGAGTCTTCTCACTATTCATTACCTTGAGTAGGTATTTCGAGTTGACCAGAGGGTCTCATGTGCTATGTATGAGTTTATGTGTTGTCTTAGAGATTTCGTGCTATGTGTTATTTGTATGCTGTATGGTTATATAGATCGGGCCGGAGGGCCCAACGATACTGACCGGGCCAAAGGGCCCAACGAGCTATGACTGGACCGGAGGGTCCGACGAGCTGCGGGACTGGAGGGTCCCGTTGATACATCTTGACCGGAAGGTCGGGTTTAGCCTTGAGTGGCGTATTTGTGGTATGTGGTATTTTGGGGAACTCACTAAGCGTTTATGCTTACAGTTGTTGTGTTTGATGTCTCAGGTACCAGCGAGGACCGTGGGAAGGCGACGACTTGACTTGTACACACCCACACCGATGGAGTTCATGTTAGAGAGATCTTGGGATTTGTTTGAAAACACTGTTGTTATGGTTTTGAGATTATGATATGATATACATTTTGTGGTTTAAAAATGAAAAATTAAATTGGAAATTTTACGTTGTTACACATGATTAGCAAGCCTAAGTACCTAACCCATAAACCCATCACCAACCCTTCCTTGCTCATATTTGGCGATCACCCCCTCCCATCCCTTCTCAGATTTAACTATCACGTGCCTTCCCTTCCTATGTTACCATCCCACCCTTTTCCTCTTCCTCTTTAGCCACCAAGTTTGTTTCAAACCAGATTAAGAACAATATCCCTTCGATGTTTTGGGTTTTTTATGTGATTTCAATGATAAAGCTATATCATTTGTGATAAAAAAAATTAACGGTAAATATTAATAACATAAATGGAAGATTTAAGGTTAGATGTAGTGGATATTGGTGGCAGGAGAAAAATAGTTAAGATGGGGTATACTAGAAGATTTTGTGTGGGTCATGAACGATACTCTGGTTGAAACATAACATGGAACGATACTCTGGTTGAAACATAAAATGGAACGCATTTGTCATCCTCCATATTTCTCGTTGAAACATAAGCTAATAATAATCCATATATATTTTGAAGTTATCTAAACCGGATATGTAGGAGCCTACAACTAAAAATTCCATGATAGCGGCGGTTTTGAGGCATTTCTTCATACATATGTAGAACAAGATACTTTCAAAGTGTAGATCATTTGGGAGATTGTAACACCTTTTTTCGAGTCATTTCATAACTCAGGGTCGTGACCTGAATATCAATTATCATAAGGCTCCGGGCCTTTTGAAAATAGAGTTTTAGATCTAATTGGATGTGGGTAACGTAGGTTATGGGATCCAAGAGTTCGATTGTACATTGGAGCCCAAGGGTATAATGGTAAAAAGGTGATGGTTCGGGCCTTTCATGAATTAATGAATTAGGTTCAGAAGGTTTTAGGATGAATGAGAGTTGATGGGAGGGACCTTACCCCAGTATAAAGGATTTGAGATGCGAACGTTATGTCCTTTGGAAGTTTGAATGGTAACGGGTTTGCCCAGTACGTTGGGCGTACTTAGCCTTTTGATCGAGGGACCTTACCCCAGTATAAAGGGCAATCCTGGAATACATTATGCGTACACCAATCAAATGTAAACCCTAATTTACAGTCTTGGACCCTGTTTAAAGTCATTAACTCATTTCCAACCCTCCTTATCTTCAGCCTGCATCCCCTTTAACCCTAAATTCGAAACCCTATCCCATTTGGAAGGATTTTAAGCCTTTGAGTAATTTTGGTGGATTTTTGGTGCATTTGGAATAAGAAGAACTCCTTGGAGAAGTGTCTGTTGTCTTGGAGCTTGTAGATCCAGGCCTTGTTCACCTTAATCTAGCTTTTAAAGGTATAAAGTTTTAATCTTGATAGTTCACTCACGAACATTGAGGTTGGGTTATGATTTGTCATGTTTTTGACCCATGGTTGTGGTTCTTGTAAGTAGAAGTTACTCTATAACCTTTGAGCTCGTCTTTTAATCATTTTTGAGGTATTTAAGCTATAAAAATCGAATCTTGATGAGTATGATCCTTCCATGCATGAGTTGGTGGTCTTTTGATGAAGTTAGGGATTTAGGGCTTTGGTTTGGACACCATTAAGCCATGTAAAGTCATAAAGTCAGGAACTTTATGACTTAGGACATCCCATATGAATTAGATCTGGAAGTTATGCATGTTATCTTAAGGCATTAAGAGGTTTGGAGTGGTTTTTGGGCATCAGCACCGTACGTTGGGCGTACCAGGTTGGTACGCTGGGTATACACACTTGAATGGATTTTAGGCCTTAAATCATTTTGGGTTTGGGCCTTGCTTTGTTGGGCTAGGTATAGGAAGGGTAAAAAAGTCTTTTACCTAATGGTATGAGTGATGGGTTTTGGGCATAACAAAACAAACTTAAAACTCTTAAGTATGTATGCAACCTAAAACAAGATTTATGTTTTCACTATTGACCCTATAACTTAGAATGTGAAAGTAAGAATCCTAGAAACCCTAGGTAATTTTCTAAAAACAAAAGAACGGGTTTAAGATTATATACCTTATTGTTATTATAGCAAATAATAATTATCCTTGACTTGTAGAACCTTTGGAAGCAAGCACCACAAATGTCGTGCTTCTAGTGGTTCACACCCAAACTAGCAAGAAGGAAGATTATGGAGAGAGGATGCGGGAGGACAAAATTTTGGTTATCTCTCTTAGAGAATGAGTAGCCAAAATATGAAGGCCTAGGGTCCTTTATATAGTAGTATAATGAAGCCCTGGATAACCCTAATCTGAATATAATAATAATATTTCCAATTGGTAATTATCCAGCTCCATATTTATCCACATGGGATAATCTTGAAACCCTAGATTATCCTCTATAAACCATTCACCCTATGTGTGGAAGGTTTTCGAGCCTTTTGTTCAACTATTGAACAATTGCACTTTAGACCCTGTACTTTTAAGTAATTCCATTAATCATGAAATTAGTTCCAATTAATTTTTGATTAATTATTAATTAAATATTATTATTTCTAATTAATATATTATTCTCATAATGTATTAATAAATTATTTGTTTAAATTAAATCAACCTCTCTCTCCAAAAATCATCCTATCGAATTGTTAGGTTTGAGGGCAACCCAAACGGACTGTGCTACTATCAATTCAAGTTTATACCAATTATTGTTATGGGCTTAAACACCTAATCCAATTGTCTCCCACTTGGATAAGTCTATAACTATGATTTCCAATACAACTTTTGAATCAATCAGCAAATTGTAGCTTCCAAAAGCTGTTGTCGAACTCTGACCCAGTCAGTTACGTGTCCTAAGATAAGTGATCATACAATTCTTCATTCTGCAAGATATCATTCGAACATGAGACATGGAACAAAATCAATCTCATTGTTCAATACTTTGTTTCCCGATTTCAGATTTGTAATGACATATAACATCTAATCGAACACATCAATTTAGTCCTAGCTAGGCCCGACACTATAAGTCAACACCAAATCACCGAGGGGCCAAAAGATATTGCTTTTCCCTTTAGGGCAAAAAGAACAAATAAACTTTGACTTATATGCTTGAACCTTTTACTCATCAAAACGTGCAAAACAATATGTTTCATATATCTCCGTTTTAAGATCATAAGATATTATCTTTACATAATTACTCGTGATAAATTTCATGAAGCAATTCTTTGAGCATGGGCTAATCCAATACTTAAATGTCCATTTCGAAGTACTCATAAACTGTCACACCCCCGAACTAGATGATAGAAACGTTTGGGGGCTTGTACGTGACTTTATCCTTGTAGTATCATCACATAGTATATAATTGAAACATAACATCATCATCATCACACATGTAATATAACAACATACATTGTTTACATCGAGTATTGTGTTTAAATATTACATGCCAAAATGTGTAAAGTATGATGAAACAAAATATAGCAAAACATCCGTCAGATTATTCAGCCCAATCTGCTTCAACAGTTTCCTGAGAATACAAGTTAATTTAAAAAGGTCAACATAAAAATGTTGGTGAATTCATAAGCATGTTTGAGAAAATGATTTGTATAACTCTGTAATCACAAGAAAATCTTGTATTTTCTTAAAATAGTTTAGTATGGTTGTGTCCGATCTTGTATTAATGCATGTGTGTTTTTGTTTGAAGAATTCCAAAAGGTAAATGAAGAGATTGTAAAGAGGATGCCCCCGGACAACCCTATGTTGCCTGTAAAAAGAATGATGGTACATCAAACCCTCGAGGTCGAGTACCGGTGCAAGTATGCTCCTGAGTAATCCAAAGAGAAAAGAGAATGGTCTCCTGTAAATTTCATAACGTTAATTCCTCTCAGTGAGTTGTTATAACCATACTAATTAATGACAATTTCGCATGTCTTGGCGTTGTTGAACGCCGACGGATAATAGATGTAACGTCCCAATTTTCACGTCCAGAAATTTCGTTTTTAAATCTTTACTTAGAAAACACTAATAATTAAAAACATTGTTTAATTAAACCATTTCACATCGAAAACCCAAATTTGAAATCCACAACATGTAAACAACCAAAATATCAGAGTATCAATCCCAGGATAAACTCATAATTGCGGAAACAAGAGTGTGTGATATGCTGCTACCGCGTCGACTCCTTTCCTTTAGCTGAAGAGGTACCTGAAACCAAAACTGAAAACTGTAAGCACGAAGCTTAGTGAGTTTCCCCCACTATACCACATACCATATAATCACATAACATACATAGATTGTCAGGCATATCTGGGTGCCCAACCTACCTCTTCGGTCCTCTCGACCGGATACTGCCTAGCATATCTGTGTGTTGGCCTCCCCTTCGGTCCTATCGACCGGATACTGCCTAGCATATCTGGGTGCTGGCCTCCTATTCGGTCCTCTCGACCGGATACTACCTAGCATATCTGGGTGCTGGCCTCCCCTTCGGTCCTCTCGACCAGATACTGGGGAAACTATTTCTCCCCTCTACTACCACCACATAACATGTATCACAATATCAGAATCTATCTAACATGGCTGGGTATGACTACCCCTTCGGCCCTACCGACCGGATATCTTGGGGACTATCTCCCCCTACTGTCACTAGCACATAAATACAACACATGTAGTAGTAATCCCTTAGATGAATATCACATAGACAATCATCTACATACAACTCCTACTGGTGGGCCGGAATTGTGGTCGTAGACCCACCGCTACTGGAAGGTAACTCACCTCAACGTAACTGCTGATCTGATCGGGAACTGACTGTCTACTGCTGTTGCTCCGGACATTCTCCGGCTATAATTCCCACAAAACGATCAGTCAAACACTGCTAGATGTTCTTAGGGTAAAATGACCCTTTTACCCTTGACCAGGTCGAAATCCAAGTCAAAGTCAACTTCCAGTTGACTGGACTCGCCGAGTCCACGAGCAACTCGCCGAGTTCCTCGAGCGGATCCCGTACTCGCTTCCAATCCACACCAGAACACCCCATACGAGGGTTTGGGGTTTTGGGGACTTCGCTACACGGTTAATTCCGCGTGCGGTTATGAAGGGTTGACCCTTCAACGCTTAAACCCCTCTTGCTCTGCGAAAGTTCATATGACTCGCCGAGTTTGAAGAACAACTCGGCGAGTTCCGGGTAATCTTCATAGGACTCGCCGAGTTGTTCATCCAACTCGCCGAGTCTAAGACCATCTTCATAGAAATCGCCGAGTTCCACTTTGGGGCTCGCCGATTTCCTCGACCCATTTCCCAAGTAGGCCAGATTTGAGACATGCAATGTTTAAGTGCATGCACGGCCCTACGGCCAGATTTCAAAACCACAGATCTATGGTCCTAGGGCATGTTTACCACGTAAAGTTGCAAAATTTAAGTGCATGCACGGCCCTATGAGCTCAAACATGCAATTCCAAGCTCTTTAAGAGGTCCTACACTCAATAGGGAACTCAATCACCTCAACCACAGAGACTTTATGCTACTAGGATGTCCTAAAGGTCCAAATCCGAAGTCCTTGCAGAAAATTAACCATAAACACATATAGATTTAGGTTCTTAGGGCTTAAAACCTCTTTTTAGGGACAAGAAGGGGGGGGGGTTCAATGAACTAAATATCAAGGTTGGAACTTTTCTACCTGAATAGAAGCGCCTCACAGAGTAGATTCCGGATCTTCTTCTCTTCTTGCACTCCTCAACCTTCTCCTTATTCTCCCAAGCTCCAAACCACCTTCACAATGCTAAAAAAATTCACCCACAAGGACACAAAGGGCTAGAGTTTCGTTCTACAGATTTCTGGGAGTTATAGGGGAAATGGAGGTTGGGTTAGATCGTTTAAATAGGGTGCAAACACCTGGGTTAGGGTTTTAGTCCAGACAGGGTCTACTCGCCGAGTAGACAGAGCTGATCCCGCGTCTATTCTTGCTTCTACTCGACGGGTTAGTCCTTCAACTCGTCGAGTCCAAGATTAAAATGCAATACATAAGAAGAGTTAATAATCAAGAATACATGCCAGGAACCAGGTTCTACAAATCTCCCCGACTTATTTTAGACTTCGTCCTCGAAGTCTGCTGCTCGATCCTGAAACAGCTCGGGGTAATGCTCCATCATTTCTTCCATTGGCTCCCAAGTCCACTCGGACCCCTTTCGGTGCTGCCACTGCACCTTCACTAAATCCACCCTCTTGTTCCTCAGATCCTTCGACTTCCGGTCGAGGATTGCGACTGGGCGCTCAATGTAATTCAGGCTGTCATCAACCTGTATATCCTCTAATGGTACCACCGCTGAATCATCCACGAGACACTTCTGCAGCTGGGAGACATGGAAGGTGCTGTGGATCTGGCTGAGCTCGGCTGGCAGATGCAGCCTATATGCCACCTTGCCCACCCGGGCTACAACCCTGAACGGACCAATGAATCTCTGGCCCAACTTGCCCCGCTTCCTGAATCGAATGACGCTTTTACAAGGCAACACCTTCAGGAGAACCATATCCCCGACCTGGAACTCAAGGTCTGATCGACGCTTGTTGACGAAACTTTTCTGCCGACTCTGCGCAGTCTGCAACCTGCTCCAAACCTGCTGAATCCTCTCGGTAGTCTTGAGCACCACTTCGGTGCTCCCCATAACTCTCTGACCAACCTCTCCCCAGCATATCGGGGTCCTGCACCTCCGTCCGTACAACATCTCAAATGGAGGGCGATCGATACTCGCATGGTAGCTGTTGTTGTATGAGAACTCAGCCAAGGGAAGATAAGTATCCCAGCTACCACCGAAGTCTAGCACGCACGCCCGCAACATACCCGCCAGAGTCTGGATGGTCCGCTCGCTCTGACCATCTGTTTGCGGGTGAAAGGCGGTGCTAAAATGCAAACGAGTACCCAACTCATCATGAAACCTCTTCCAAAACCTGGAAGTAAAACGCACATATGTGTCCAAGATAACATATACTGGCACCCCATGTCGCGCCACAATCTCCCTAATATAGATATCAGCCAATTTCTCGGGCGAAATGCTCTCCTGAATCAGAATAAAATGAGCACTCTTGGTCAGTCGATCTACGATGACCCAAATCGAATCTACTCCACGCGCGGTCCTGGGAAGCTTCGTGATAAAATCCATCGTGATATCTTCCTATTTCCACAACGGGATGTCCAACGACTGCATCTTTCCATGCGGTCTCTAATGTTCGGCCTTAACCTTCCTACAGGTCAAGCACCGCTCGACGTACCATGCCACATCCCGCTTCATGCAGGGCCACCAATAGTCTAGGCGAAGATCCCGATACATCTTTGTCGCCCCTAGGTGAATAGAGAATCGAGATTTGTGCACCTCCTCCATCAAGATCTGGCGCACGCCTCCAAGATACGACACCCACACCCTACGGTGTAGTGTCAATAACCCCCGGCTATCATAGTCGAAAGAGGTGACTTGACCCACTATTCGCTCACTCTTCCGATGCTCCTCCTTCATAGCCTCCTATTGGGCCTCTCGAATCTGCTCCAACAGAGGAGTCACCACGGTCATCCTCATGCAAACATCCCTGATCGGCGCCGCCTTGCGGCTAAGCGCATCGGCCACCACATTGGCCTTCCCCGGGTGGTAAAGGATCTCGCAATCATTATCCTTTACCACGTCCAACCACCGATGTTGCCTCATGTTCAGATTCGGCTGATCCATGAGGTACCTCAAACTCTTGTGGTCCGTGTAAATGGTACAACGAACCCCGTAAAGGTAATGCCGCCATATCTTGAGGGCGAAGACCACCGCCCCTAACTCCAAATCGTGTGTCGGGTAGTTCGCCTCGTGAGGCTTCAGCTGCCTCGAGGCATAAGCAATGACATGCCCCCTCTGCATCAACACTGCGCCTAAGCCAGAGATCGACGCATCGCAATATACCAAAAAATCCTCCACGCCCTCGGGCAGGGCTAAGATCGGAGCCTCGCATAATCTCTGCCTCAGAGTCTCGAAGGCTGCCTGCTGCTTAGGCCCCCATCGAAAGACCACGGCTTTCCTAGTCAACCGTGTCAGGGGTACAACTGTCTTGGAGAAATCCTGAATGAACCTCTTATAGTAGCCTGCTAATCCTAGGAAACTCCGAATCTCGTATGGAGACTTAGGAACCTCCCATCTCATCACGGCCTCGACCTTGGCCGGGTCGACTAGAATCCCGTTCTGGTTGACAAGGTGTCCGAGAAATTGCACCTCGCGCAACCAAAACTCGCACTTGGAGAAATTGGCATACAGGCTCTCCCTCCTTAGGGTCTCCAAAACCTCTCTCAGATGTTCCTCATGCTCCTCCTGTGTCTTGGAATAAACCAAGATGTCGTCAATGAAAACTATCACAGACCGATCCAGCATCGGTCTGCATACGCGGTTCATGAGGTCCATGAATGCGGAAGGAGCATTGGTGAGCCCAAACGGCATCACCACGAACTCATAATGGCCATAGCGCGTATGAAACGCGGTCTTCTGCGCATCCTCCTCTCTGACCCTCATCTGATGATAACCCGAATGCAAATCGATCTTGGAAAACCAAGACGCTCCCTGAAGCTGGTCAAAGAGATCATCAATCCTCGGGAGTGGGTATCGGTTCTTCACCGTTACCTTGTTCAGCTCCCGGTAGTCTATACACATCGGATGCGACTCGTCCTTCTTTTTCACGAACAGAATCGGGGCTCCCAAGGGTGAACTGCTTGGTCGATCCCTTGTCTAACAGCTCCTGTAGCTGTGTAGACAACTCCTGCATCTCAGGAGGAGCCAACCGATACAGTGCCTTGGCTATTGGAGCCGCACCAGGAATGAGGTCAATCCTGAACTCCACCTATCGCTTCGGAGGTATCTCAGGAAGCTCCTCTGGAAAAACATCTGCGAAATCTCGCACCACCGGAACCTCGCTCACTGTCACCTTACCCGCCTCCCGGGTATCCATCACATACGCGACAAAACCCGCGCATCCCTGCTGAAGCTATCGTCTAGCCCTCGCTGCTGAACAGACTGAGGGTCCACACTGTGGCCTCTCGCCATGAATCACTAACTCTCCCCCACTTGGGGTCCTGACCCGTACTAGCTGTTGTGCGCAATCTATCACCGCCCCATTGGGGCTCAACCAATCCATGCCTATAATCACCTTGTTCCCACGCAACGGAATGGGAACCAGGTCCACCGGATAACGCTCCTCAAATAACATCAAAACACAATCCTTGAACACTGTTGATGCTTGCACCGATCGATCATCGGCAATCTCTACATCTAAAGGGCAATCCAACATGCCCGAAGACTCAGCGAACTTCTTGCTAAGTGCAAGGGAAACAAACGATCGGGTAGCACCCGAGTCGAACGACACCTGGACTGGGATACTGTTCACATGGAGCAATCCTAACACATATAGATACATAAACCGAACACATATCAATATCATAACATCATATAAATAATGGGAAGGAAAGAATCATACCCGTCACCACATCGGGTGCAACGCGTGCCTCCTCGGCGGTCAGCTGAAATGCCCGGCTCCTCACCACTGGAGCCTCTGCCTTGCCCTGCCGGCCATCCGTGATCTGCAGGGTCGCTAGAGCGGGCGCCTTTACCGACGTTGAAACTGTCAACTGGGGGCAATTGGCCTTCTTGTGGCCCCTCTGGTTGCAGTAGAAGCACAACAACTCAAACGTCTGAATAACTGCTGCTGGAGCAGTGCAATCTCTGCTAAAGTGCCCAGGTTTGCCGCACTTATAGCAGCTTGATGATCCCGACCTGCACGCCCCCTCGTGCGTCTTGCCGCATTTCCTGCAGCGGCCCCGTCCCTGTTGGCCTTTCGGCCCCACATCTGATCCCTTGGGCTTCTTCCCCGAAGCCCCTCCTGACTGTCCCTCTTCCGCCTTCTGTTTCTGGATGTGCTCCAAATCTATCTCCCTCTCCCTCGCCCTCGCCCTGGCAATCATGGAGTCCAAGGTAGGGCAAGCTGAAAAACTAATGTGCTCCCGGATATCAGCCCGGAGCATATCATGATAGCAGGTCCTCCTCATGTCCTCGTCGCCCACGTACTGGGGCACCAGCAGTGCCCTCTCCCGGAACTTGGCGGTGATCTCCGCCATAGTCTCCGTCGTCTGTCTTATTTCCAAAAACTCCCTGGCCAGCTGCTGAAGCTCGACAGCCGGCGCAAAATCTACCCTGAATCTGGTCACAAAATCTGACCAGGTCATAGCCTCGATCGCTGAGGCTCCCAATGAGTCACCCACTGACTCCCACCAGTCTCGAGCTCGGTCTCGTAAGCACCCTGTCGCATACCTCACCTTCGACCCCTCAGGGCAGAAGCTAGTCAACTGTGCCGACTCGATGTCTGCAATCTATCGTCTGGCAGCTATGGGGTCCTTCGCCCCATGAAAGTCCGGTGCACCACTGCCCCGAAAGTCCTTAAAGAACAGTGTGCGAGATCCCGACTGGCCAGATTCCATGTCACTCTTGAATGCTCGGAGGCGATCCTCCATCATCTCCAGTATCCCCTCCTTGATCGACCCGAAGATAATGGGGGTCGACTCAAGGATACCTCTGGTGATCTCCGACGCGATGAACTCGCGCAGCCTCTCATCTACTGGCTCGAAACCTGATCCCGAACCCGATCCCTCTCCTGAACTGCCAACTACTGGCCTCGGGCGTAGTACCACCATTATGAAATACAAAGAAATAACAACTGCTAGCGATACTGATACCCCTGGAGGGATCCCACCCACTACAAGTTCCCTGTTCTTATCTTAGCCTTCCTCGGTTCGGGTACGAATCCTATGCTTTTAGTAGTACGGGCCCATACTACCTTCCACATCTATCCGTACCTTCCCCAAAGATCGCCTCGACTCAACCAGGTCCCTTCCACTACTGTTGATCACTGCTACTCTTTATCCTAAGCTTACCCTAGGAAACCTCTGACTCCACCCAACCTAGTCCTCAGCTGCTGAAGGCCTCTTGGTGATGCCAATTAACTATTACCTGAATACAATCACATGTGATGAGGTTCAGATAATCCTTCGAGTAAAGGACTCATCTCTACAACGGTTAGGACTCAAACAAGAGCTACGCAATAGAGTCAAATCCAACACTCTGAGATTATTCAACCCTGATCACATGTGACTTTAACGTATTCACCTAACAGTTAACTCCCATCACTTCAAAGCCCTCATAGCACAAAGCAAACAACATTTGGACATAAGGAAAACAGTCTCAAGCAACTCTATCCTCGTAGAGAGAACTGAACTAGCATACAATGCTAAACTCGTACTATCAGGAATAACCTAAATAGGCTACCCTACTGTTTTCTACTCAACTCTAGCATGCAACTCATTTATATACTGAAGCACATAAAGCAGGCACATAAGGCATCACTCCTAGATCCTTAGTCCTATTCTAGCATGTTGTTCTACAGAAACTAATAAACATAAATGAACTTGTATGGGTACATTGGGGAATACTTACTTGACCTTGGCCGGTCGCGCACATCACACACTTTGTTCTTTCTTAAAACCCTTTACTTAGCCTTTTAGAAAACATTCTCTCTTTGCAAAATCTTTTAATCCCTTCATTTGAGTTCAAACACCCCCGAAGGTGTGTCCGAATCCCTCAAACCAGGGCTCTGATACGAACTTGTAACGTCCCAATTTTCACATCCAGAAATTTCGTTTTTAAATCTTTACTTAGAAAACACTAATAATTAAAACATTGTTTAATTAAACCATTTCACATCGAAAACCCAAATTTGAAATCAACAACATGTAAACAACCAAAATATAAAAGTATCAATCCCAGGATAAACTCATAATTGCGAAAACAAGAGTGTGTGATATGTTGCTACCGCGTCGGCTCCTTTCCCTTAGCTGAAGAGGTACTTGAAACCAAAACTGAAAACTGTAAGCACGAAGCTTAGTGAGTTTCCCCCACTGTACCACATACCATATAATCACATAACATACATAGATTGTCAGGCATATCTGGGTGCCCGACCTACCCCTTCGGTCCTCTCGATCGGATACTGCCTAGCATATCTGGGTGCTGGCCTCCCATTCGGTCCTCTCGACCAGATACTTCCTAGCATATCTGGGTGCTGGCCTCCCCTTCGGTCCTCTCGACCGGATACTGGGGAAACTATTTATCCCCTCTACTACTACCACATAACATGTATCACAATATCAGAATCTATCTAACATGGCTGGGTATGACTACGCCTTCGGCCCTACCGACCGGATATCTTGGGGACTATCTCCCCCTACTGTCACTAGCACATAAATACAACACAGGTAGTAGTAATCCCTTAGATGAATATCACAGAGACAATCATCTACATAGAACTCCTACTGGTGGGCTGACATTGTGGCCGTAGACCCACCGCTGCTGGAAGGTAACTCACCTCAACGTAACTGCTGATTTGATCGAGAACTGACTGTCTACTGCTGCTGCTCCGGATGTCCTCCGGCTATAACTCCCACAAAACGATCAGTCAAACACTGCTAGATGTTCTTAGGGTAAAATGACCCTTTTACACTTGACCAGGTCGAAATCCAAGTCAAAGTCAACTTCCAGTTGACTGGACTTGCCGAGTCCATGAGCAACTCGCCGAGTTCCTCGAGCAACTCGCCGAGTTCCTCGAGCGGATCCCCTACTCACTTCCAATCCACACCAGAACACCCCATACGAGGGTTTGGGGTTTTGGGGACTTCGCTACACGGTTAATTCCGTGTGCGGTTACGAAGGTTTGACCCTTCAACGCTTAAACCCATCTTGCTCTGCGAAAGTTCATATGACTCGCCGAGTTTGAAGAACAACTCGGCGAGTTCCGGGCAATCTTCATAGGACTCGCCGAGTTGTTCATCCAACTCACCGAGTCTAAGACCATCTTCATAGAACTCGCCGAGTTCCACGTTGGGGCTCGCCGATTTCCTCGACCCATTTCCCAAGTAGGCCAGATTTGAGACATGCAATGCTTCAAAACCACAGATCTATGGTCCTAGGGCATGTTTACCACGTAAAGTTGCAAAATTTAAGTGCATGCACGGCCCTATGAGCTCAAACATGCAATTCCAAGCTCTTTAAGAGGTCCTACACTCAATAGGGAACTCAATCACCTCAACCACAGAGACTTTATGCTACTAGGATGTCCTAAAGGTCCAAATCCGAAGTGCTTGCAGAACATTAACCATAAACACATAGAGATTTAGGTTCTTAGGGCTTAAAACCTCTTTTTAGGGACAAGAAGGGGGAGTTCAATGAACTAAAGATCAAGGTAGGAACTTTTCTACCTGAATAGAAGCGCCTCACAGAGTAGATTCCGGATCTTCTTCTCTTCTTGCACTCCTCAACCTTCTCCTTCTTCTCCCAAGCTCCAAACCACCTTAAAAATGCTAAAAAAAAGGACACAAAGGGCTAGGGTTTCGTTCTACAGATCTCTGGGAGTGCTAGGGGAAATGGAGGCTGGGTTAGATCGTTTAAATAGGGTGCAAACACCCGGGTTAGGGTTTTAGTCCAGACAGGGTCTACTCGCCGAGTCCCACGAGCCTACTCGCCGAGTAGACAGAGCTGATCCCGTGTCTATTCCTGCTTCTACTCGGCGAGTTAGTCCTTCAACTTGCCGAGTCCAAGATTAAAATGCAATACATAAGGAGAGTTAATAATCAAGAATACATGCCAGGAACCAGGTTCTACAATAGAATTAAGTTTTTATTCACCCTAGACTGATGTAGTCTAACTGTAGCGAACAACTCAAGTGTGGGGTGTCATCCCCGTATAAATTTATACACAAACCCCCGCTCTCCCTCCAAGAGACTCTGGTTATAACCACAGGCTACGATCGTACACTCAGCAGGTGTCAACTGACATGTCTCACTAGATCCTTAATCGAATTTACGCGAAGAAACCCATATAAAACTCATTCCAAGCCCATTGAGTCATGTAAACGAACCACGGAGGCTCGTTAAACATGCAAGTCTTTTCTAGGCCCGAAAGGAACGAGATTATATAACATGGGCCCAAAATATATGTAAAAGGACAACCGAGGCCCATTTCACATATAAGGTATTTACAGGCCCAAATAGCATGCAAATAGTATCAAAGGTCCATCGCGCATGTTAATGGGTCAATGAGACACAATAAACATATAAATAGTATTCAAGACCTATCAAGCATATAAATGGGCCACTAAGGCCCAATAACATGAGAACGATAAAATTAGCCCGTTTGTTATTATTTTGCTAGTAGCAGCTTAATTATTTACTAAAATGGCATAAAAGCCCAATTTTTGTAAAAATTGACATTTTGGCCCATTAAGTCAAAAATTTACAATTAAGGCCCAAGTTTAGTAAAAATAACATTTTAGGCCCCATTTTGGACAAAACTTGCATTTAAGGCTAGTCTTTGTAAAAATAACATTTTAACTCATTTTTGTCAAAAATATCATTTTTGGCTTGGTTTTTGTGAAAATATACATTTTTGGCCCATTTATAGAAAATTTCATCTTTTTGGACCAAATGTTCATAATTTCACAACTTTAACCCCTTTTTATCAAAAATTTACATTTTTGACACAACTTTCATGAAAGTGACAAATTAACCCACCAAAGACCAAACATTTCAACTTTTGGGCCCAAAATGGTGAGAAGTCCAAATAAGGCCCATTTATGAAAATATTTACATTTTTGGTCCCTATAAGGTCTCAAATGTCGAGGTTAACCATTATTTAGCAAAACTTTCCTTTTGAACCCCCTTACTAGCCGAGAATTGCATAAACAACCCATATTTTGTCACTTTTGTCGTTTTTAGCCCCTTTGATGAAGTTTTTCTTAGATTAAAGTATTGATGTATTTTAAACCTTTTTCGTGTGATATATGTTGAAATAGGTGTTATGTTATACTAATATCATCATCTTTTAGTAGATCTTTTAGTTCATGAAGATTTCAACACAAACACATATGTAACTAAGGAAAACACACAAAATCATGCATACACACATAGATCTATGCAAAACAACTTGTATTCTCCCCCTAAAAAAGTGTAAAAATAAAAAATAGGGGGGTATGAACTCAGTTTGCTTTGAGGTTTTCGGTTTTTTATGAAGAATGGATGAGATCTCGACCCTAGATGTGTTCTTGAGGAGATTTTCGAACTTGGATGTATCTGGGAAATATGATTCACGAAAACATGTGTGTGAGAGGAGTAATTGAGTTTAAAATGAAGTACATCGACTTGAGTTTGTATGATCTTACCATAATGTGAAGTTTGGAGTGATCTTCTTGAGAACCCACCTAATACTCACGATTTGTCTTAAGAGAAGAAGAGTGGAAGAGAGTTGAATGGTTAAGATAATAGGTGTTGAATTTGAAATATGAGAGAGATTGGAGAGTGAGTGAGGCTGAGAGTTAGGGAGAGAGATAATAGAGAGGATAAAGGTTAACTTTTGTAGAGGATGATGTGAGAGTTTCATGGATACATGCACTCTTACATGGATACCCACATAGTATTGATGAGGTGTCAAAAACTCCATTTCCCTCCCATTTGTTTTTCCCTATTTTTTTGTTGTTGGGCCGAAAGAGGGGGGAGGGGGAAAGGAAATGAGAGAATTTGGTCCCTTTCTTGACTTAGTTCAAGTTTATGAGGCCCAATATGAAGATTTTTTGGCCTATTAGGCCCTTATGAGGGCTCACGACCCAATTAGGCCCAATAATATAGTTTACGGCCCATTAGGGCTTATTAAACCATTTATGGCCCATCATGTCCCATTGGAGATAAGATGAATCATTCTAGGCCCACATGACTCAAAATGATTTAGTTTCATGGATGTGGGTCCAATTAGAGCCCAAATAGGGTTCCTTGGCCCAAAATATTCAAATTGAAAGTTTATTGGTCCATTAGGCCCAATAAGAGGATCCTAGTCCATAATAAACTTGAACCGGTATTTTTAGGGTTTTTAACCCATAGTTGAATATATGAGATGTATTGTATTAGGTTTTGAACTTCAATCAGGAGTTTAGATTCAAATATATGATTTCATCTTAGCATATAGCATGATATTCACTTAGAGTGCAAATCTTACAAGAGCTGATGTTTACATGAAAATAGAATTTCCTTGCTAAAAATGCTAGTTGTGACATAAACATTGTAGCAATATTATCTCTATGTCTAAAACTCTTTAGACAATCTACAACTCAATTCATGATAGTCTTAAGTCACTACTTACTTCCAAAAGTACGAACGACTATGGAGTTTGAATAGTCGAATTATTCAAGATGTAAAACATGAAAAAATGAAACACAAGAATAAACAACTGACAAGAGGTAGTAAACAAACTCATAAACAATTCTCTATTATTTACTCACCAAAAGTCAATTACATTTACTTTGTTACAACTTTCAAACTAGGTATCTAAATACTAAAACTTATATCATCTTTCATAGCAATGATCCTGGCATGCCGAATGTGTTTAGCCCCTACTCGGACCCTTTGTGAGTGGATCTGCATGATTTTATTCAGATGATACCCTTTTCACTACGATGCAACCTTCTTCTACTCCGTGTCTGATGAAATGGTATTTTCTGTCGATATGTCTGATCTGCTCTAATCTCTTGGTTCCTTTGTCAAGGCAACCGCTCCTTCATTATCACAGAAAATTTCTATTGGCTCATTGATGATTGACACAACTCCAAGACCTCTGATATAGTTCTTCAACCAAATTGCCTCCTTTGATTCTTCGATTGTTGCTACTTACTTTGATTCGCAAGTAGAGTCAGCCTCTGTCTATTGCTTGGAACTTTTCCAAGTAACTGCTCCATTTAAGGTAAACACCTAACTAGATAGATCTATTTAAGGTAAACACCTAACTGACAATGCTCAAAGCAAAGGACACATCAGGGTGAGTACATCTCATAACATACATGATAGATCCAATGGTGGAAACGTATGGAACTCTACTCATTTTTGTTATCTCCGCATCGGTACTCAGATTTTGAGTCTAATTGTTTGGTATTACTTTGGATGGATAGTGTGACATCCCCAAAATCTCGGCCAGAAAAGACCGATTTTCATTTATTCTTTTAAAATAAATTCAGAGTAAATCCTTTTGATTTGAAAGAGTTGTGGAATTTGTTCCCAAAAACAAAACATGATAAAACAATGTTTACCAAAGCATTTCATAAAAGAAATGTATTTTCATTATAATCAAAACTCGGGGTGTCATGTTCCGATACAGACCAATAAGCATAAACGAATACATTACAAGTCATATAACAAATATAAACATATGTAGACTTGTAAACAAAACAACTTGATGGTTCATCCATCTTACGCCCTTGCGCCACTTCCTGTAATACTAATAAAACTGAGTGGGTCAGGCTTGGGAGCCTGGTGAGCATATAGGGTTTTCAACCCACAATAAATAATTAAAATTAATTATTATCAACCAACAATAATCCTGTTACCCATTCCCGTTATTCTCACTTTACGTCCCTAAAATAACTAACACAAGGGACCTAATCTAAGAATATTTTCATCGGGGTGACAACACATGCTGCGGGGTTTCCTCAGCAATATAAGTCAAATAAGGCAACCATGAGGGGGATGGAATACAGCGAATGAACACCCAAGTTCATTAACACCTACAGGTTATGAGCCTGCTAACGTTCCACTGGACTATCTAGAAAAGTCCGTGGTCGTCATCTAAATTCCGCTAGATGACTGGATCAAAACAACAACGAGGCCTCTCATCTGTTTATTACACACCAACTATCTACCCATGTTCTACCCAACATATTAGTAGATAAAAACATACATTTTTATACATATTTTCAAAACCTGTATAGCATGGTTGACCAATACATTTTCCATATAACAGATGAGGCACACACACATAACATGTTTTTCATATAGAAATAGTCATATCTGTGAGATAGAAGAAAGTGAATATACATTCACACACGTAACAACAAAATATACACATAACACGTATCTTGTATAAAATACTTCATAGTTATACGTTAGGAGAAAGTAACAACGCATTCACACGTATAAACGACAATAAACTTAATACCCTCAAACCATACTTGTATTATTATTGCGTTTATGAAAGGTAGTATACACTCACTTGATCAGAAGATGATCGGACAGCACTACGACTTGCAGAAGTCGTAATCCTCAGCAGATCTGGAAGATCTCTACGAAAATCGAACTTCTCGCGGGCAGAGCTTCGGCTCGGAAACCGCACTTCTCGGGATCTCGGGACTCGCTTCGGGACTCGGGAATATTACCGGGGCTTCGGGATGGCTTCGGGGGTAAAAACGCAGAGCTTCGGCACAAAAACGAGAGGAAATTAGCAATTTGGCCGGCTGCCCTCGCATCCTATTTATAGGAGGCTGGGAGCTCCTCGTACGCGGGGCGTACATGCCTCAGAAACGTAAACGCATGCGTCATCCGAAGTGTTGACACTCTTCGGAGTACGCGGGCACACTTACTTACGCAGCGTGTAAGTCGGATCAGACCTGTGACTCGCCTTCGGATAATGCTTCCGAATTTTGATTTAAAAATAAATACAAATTAATTAATAAACTTCGGAAATTCATATCTTTTTCATACGAACTCCGTTTTCGACGTTATTTATATCCACGGAAAGGTGAGACTACGCTCTACGACTTTCGTTTAGACTCTGTCGGCTGATTTTGATTTTATTTTTATTATTTATTTTTAATAGGCCGGGACATAAAATTTCGTTATAAATTCATAAGTTCTTCGTTTGACGTCCGTTCTCGCCTAACTTTTTATCGCTTTGATGCTAACAACGAGATCTTCGATTCTCGTTTAGATCACTAAGGCTAAATATCGCTTTAACGTAAATTTCACTTTTTACGTTATTCAGCGTTGCCGGTTCTGTCGCGAAACTTCGACAGGTCATAACTTCCTCGTTATAACTCGGATTTCGGCATTCTTTATATCTCCGGAAACCTTGTTTCAACTACTACAACATTATCTAAAGATATCAAGTTTATTTTACACTTAAATTTTGACGCTTATTTTTATTCTTAATTAATCAAACCACATAATTAAGCAATTAAGCACAAATCACATAATACTCAAATAATACAATCTTATTATTTCAAAACGGGTTACAAAGATTAACCTAGACCATTACATTGCTAAAAATGGCAAGCCCAGAAACACAGGCATTACAGATAGTTCTCCTTTCTCGGAATGTTCCATACTAAAACGTTTTAGCACCTTTTCCAAGTATGTATTTTGACTAAGTCCAATTAGTCTTTTACTCTTGTCTCTTAGAATTCTTATCCCAAAAATATAAGCAGTCTCTCCTAGATCCTTCATAGCAAAACACATTCCAAGCTAAGACTTACCATATTGCAAATTTGGAATGTCATTTCCTATAATAAGTTTGTTATCAACGTACAATACCATGAAGTTTAATATACTCCCACTATCTTTGACATATACACATGACTCATCTTCACTCCTAGAGAAGCCAAACTCTTTGACCTTTTCATCGAAACAAAGATTTCTCAAGCTTGCACACTCTATTGGGAAACTTTTAATCAACAAAACCATATGGTTGACTCATGTAAACATCCTCATCCAACTTCCTATTAAGGAAAACGGTTTTGACATCCATCTACCAAATTTCACAGTCATGAAAGGCAACTATGGCTAGCATGATCCTGATAGATTTTATCTTAGCCACCGGTGAGAAGGTTTCGTAATAGTCAACCCATGGGGTTTGAGTAAAGCCCTTTGAAACCAGTCATGCTTTGAAT
Organism: Lactuca saligna; assembly: GCF_052625555.1. Taxonomy (NCBI): domain Eukaryota; kingdom Viridiplantae; phylum Streptophyta; class Magnoliopsida; order Asterales; family Asteraceae; genus Lactuca; species Lactuca saligna. The sequence continues at coordinate 285,710,904 of NC_136421.1, read as the reverse complement.
GTGTGCACATTACCATCCATGTCAGCCTTCTTCTTAAAGATCCATTTGCAACCTACTTTCTTTTGGCCAGGTTGTTGATCAACCAATTTCCAAATTTGGTTTTCATACATGGACTTGATCTCGCTGTCCATTTCCTATTTCCATTGGGCTGCCTCAGGACCTTCCAATGCTTCCTTATAGTTAGTCAGTTAATCCAAATTTACCAGTGTCTTATCCTTGATAAAAATATTGCCATTTATAGTAATATGGAAACCATAGAACTTAGGTGGCATGCTAACTCTATTGTTATGCCTAAGAGGTAATGAATTGTCAATTGGTTGAACTAGAATCTCTTCCTCTGGTTGAAACCTAGTGTCTTCAGAGGTTCCTTCATCATTTGATTCTTGAATCTCTTCAAGGTCAATGTTACTCCCAATGTCCTCTTTGTATATGAGCTCTCTCTCGCAAAAGACTCCTCTTCGTACTACAATGTCCACGTTCTCACTAGGCTTGTAGAACAAATATTCAAATGACTTATGTAGGTAGCCGATGAAAAGACCTATCTCGCTACGAGGTTCAAGCTTGTCCTAAGTCTCTTGTCTAACGAAAGCTTCACAACCCTAATCCTTGATATGTGCTAACGAGGGAACCTTCCCTGTCCATATCTCGTGAGGTTTTTTGGCAACCTTCTTAGTTGGGACAAGATTAAGAATATGGGTGGCAGTCTCATACCCCATAAAGAAATTAGAAGAGAATATCGGCTCATCATGGAACGAACCATGTCTAACAAGTTTCGACTGTGCCTCTCAGCCACACCATCAAGTTGTGGTGTCCTAGGAGGGTCAATTGTGAAACTATTCCACATTCCTTGAGGTAGTCGAGGAACTCGATACTAAGATACTCTCTGCCTCTATATGATCAAAGCATATTTATCTTCCCTCCTAATTGATTCTCGACTTCATGTATAAACTCTTTGAACTTTTCTAAAGGTTTTCAATTTATGTTCGATTAAGTAAATATAGCCATATCTACTATAATTATTTGTAAACGTTACATAAAATCGATTTGCATCCCTTGTGGTGGATCCAAAGGGTTCGCACACATCTGTGTATATGAGGTCAAACAAACCTTTACCTCTTTTACATGATCCAGTGAAAGGTGATTTTGTCATCTTACCTAAAAGACAAGATTTGTATGCAACATCCGACCTTAGGTCAACTGATTCCAACACTCCATCATTTTGGAGTTGGGCGATGTGTTTCTTGTTAACGTATCCAAGACGACATTGCCACAAGCATACTTTGTTTATACCATTAGACGAATAAATTTGAAATACACTATTGCCTAAATTGACTACATACATCACAGTTTCACACGCACCATCACATGGTAAAGCTTCAAAATAAAAAATACCATTTTTATAAGCAAAAACTAAACCATTCAAATCATTTAAACAATATCTGAAACATTGTCTGAACAATGCATGAAAAGATATAATGTTTCGTGTCATTTATGACGAGTAGCAACAATTTATTAAATCTAAACTAACACCATCACTAAGCACTAGACTATAGACTCCAATCTTGGTAACAGGTGAAGATCGCCAATTCCCCATGATCAAGTTCATTCTACCGTGCTCCACCTCCTCACTTCTTCTTATCCCCTACAAATCAAAACAAATGCGAAATCCACATCCTGTGTTAAGGACCCAAGAACGAGAAGATGATGAGTTATTATATGAAATAGTGTATATGCCTACAGAAATTGGCTTCACCTTGCCATCTTTGATATCTTGTAGATACTTAGAGTGGCTTCATTTCCAATTCCCCTTGTTGTTGCAGTGAAATTTGATAACCTCTTTGGGATCAGAAGAGGGTGGGTGATCAAAATTGGACTTTCCTTTAGGGTCACTACTGGATGGCCTTGCATGAGACTTTCCCATCTAGTTTTGCTTGGGAAGACCTTATTCTTTTTATGCATTCCTTGACCAATGGCCACAACGAGAGCACTATCAGGAGTGGAGGCAATACTATTTCCCTTCATACCTGCTTCAATTGTTTGCAGGAGGTTGTGAAATTGAGCCAAGGTGGTCTCACTGTTTTTCAGATGATAGGTCAATATGAACTGATCATAACAACTCGGTAAGGATTTTAAGACTATTTCAATAGTCAACTCCTCATCAAAATACACATTAATCCTAACAAGGCGCTCCACATAATGTTACATTCTTTGTATGTGGCCACATATAGATTCTCCCTCTTTTATTTTGCACGACATGCGGGGCTTCACCACCCTGTATTTTTCTTGACGAGCTCGCTTGTTTTACTTCTCCACAAGGTCCTTATTCATCTCATATGGCTAGTAATCCTCGTAGAATCTTTGCAACTCAGGGGTCATCATGGCGACGATTATGCAAGAAACTTTTGTTGCATCATTGTAGTGCCTATTTTAGGCGGCTAATTCTTCAGGAGTGGCCTTCTCTTTGTCAATCTCAGTTTGTTCTTTCTCAAGGACATATTCCTTGGCCTCGAGATGAAGTTCCATTTTGATGTTGCGCATCCAGTCGTTATAATTGGTGTCATATTTGTATGAAGTACTCCCACAACACCCTATTTGTATGAAGTACTCCCACAACCCATATTTGTATGAAGTACTTCCTTGGACATATTCCTTGGCCTCGAAATGAAGTTCCACACCAACCCATATTTGTATGAAGTACTCCCACAACACCCTAGCGACACACATAACATCGCTCTATCCTCACAACTAGAGGAACACTAGAAATCTCTCACAAAGAACCCTAGGCTAGCAGGCATCATAAATCAGGCAACTCATCAATAAATCCTGAAGATCCCTAGCCTAACTCTAGCATGCTGTTCTATCAAAGCTCAATAAAACAATTGTCATGTATGGTATTTTGGGGTTACTTACTGGCTCCGGCTGATCGTACCTCCGCGTCCTCCTTTACTTATTTTGAAAACCATTTTAAATTATCTTTTTGAAAAATCTCCTCGATTTGAGACTGGAGTCACACAAGTGTTCCTCCAATTCACTCAAACCAAGGCTCTGATACCAACTTGTAACAACCGAAAAACACAACCAATTTAAAATTTTCAAACAACCCGATTTTCACTAAAATGTTTACAAAAAGGTTTTCAATACAAGTCATTAAGTATTCCCAGAATCACATTGCTACAAAATCATGAGGAGCGGTACGATCGTGCCTTCGCCTTGCCACAGTCTCCTGAAGAACCTGAAAAACATTAAACCACAACTGTAAGCCCGAAAGCTTAGTGAGATACCCCCAAAATACCAACCACGTATACGCCCTTCCAGGCTACGACCTTCCGGTCCAAAACATATAAAACATACATAACATAACAGAACATAGAACAGCCATGCATATCGGGTCTACCGTGTGACTGGTCCGCCGTATCGGGCCTTCAGTCCAACGGATCCATCCTCCGGGTCTAGTCATGTTCTTCGAGTCTACAGTGGGGTTGGTCCGCCCGCATCGGGCCTTCAACCCACCTGGTCCACTCTCTGAGTCTACAGTGTGACTGGTCCGCCCGCATCGGGCCTTCAGTCGGCCTGGTCCACTCTCCGAGCCTCGGCACGTCTGGTCCGCCCTCGTGGGGCCTACAGCCTATCCGGACCGCTCGTTGGGCCTTCGGAACAACCGGTCCGCCTTGGGTATCTTGGCCTACAGCACAAAGCAGGACCCGCCTCAACCCATCTCCAGTCCAAACAACCATGTGCACAAAACATACATTCATATAACAGTCATAGTCAACAAACCGAGCAAGCAGATCACATAGCATATCATTACCCTAACCGGGTTACCGACCTAACCGGTCACTAGCATAGCATCACTCTGTATATCGGGAAAACTGACCTTAGCAAGGCCTCCTAGCATGTACCATCCTAGCTACCAGGATGCAGACACATCAAACAATAACATAATAACCATAACCGAATCTCAATACAATAAAGGGCCGGCCTTGGTGCCTTAGACCCTGTTGATATAGTGAGGATAACTCACCTCGAAACTGCCGGCTGAAAAGATAAGATCCCGCTGCTCCAAACTCTGGCACGAACTCCTCCACTAAACATCAAAACATACAACTCAATAAATACCCTTAATTACCAAAATACCCCTGGAAGACAACTGGTCAACCTTGGACGAGTCAAAGTCAACCCCTGACTGACCCTACTCGCCGAGTCATCCCGATGACTCACCGAGTCCTTATGCTCAGAACTTCCCTCAATTAGCGACCCAACTCGCCGAGTTACCCCAAGACTCGTCGAGTCCAACAACTCTGAGTCCACTCGCACCCAACTCACCGAGTCATCCCTTGACTCACCGATTCATCGACTCAACCAGAAATATTGGGACTTCCTCGACAAGACTCCCCGAGTCCAAATGGACTCGTCGAGTCCAAGGCCATCTTCAACCTACTCGCCGAGTTGTTCTTCCAACTCGTCGAGTCCCATGCCATCTTCAAGCAACTCGTCGAGTCCACCCATGTGACACGTCGAGTACCACCTGTCTGAATCCATACAGAAGCATCTCAGGCCATGCAATTGATCCAAAACATAGATCCAACCTCCTACAATCCATCCATCACGTAAAGTGGCAAACTTTACGTGAATCTAACGAGATCTAAGCCATATTCACCTTAAAACCAAGGTTTGGGACATGGTGGCTTCACTAAGCACTCAAACACAGGAACTTTAATGCACTCTAGGCCTTCAATATTCCAGATCTGAGGTAGCAACCTCAGATCTATCCTCCAAACTCCAAAACATTCCAAGACATACTCCCCACAAACCCCAAAATGATGAAAGTAGGAATGCACAGCCTAAGGACGAAGATATTACCTCCAAAAGATGCCTCAATAGCAGCCAAACTCGAATCCAAGCAAAGCCCTTTGATCCAAGCCACTTCTCCTTCAAGATCTCTTCAAACAACACCTCTCCAAGCTCTAATTTGCTCCACAAATGATCTCTCCACGAATTTAGGGTTTCTGGAACTCAAGGGGGGATAAGGGAGGCTGTGGAGGGGTATAATGCTCTTTATATAGGGCTCAACCCCGAAAATTAGGGTTTTCTCCATACAGTACCTACTCACCGAGTCCATCCTTGGGACTCGCCGAGTAGGCCACTTGACACGCGACCATGACCGCGACCTGACTCGTTGAGTCCATCCATGGACTCGCCGAGTCATCCTCTAAAACTTACACTTTTAGCCCTTCAACTCTACTCTTGCGATTCCGGGATGTTACACTCGGCGAGTCCATGGAGGGACTCGGCGAGTCGGAGCGGGATCCGGGTTGTAGTGAAAGCGACCGACTCGGTGAGTCGGCCAAGGAGACTCGATGAGTTGGGTCTGAACGAGGAAAACCCTAAATCCGGGAACTTGGAGCCTATTTAAGCATCTCATTCTCCTTCCTAGTGTTCCTTTACTGCCTCTCTACCCCAGAACACCAAACCCTAGCCGCCATATCCGTTTTTGAGCTAGATCTTGCCTTGAAGAGTGCACTAAAGCTTGGAGGAGGAAGAAAGACCTTGGAGGTGCAAGAAGGGACTGTAGATCTGTGATTGTGGAGTCATTTCGGAATAATTGGAGGTAATAAGTTGTTGCTTGGACTCCCTTTGCATCTAGATCTATTATTATGTGTGAGTTTTGGTCATTGTTGGTTTGATATGTAACCAATTCGAGTTGGAGGTTCAGATCTGAGGTTGCTACCTCAGATCCGTGTTGGTTTTTGGTCTTGAATCCCCTAAAGTATCAGCCCTTGGTATGTTGAAGAAGCATGTTTGCCATAAACCCTAGTTTAGTGTGTTTTGAGCATAGATCTCTCAATCTACACGTAAAGTTTGCCACTTTACGTGGGGAATAGGCCCTAGAAGTATGGACCTATGAGTTGGAAGTTCTGTTTGGCTCGAAAAGCCACTGCATGGATTGAGGACTGGATAGACTCGGCGAGTCCTTTGAGTGGACTCGGCGAGTAGCTTGAAGATGAGGAGGAACTCGACGAGTAGGATGAGCAGCTCGTCGAGTCGGATGAAGTTAGGCATGGCCTCGGCGAGTTGGATGAACAACTCGACGAGTTGGTTGAAGATTGTCTAGGACTCGGCGAGTCTGTTCTTGGACTCGGCGAGTCAGATTGCGAAACCCTAAACCCTTCGAGTTGAGACTCGAATCAGTGAGTCGGGTGGTGACTCAGCGAGTTGGACAGGACAGGACTTGGAACTAGTTGGACTCGGCGAGTCATAGACTGACTCGGTGACTCGAGTCGCGAATAAGAAAGACCCTGAGCGTAGGAACTCGGCGAGTCAGTAGGTAAACTCGGCGAGTAGGGTTGACCTGGAAGGTTGACATTGACTAGGAATTTGACCTTGACCAGAGTTGACCTAGTGACCTTTGGAGGTCAGTTGGACTAAGTGTTTTATTGGCTTTTGAAGCTCGAAGAGTTAGTGGAGCAACAGTTCAGAGTCAGAGGTCAAGTAGCAGTCAAGAGGATTAGCAGCATCAGTTCAGCAGTCTCAGGTGAGTTTCCTTCCAGTAGGGACGGGTCTAAGGCCACAATGCCGGCCCGTTCAGTTAGCAGTAGTTTCCGGACTTCGGTCCGATGCAGTAGTTAGTATGTTTGATGCCTTCGTGGCTCAGACAAGATTTATGTGCTATGTTTTATGTGTTATGTGTTATGTGTTCCGGGCTACGGCCCGATGTAGTATGCAGTATATGTGTTCATGCTAGTTGATATGTTATGCTATGCTATGTTCAGTCAGTTAGCCCGGACTTCGGTTCGATGCAGGGGACAAGGTCCCAGTCAGTTTCCGGACTTCGGTCCGATGCAGGGGGCAAGGCCCCAGTTAGCTCGGACTTCGGTCTGATGCAGGGGACAAGGTCCCAGTCAGTTTTTGGACTTCGGTCCGATGCAGGGGGCAAGGCCCTAGTTAGTCCGGACTTCGGTCCGATGCAGGGGACAAGGTCCCAGTTAGTTTCCGGACTTCGGTCCGATGTAGGGGGCAAGGCCCCAGTTAGTCCGGACATTGGTCCGATGCAGTGGGCAAGGCCCAGTATGTGCTTTATATGTTGTTGTATGGTATGTGTTAGATTGGGGGAGCTCACTAAGCTTCGTGCTTACGGTTTTCAGTTTTGGTTTCAGGTACTCAGTTTTCAAAAGAGGAGCTCGGGGAGATTGCAGTGCACACACCATAGTCAGTTAGCCTGGGAATGTTTGAATCTGATAATGATATTATGTTTTGAATTAATACTTGAGAATTTATGTTATGACTTATGATACAGTTTTTATAAATATGATTCTAGTAATGCTTTTAAAGAATTTTTTTTTGGTCGTGATTTTTGGGTCGTTTCAAGTTGGTATCAGAGCCTTGGTTTTAGGGATTCAGATATGTATTTGAGTGTATTTGAACTCAAACTAAGGACACGATAAAGGATTTTCAAAAGAAAAACATTTTTGAAAAAAGGGTTTCGGAAAAAAAAAGAACTTAGAAAGAAAAGGGTTTTGAAAACGAGAAAAGGGTGTGGTGCATGCAATCAGCCGAGCTCAAGTAAGTACTCCCAATTTACCCATACAAGTTATGTTATGATCATCATTATCAGTTTCAGTTTCAGTTTCAGCTTCAGTAGAACAGCATGCTAGAATAAGACTAAGGATCTAGGATGATGCCTTATGTGCCTGTTTTATGTGTTTCCGCTGATAAGAATTGCATGCTAGTATTGAGTAGATAGTAGTAGGATAGCCTGTGTAGGTTATGCCTGATAGCATGAGCTTAGCATTGTATGCTAGTGCAGTTTCTTGTTATGAGAATTGTTTTGCCTAAGTATGTTTCCTTTATCTGAATGTTGCTTGCTTTGTGCTTTGTGGGACTCTGAGTGATGGGAGTTAGCCATTAGGTGAATACGTCACATCACATGTGATTAGGGTTGGATAATCTAAGAGTGCTAGATTTGGCCCTACGGCGCAGCTGTTGTCTGAGTCCAACCGTTGTAGGGACGAGACTTTTACTCGAAGGATTATCCGAGCCTCATCACATGTGATGGTATTCAGGTGGTGGCTAATTGGCATTACAAGGAGGCATTCAACAGCTGAGGACTGTTTGGGTAGAGTCAGAGGTTCCCTAGGGCAAGCCTAGGATGAGAGTAGCACAGATCAGTAGAAGAGTAAAGGGGACTTGGTGGAGTTGAGGTAACTCTTGAGGAAAGTACGGATAGATGTGGAAGGTAGTAGGGGCCCATACTACTGAAAGCAGAGGATCCGTACTCGATTCAAGAGGGGCCGAGGCGAAACCAAGGAACTAGTAGAGTATGTGAGAGATCCCTCAGCAGTAGTATGTAATTGATCAGGGATTGTTATATTTTCAGCATGGTGACGTTGCGCGAGATATCAGTTGGCAGTTCAGGTGCAGGGGAGGGGTCTGGCTCGGGCTTTAGAGCCGGGCAGCTTGATGATCAGATGAGGGATTTCATTTCCGCAGAGATTATGCGCAATATCATCTATCAGACTCCAGTGATTTTCGGTTCAGTTAGAGAGGCTATTGTGGAGCTCATGGACAGTCATCTTGAGGCCTTTAGGGCCGAGTTAGTTTCATGACAGATTGGGGCTCGTCTAGGTCCCGAATCTTATGGAGTTCAGGGATCCATAAGGGAGGGAGATCCCATTTCTAGTTTCTGCTATCAGGGGGCAGGGGTGTGTGGGGCATTCTGTCTCCAAGAGAAACCATTGCATGATTGGATAGTTGAGGAAGTTTCGCGATCCATTCGCGAGGGTCTGCCAGACATGGTCGTGAGGATCATTGATAGATTGATAGCGAGGCTTCAGGATCAGACATCTGTTGTTCAGGCAGCAGACGTTGCCGTTGGGGTAACGCAGGAGCGAGAGTCGGGCAGGGAGTCGGAAGGGAAGAGGAAAATGGATGAGACTCAGGTTGCCACAGGTTTGAGTAAGAGGCCCAAGAGTTCAGATTTGCGGACGAGGAACTATCAGAGCCGCAGTCGATGTGGAAGGACGCACATGGGTGTGTGTAGGCGTAGAAGTGGTGGCGATGCTGGGTGTTTCAAGTGCGGCCAGATTGGTCATTTTAGTAGAGACTGTGTTGTTACCATCGCCCAGGGACTTGATCCGTTGTGCTTCCATTGCAGTCAGAGGGGCCACAAGAAGGCCCACTGTCTGAGTTTGTATTCAACAGGGCAGGCGCCAGCTCCTGCCCTTGGAACTTCAAGTACCGTCAGTGGTTGTCAAGGCCGGGCAAGGGTGCCTACGGCTCGGAGCCGAGTTTCTCCGGTAGATTTTAGCAGGGATTCGAGCAGCACTGAGTAATGGAGGTATGTAACTTTGCTTTTGTCAGCTTATGTTATGATTATATTGTTATGGTTTCTGCATCAATTGTGGTATAAGTGTTGTGTTATGGAGTGGCTTGCTTGTGATTATGTCATATGCCATTTGCATACCTCAGATAATTGGTTGGTAGTTAGGGGATGTGCTCATATGGAGAAGTTTCGGAGGATGCAGTAACTGTAGCATGGTAGGGAGAGATCTGGTTCGTTTCGCTAGTTCGGAGTGGATAGTGGTTTGGATGGAATGGTCAAATTCCTACCTGGCGGGCTTGGGTTCCCCAGTAGAAGTTCTGGAATGGTAGTAAAGGTCGGGATCTCTTTTGAATGTGAAGCAGCAAGGGGTAAGCAGGATCGAAGTGGGGGAGAACCCTCCGGGTATACATGGATAAGAGTCACGTAGACCCAGAATGAGTGCGCGGCCTCTGAGAAGAAGTGGTAGTAGCACAGTGATGGATGGATTGAGAAGTTCAGAATTGGGAGTTCGAGAACTTTTCCCAGCTGTTGGTTCATGTAATGGAGATGGTTAGAAGCTGGTTGGGAATCCAGGATTTGAGGACCACCTGTAAAGGCTCAAGTGAGTCGGAATGAGGATCCGGAGGAACGGTTAGCAGGAGATGTCTTCGTATTAGTAGCCAGTGTCTGAGGCAGCATGTAGGTTGCGTAGATTCAGAAGTTGGGAGGTTGGAAACTTCCCAACAATAGCTTCTTGTATCCGGATTAGTAGACGGTTGGTTTGGGAACCAAGCTGGAGAATTCCTCGATGAAGCGCTAAGTATATCAAGGATATAAGATGTCGGGGATGATGCAGAATTCAAAGACTGAGGGCTGGTTTGAGAAATCGGGATGAGGAATCACTAGCGGGACTAGGGATAGTCAGGATGTCCTCGGGATAGATAGTAGTAGTAGTGTTGTAAGTCTGCGGGGGTAGCCGTAGCATTCACTAGCAGTCAGATAGTAGTAAGTGGTGTTGTAAGTCTGCGGGGGTAGCCGTAGCATTCACTAGTAGCCAGATAGTACTAGAGAGTTGTAAGTCCGCGAGCGTAGTCGCAGCCTTTTATCCGATTGGTAGCAGCATGAGCGCGTTGTTGAACGCGGGAACGTATTAATTCCCACCCGTTCGGGTGCAGCAGTGGGAATATGGGAATCCACGGGTTAGATTTCGGATTTCCCAAATGGATCAGTCATGGATAAGACAGCAATTTGGGCTATAGATCGTCACATCGGTTATGAGATCAGAGTAGCAGTGGACCGTTGGGGTTCGGGTAGGTTGCGAGCTACCGTCAGTCTGGGAGCCATCATGTTGTTAGTCGTGGAATTGATGATGTCAGAGTGTGACGTATGGACCCGATCAGTTGAATCGGAAGGTTGCTAGAGCCACAGTGACAGGATAACTAGTGGAAACTAGTCCTAGAGGAAGATTTCGTTCAGAAGTCGTGGAAGCGACTAAGCGAGGAGTCCCTTGACTCCACAGTTGGGTTTGAGTTCAGTGTTTCAGGCAGCTCAGTGTTTTAGCCAGTTCAGTGTTCCAGGCAGCTCCGTGTTTCAGCCAGATCAGCGTTTCAGGCAGTTTAGTGTTTCAGGCAAATCAGTGTTTGGAAGGTTTCAAGGTTTTGGGTCAGTATTGTATTTGCGTTGGAATGCAAGTGTTGACGGTATAGTTGGTTGATTTGGAAATGGCAAGCCTCTCTCGGTAGGATCAGTTGAGCCTTCTGCCGAGTGTAAGTGATCTGTAAGGATAGCTAGGCAGATAGCTTTTCTTTATGGATGGAAGGCTCGAGTTAGTAGGAGTTGAGTAAACAGATGGGATATAAGCAAGCTATTTCCAGCAACATCGTTTCAGTATGAGCGAAAGAATGGATAGAACAGTTATAGATAGTCGAAGTATTTTCAGGAGTCACTGGAAGCGACTAGGAGATTGCGATGGAGTATAGTGACCGGTGGGAGTCCGGTAACTCGGATATCGGTAGATTAGTTGGACCAAAGTGGTCTCAGTGCATCCAGTAGGCGGATGAGGGGTACAGAATTGCCAGTCAGAGGAAGTAACGCTAAGAAAATTATGGAAAGGAGAAGGATTCAGTATGTACCAACGATGATGATCGGCAAGGTGAGTGGCTGGAGTGATGGACAAAAGGGCGTTAGATTTTACAGACTGAGAGTTGGAGGCAGTTCGAAGGCAGTTGATCGTAGCAAACTTCGAGGATGAAGTTTAGTTTAAGTGGGGGAGAGTTGTAACACCCCAAAGTTTGGAAAGCCAAGAAAAGAAAGAAAACCTCAAGTTTAGGGGAGACTCGGCGAGTCCATGGAGGGACTCGGCGAGTCCGAGCGGGATCCGGGTTGTAGTGAAAGCGACCGACTCGGCGAGTCGGCCAAGGAGACTCGACGAGTTGGGTCTGAACGAGGAAAACCCTAAATCCGGGAACTTGGAGCCTATTTAAGCGTCTCATTCTCCTTCCTAGGGTTCCTTTACTGCCTCTCTACCCCAGAACACCAAACCCTAGCCGCCATATCCGTTTTTGAGCTAGATCTTGCCTTGAAGAGTGCACTAAAGCTTGGAGGAGGAAGAAAGACCTTGGAGGTGCAAGAAGGGACTGTAGAGCTGGGATTGTGGAGTCATTTCAGAACAATTGGAGGTAATAAGCTGTTGCTTGGACTCCCTTTGCATCTAGATCTATTATTATGTGTGAGTTTTGGTCATTGTTGGTTTGATATGTAACCAATTCGAGTTGGAGGTTCAGATCTGAGGTTGCTACCTCAGATCCATGTTGGTTTTTGGTCTTGAATCCCCTAAAGTATCAGCCCTTGGTATGTTGAAGAAGCATGTTTGCCATAAACCCTAGTTTAGTGTGTTTTGAGCATAGATCTCTCAATCTACACGTAAAGTTTGCCACTTTACGTGGGGAATAGGCCCTAGAAGTATGGACCTATGAGTTGGAAGTTCTGTTTGGCTCGAAAAGCCACTGCATGGATTGAGGACTGGATAGACTCGACGAGTCCTTTGAGTGGACTCGGCGAGTAGCTTGAAGATGAGGAGGAACTCGACGAGTAGGATGAGCAGCTCGTCGAGTCGGATGAAGTTAGGCATGGCCTCGACGAGTTGGATGAACAACTCGACGAGTTGGTTGAAGATTGTCTAGGACTCGGCGAGTCTGTTCTTGGACTCGGCGAGTCAGATTGCGAAACCCTAAACCCTTCGAGTTGAGACTCGAATCAGTGAGTCGGGTGGTGACTCAGTGAGTTGGACAGGACAGGACTTGGAACTAGTTGGACTCGGCGAGTCATAGACTGACTCGGCGACTCGAGTCGCGAATAAGAAAGACCCTGAGCGTAGGAACTCGGCGAGTCAGTAGGTAAACTCGGCAAGTAGGGTTGACCTGGAAGGTTGACATTGACTAGGATTTTGACCTTGACCAGAGTTGACCTAGTGACCTTTGGAGGTCAGTTGGACTAAGTGTTTTATTGGCTTTTGAAGCTCGAAGAGTTAGTGGAGCAGCAGTTCGGAGTCAGAGGTCAAGTAGCAGTCAAGAGGATTAGCAGCATCAGTTCAGCAGTCTCAGGTGAGTTTCCTTCCAGTAGGGACGGGTCTAAGGCCACAATGCCGGCCCGTTCAGTTAGCAGTAGTTTCTGGACTTCGGTCCGATGCAGTAGTTAGTATGTTTGATGCCTTCGTGGCTCAGACAAGATTTATGTGCTATGTTTTATGTGTTATGTGTTCCGGACTACGGCCCAATGTAGTATGCAGTATATGTGTTCATGCTAGTTGATATGTTATGCTATGCTATGTTCAGTCAGTTAGCCCGGACTTCGGTTCGATGCAGGGGACAAGGTCCCAGTCAGTTTCCGGACTTCGGTCCGATGCAGGGGGCAAGGCCCCAGTTAGCCCGGACTTCGGTCCGATGCAGGGGACAAGGTCCCAGTCAGTTTCCGGACTTCGGTCCGATGCAGGGGGCAAGGCCCTAGTTAGTCCGGACTTCGGTCTGATGCAGGGGACAAGGTCCCAGTCAGTTTCCGAACTTCGGTCCGATGTAGGGGGCAAGGCCCCAGTTAGTCTGGACATTGGTCCGATGCAGTGGGCAAGGCCCAGTATGTGCTTTATATGTTGTTGTATGGTATGTGTTAGATTGGGGGAGCTCACTAAGCTTCGTGCTTACGGTTTTCAGTTTTGGTTTCAGGTACTCAGTTTTCAAAAGAGGAGATCGGGGAGATTGCAGTGCACACACCATAGTCAGTTAGGCTGGGAATGTTTGACTCTGATAATGATATTATGTTTTGAATTAATACTCGAGAATTTATGTTATGACTTATGATAAAGTTTTTATAAATATGATTCTAGTAATGCTTTTAAAGAATTTTTTTTGGTCGTGATTTTTGGGTCGTTTCAATAAAGTGGGTTAGATCTGATCCCACATCGGCTGGGAAGGAGAACTAAGCATTCCTTATAAGGGGTGTGGATACCTTCCTTGTCACAACGCGTTTTAAAGCCGTGAGGGCAGTAGATCCCATAAGAACTCTGCAGTTAAGCGTGCTCGGGCGGGAGTAGTACCAGGATGGGTGACCCCCTGGGAAGTCCTCGTGCCGAGTGGCCCAAAGCGGACAATATTGTGATACGTGCCAGAGGGGGGTGTTACAAATGGTATCAAAGCCAGGGCACGGGTCGATGTGTTTGACGCGGACGTCGAACCCTATAATGGGGGGTGAAAGTGGGTTAGATCTGATCCCACATCGGCTGGGAAGGAGAACTAAGCATTCCTTATAAGGGGTGTGGATACCTTCCTTGTCACAACGCGTTTTAAAGCCGTGAGGGCAGCAGATCCCATAAGAACTCTGTAGTTGAGGGTGCTCGGGCGGGAGTAGTACCTGGATGGGTGACCCCTTGGGAAGTCCTCGTGCCGAGTGGCCCAAAGCGGACAATATTGTGATACGTGCTAGAGGGAGATATTACAAATGGTATCAAAGCCAGGGCACGGGTCGATGTGTTCGACGGGGACGTCGAACCCTATAATGGGGGGTGAAAGTGGGTTAGATCTGATCCCACATCGGCTGGGAAGGAGAACTAAGCATTCCTTATAAGGGGTGTGGATACCTTCCTTGTCACAACGCGTTTTAAAGCCGTGAGGGCAGCAAATCCCACAACAACTCTGCAGTTAAGCGTTCTTGGGTGGGAGTAGTACCAGGATGGGTGACCCCATGGGAAGTCCTCGTGCCGAGAGGCCCGAAGCGGACAATATTGTGATACGTGCCAGAGGGGGGTGTTACAGGGATTTTAATAAAAAAAGTTCTAGTACTTATACTTTTAATGAGAATTAATTATCCAATAAAAACTGTTCGACTAAAAACTCTCTGCTAATCAAGGAAGCGGTGGATGAGAGTGGACGCCCATTCAACTACCATTTTATAGGCAGTTTCCTTATACCCCCTTATATACTAGCTTTGTGAATGAGACATACTAGCGGTTCAACTGACTTAGTCTTATACATATAGTAATTATTAAACTTTTAATTTTACATGAAATATGAGGTGTATTTTAAAACTTTTCAAAATACTGGGTTTATAATTAAATTTTGAAAATTAATAACTAATTTAAATTTAAAAATAAACCCAATGATTTAATATTTCTCTATTATTTAACAATTAATTAAATATATTAAATCAAATAAGGATTATCTAATTAACCTGTTACAAATGTGGAAGGATTGGCCACTATTCCAAGAATTGTATACATAATGATAACTTATGCTACAGATGCGGAGGCAAGGGGCACATGTCTAGAGACTATCCAAGGAAAAATGAAGCAGAAAGGCTAGAGGCACCGCCAAAGCCAAGGGCATTCCAAATGATCCTCGACGAAGCAGACAATAACGCGAGGAATCAAGGATGAGGATTTTATATCCAATAATCAAGTTTTGAAGTAGCAGTGTGAATAAGTAACTTGTGGTGTAGCCTATTAGAGGCATAGTATAGGGTGAACTTGAACCTCTTTGTAATAGTTTCAAGAAATAATATAAACCCTGGTTTTGTTATCTGATGTGTTGAATGATTTTGTGATTTTTTATGGGGTCTTGGAGAACTGCGAGACAATACTTGGGAAGAGTATGAGTAGGTGTGAATGGTAGTAGATGCCTATACTACCGGAAGCACAGGACTCACACTTGGATCAGGAAAAGTCACAAGGTTACCAAGAAGCTAGTGATTGATTCCGTTTTATACTTGTCATTACCTTTGTTCAATAATGACTAGTAGGATGATTGTTATTCTGACCCTAGTGGTCATATCAAATTGAGTCCAACTACGATTAGTTTGTTACATGGTTCCGAGAACCAAGTTCGATGCAACATTTGACTTAAGTCGGAAGATTGAAATCAATGCAATCATTGGTATCGCGCTCGTTGTTAGTGAAGTATGTAGTTGGAAATGCTACATGATAAAATGTGGTTACATCGCATTAGAATATGAAGGAAGGTATATTCCATTTTGGAATTTAACTCTAAAAGACCTGAGTCTAAGCGTTGCATCATTCGAAGAAAGGTCATTAATGCACGACCGATCAGTCTGTTACAATAGATAAAGGAAAGTATTTATCCTAAGAAGAAGAAGGAGTTCACAATAAGGACTTATTTTGTAACTTGAAGGTTAAGATTGGAAGTCCAACATAATACGAAAAGCAGATGCAAGATCGAGCATCATTTGCAGTCAAGAAGCCCTAGAGTTAGATACTCTTTCAAGGAAACATAGAAGTTATGGTTATTACCTAGGATGGAAATATAATGTGTGGAATCATTATGCAAGGCCTATTTTGTTGATGATTCAAGGACGTAATCATCCTAAGGGGAAGATAATCGTAACACATGTAGATTATGGCAAGTCAATTTAAGGACAATGAGCGTCAAAAATGACTTTTTGATGGAAGATTGTTTAGAAGGAGTAATCTTAACTAACTTTTAGTATATGTTACAAGGAGTTTGTACATATAAAGAACGCTGGAATCCGAGTTATAACGAAGAAGTTATGACCTGTCGAAGTTTCGTGACAGAACCGGCACGACACAGCGCGATGTAAAGATTGAATTTACGATAGAGCAATATTTGGCCTTAGTGGTCTAAACGAAAGTTGTAGAATACGTTAAATCGAGAGTGTGCATAAAAAGAACGTCTAAATCTGACTTCGTATGAGGAAGTTATGATTTTTTGAAGTTTCGACTTAGTGGTATGCAACCTAAAGTTCGAATATGAGATCGAGTGGTTTCTAGCCAAAACAATCTAAACGCGAATCGAAGATCTCGTCGATAGTAGTCCAACGGTAAAAGACAGACGAAAACGGACGTTAGATGAAGAAGTTATGAATTTCTAACGGAGTTTTCCTATCCCGTCATACAAAAAATAATATAATAAAAATAAAGTCAAAATTAGCCAATGGAGTCTAAACGAGAGTTGTAGAGCATAATCTCACTTACGCGTGGATATAAAGAACATTGATAACGAAGCTCGTATGCAAAAGACATGAATTTCTGAAGTTCGGGGCACGATTTTCGACACATAGTCAGTGTTCACGACGTGAACTCAATGATTTGACCTTTTAGAGCCTAGTAGACCCAAGTTGAGATGACGAACGCCATGTTATCCAAGCTCACAGTGTGAAATGATGGTTCACAACATGAATTCTAAAATTCAGCTCTATAAATAGAAACCGAAGGCAGCCGGGTTTGGTTGCTAATTTCCCAAACTCTCTCCTACTCTACTCATCTTTAAGCCTTCTTCTAACCCCCCGAAGCCCCGATACCATCCTCGATACCCGAAGCGAGTCCCGACGCTCCGAAGATTCCTTGAAGAAAAGAGTTTCAAGCCGAAGCTCTGCCCGCGAGAAGCCCGGTGTGTGAAGATACCCTAGTTTCATCGAAGAATACTACTTTACAAGTCGTAATGATGTCTGAGCATCATCTAATCAAGTGAGTGTGTGGTTACTTTCTTCTAACACACACACACACACACACACATATATATATATATATATATATATATATATATATATATATATATATATATATATATGAAGTATTTGCTATAAGATATGTGCTGTGTGTTTATATATTGTTTGTTCACTTTAGATGGATGTTGAATGAATGTTTTATACATGTTTTTAAATGATTTAAAATGTATATGTAATTTATATTTACAAATATGTTGGGTAGAACATGGATAGACGAAACAGTTGGTGTGTGATGAAAGATGAGTTTGAGGATGAGACGAAAGATAATATAGATCATGAGATGAGGGTGACAGGTGAAAAATGAGTGAAACCTTTACCCAAACGATGGCCCCCATTATTCAGCAAAGTAAGGATGACAACCACAAACTATTCTAGACAGTCCAGTGGAACACTAGCAAGCTCGCAACTTGTAGGTGTTGTGGACTTGATGTTCACCAGTGTACTCTAAAAACCCTAACAGTTATAGACTTAGTGCCTTATAATAATACGATGGTAGCTATGGATTTAGTACAGTGTAGATGAACCTTGGTAGTTATGGATTTATTACTGTGTAGATGAACCTTGGTAGCTATGGATTTAGTGTTTGTTATAAGAACCTTAGGCAACAATGGACTTTGTGCCAATTCCTTAGGTCAATCCTTAGGAAATAATGAATAAAGGATAGTTGATTCTTACGGTAAGTCCTTAAGAAATAAAGAAGATAATGGGGATGGGTAATTGGGTTGATTGTTTGATGATTGAATATAATAATTATATTATTGTGGGTTAAAACCCTATATGCTAACCAGGCCCCCAATCGTGACTCACTTAGTTTTATTTGTATTACAGGTAGTGGCGCGAGAGTATAAGTTGGATCACTTATCAAGATATTTGATTATAGACTAGTAGTTGTAAATAACTGTTGTAAGGTCTGTATTGTACTGTTGATGCTTTTGGTCTGTATCGGAACATGACATCCCGAGATTTTGTTATTAATTGAAAATACCTTTTTCTTTAAGGAAATGTTTTGATAAATTCTTATCATATATTGTTTGGGAACGAATTCCGCAACACTTTTAATCATCGAATTAATCTGATTTTATAAAACAAAGCATAAAAAAAGTGGTGTTTCCTGGCCGTGAAAATTGGGGGTGTCACAGTGAGGTCTTACCAAGTAGCTTCACTAGAATCGCAGCCTTGCCAATGTACCAAAACTTGATGTTGGCCAGAGTCAGGGGACCGGATGGTCTAAAACGGATGATGGAAGCAAGCAGCATGACCGGGTTGTCGTCTGTTGCCATCAAGGGCGGTGGTGCATGTTGCTCGGTAGGATCACCATGGCAGGGCAGGAGGAGCGAGAGGTGGAACACAGGATGGATCCGACTGTCGGATGGAAGTTCCAGTTGGTAAGCAACTTGTATGATTTCGGCCGCTATCTTGAATGGACCAATGTATCGACGGGCTAAGTTTTGAGATTGGCGATTGGCGATTGGCGATTGAGGTTTGTTGGTAAATGCATAGTTTGACATATACCAATTCACATGGTTGAAAGTCTTTTGCTACTCGATGTTTGTTGGCACTTCTGGTCATGCGTGCTTGTGAGGCATCCTGGTTGGCTTTTAGTTGAGTAAGTAGTGTGTCGTCGATGGACACGATGGTGGAGGACCCTGCAATGTAATCTGGGAGAGTCGATGATGATCTTCCAATATGCCTGGAAAGGCAACATTCCAATGGAGTTGTGGTGGTGGAGTTGTACCAGTATTCCGCCAAGTAGATGTAGTGATGCCAAGTAGTGGGTTCGTTACTGGCGAAACAACGCAAATATGACTCGAGACAGTTGTTGACCGCCTTTGATTGACCGTCGTTTTGGGGGTGGTAAGCGCTAGAGTGCCGAAGAGATATGCCGACTTTTTTAGATAATTCTTTCCAAAAAGGGCTGAGGAATAAGGGGTCACGGTCGGAGATGATGGAACGTGGCAATCCATGAAGACGGTAAACGGTATGGAGGAAATGAGTGGCTAATGTGACCAAGGTGTAGTTTGGTGGCAGTCTAATAAAATTTGCACTTTTAGAGAGCTTATCAATGATGAACCAGATGGTGGTCTTCCCTTGTGATGGCAACAATTAGGTAATAAAGTCCATGGCTAGGTCATCCCAAACCTGGTGGGGAATAGGTAAGGGTTGCATGAGACTGTATGGCTTATAAGTCGCATATTTAACCTGTTGACATGTAGGGCAACACTTAATGACCTCTCTGATTGATTCTGTCGTTTGTGGACAATAGAAGGAAGAAGAGAGGCGATGCAGTGTCGGTTGTAGGCTGGAGTGGCCACCGAGTAGAGTGGCATGGTGCTCAGCGGTGACCCTACGATGGAGATTGGAGACGTTGGGAATAACAATTCGGACGGCACGGTAAACTAAGCCATCATGGACACGGCGGTGTGGTAATTGATGTGGGGAGGAAGCTAGTTGTTGAAGAAACTAGAGGCCCTCGGTTGTGGTGGAGTAGTGTCGTCAGATTTCTTCAAGCCATGGGAAGGTGGGGGTTGTGAGTGACATGTGTTGTGGGTCCTCAATGTGAATTAGGGCATCAACACCTTTATTTTCTCGACCCGGTTTGTATAAGATCTCAAAATTGAAGCACAGTAGCTTTGCAGCCCACTTATGTTGATCGGGGGTTTGGATTACTTGGGTTAAAAGGTGGCGCAAGCTGTGTTGATCCGTGTATATTTTAAAGTGGCGGCCCAGCAGATATTGATGCCATTTACGCACCGCTTCAGTGATAGCATACAGTTCCCTAGTATAGGCAGAGGACTATTGCATGTTTAGCCCCATCTTCTTACACAAGAACACAATGGGGTGGTCTCCCTGAGATAATACAACACTTACTCCAATACCGAAAGCATCTGTGGTGACTTCAAATGTTTTTGAGAAGTCTGGTAAGGCTAGCGTGGGTAGAGTTGTCATGGCTCATTCCAGGGCCAAGAAGGCGGCATCAGCAATTTCATTCCAATGGAATTGGTGTCTTTGTAACAAATCCATGAGGGGGGGGGGGCAACGATAAATGCATAATTATGAGCAAATCGACGGTAGTAACCAGTGAGGCCCAAAAATCCACGTAGTCTAGTGACAGTAGTGAGCGGCAGGCTGGCGGCCAATCTAGGATGGTAGTGATTTTATCATTGTCAACAGATACCCCAGTAGCTGAGATAATATGACCCAAGTAGTGGGCTTGTGGTTCTGCAAACACACACTTCGATTGTTTGGCATAATATTGGTTGTTAGCGAGGGTATCAAAGACCGAGCGTAGATGGATGAAGTGTTGTTCACGGGTCGGGTTGTACACCAATATGTCATAAAAAACGAGAATGAAGTGGCAAAGACGGTCTCAAAAGAGGTCGTTCATGGATGCTTGAAAGGTATACGGGGCATTGGAGAGCCCAAAGGGCATCACGAGGAACTCGTAATGCCCGTAGATTGTACGAAAAGTTGTCTTTGGTGTGTCCACGGATGCCACTCGAAGTTGATGGTACCCAGAGCAGAGGTCGATTTTTGAGAAAAAACAAGAACCGTGAAGTTCATCAAGAAATTCCTTCACCGTTGGAATCGGAAAATGGTCTCGTATTGTCATGGCGTTGAGTGCGCGATAATCAACGCAAAACCGCCAATAGCCGTCTTTTTTTACAGACAAGGAGCACCGGGGAAGAGAAGGGACTGGTGCTAGGTCGTATGATTCCATCGTGAAGCATCTCTTTAATGAGTTCTATCATAATACCCTTTTGAAAATGGGGATATCTGTAAGGTCGAACATTAAGTGGAGTAACATTAGGTAGCAAGTGGATGTGGTGGTCGTGGGGTCGATTGGGGGGGTAGGCCAATTGGTTTCTAAAAAATGGAGCGATAATAGTGCAGGAGCTCCGTAACATCCGGTGAAAAGGGGGTTTTGGCGGTGGGAATGGGGTTTGGAAGTGGGTCAAACATGATGGCAAAATCGAAAGAGATAGAATGTTTTTGGATTAAATGACAGATGGAAGAAGGAGACACATGTGTTAACATGGGATCACCACGTAAGGTAATGTTCTTGCCGTTATGTGGGAAAGTAATTTAAGGAATAGAGTAAATCTGTTGTGTGGAGTCCGAGGGAACTCAACCAAGTCATCCCCAGGATGATATCAACACCAGCTACTGGAAGGACAAATGGGGAGATTGTGAAGGTTGCTTCTCTTAGGTGCAGGTTTATGTGGTTGCACTGACCGGTACATCTGGTATAATTTCCATTACCGATCGTGACAGGAAAGGACGCCTTGGTGTCGGTAGCAAGGCCCAAGAATGAAGCGACTCGGGGTGGATAATGTCATGTGTACTACCAGAGTTCACCAGAATACTGACCGGGTGACCAACTAAACAACTGGTGAGTCGTAGGGAACGGGGTGATGAGGTGTCATGGAGTGCGAGGGAAGAGCTAGGAAGTGGTTGTTGTCGGTGGATAATGGAACGACCATGGAGTTGTCCTCAGTGTAACTCAATGAGTCAGGCACAAACTCATATGTTGATAGAATGGGAAATTAGGGAGGGTTGCAACGATTGTCGGGGTGGAACTTCTCCGGACAACGGAAACAAATTCCTTGGGCATGATGGGTTTGAACTTCCGATGGCGAAAAACGACGGACTGGTAAGGTGGTGCTAGTGGTGGTCAGCAGTGGCAGTAAGCCCGAGGAAGTGGATGTGGACTTAGAAAGCAATGTGGGCTGATGAGGCACATATGGGGGTCGTGGGGAGGCCTGGCGGTTTGCAGCAAGCTTGTCTTCAATGAGTTTGGCGAGCCCATATGTTTCGTGGAGGGTGGTGGGGTGGTGGATGGCAAGTTGCCGTTGGATGTCCGGCCGTAGACCTGAGATGAAGCAATCAAGGAGGGCCACGGTGGGCAAGCCAATCACGCAGTTGCTAATGCGTTCAAATTCTGTTTGGAAGGTAGCCACAGTGCCCGTTTGTTTCAACTTGAATAATGCCGCCTGGTGATTATCGAAGGTGGAAGGCCCAAAGTGTAACTCCGGAGCACGAGTGAACGAGGCCCAATCGATGAGGATACGATTATTGTGCATATACTTGTACCAACTAAGTGCATCGCCTTGAAGGTGGAAGGCGGCGAGGGTCATGCGTTGATTGGTGGGAATATTGTAGTAAGTGAAGTATTGATCCGCTTGAAAGATCCAATCGAGTGGGGGGACCCGTCAAACTGAGGTAAAGCGATTTTGGGTGGTCGAGGAGTGGGGAACGGTGGTGGTGGTGGAGGGGGGGGGGTACGTGGTTTGGGTAGTATAGTGGTGAGGGGTTTTTGGTCAGTATTGGTGAGGTGTTTGGAGATTTAATCGAGCTGGGTAGCATATTTAGTGGAGATTTCTAGTAGTTTGGCCATGGTGTCAGCTAGGGCTGCCATAGATTGTTCAATGGGGGTGTCTCTGTTTTTGGTGGCATAGTGTAGGAGGGAAAGGTCAATGAAAGCACCAATTGATATCCAATTTAAGCTGGCGAGACTCCTAAAAAAATAACAAGAGATAAAGCTTGCAACAATTTTCTGATAATCTATTTCCCAAACTTAATTACACTTAAATACTTGAAAAGTAAAAGTTGCAACTATGCATTCCTATAACTAAGTCTACTGGCATAAGAAAAGGAGAATTAAAAAGAACATGGGAAACTAACGTACATGCCTTTTTAAAGGACACATGCTTTATTGGTTGACCTAATCCTAATTGACTCAAACAAAGAAATTGACTAATGACTTGTAGACTAATGACTTGTAGCTGAATCCTTCTTCTTAGTCACGATACCAGGCTGGTATAGTCCTATTACGTTTGGGCCTGTCTATTGTGATGTGGGCTCTTTCAATGATGTTGCTATCAGTTTACCCGGCTTGACAAGTAAAGACCATGATACGACTCATGTCATAATGATAATTATAAGACTATGGATGATGCATAACAATCTCTGTTGTATGTATTGTATGTGGTATTTTGGGGAACACACTATGTTTTGTGCTTATGGTTTTATGTTTATAGTTTCAGGTACTTCTGGTAAGATGGGGAATTGCCTGACCTGACTACACTGCATCCACCAGAGTTTTCCGCATTGACAATTTTCAATATTTACTCCAATGTTTAAATAATATATTAACTTTGATCAGTTTTGGAACAACTCGTTTGTATAATTTATTGTTTTAAAAAATAAAATTTTTACTATGAATTGGGACGTTACAGGATCGAATCATATAGTTTTTTAAAAAAATGGGGTGAAGTGGTTTGATAGAATTGATAAAAAAAACATTTAAACTGGTTTGTTGAGCTTGTATAGTAGGATTTTAACCCGTTAAAAAAACAACTCATATCCAAAGCAAGTTAAACATTTTTGGAATGTATACAAATCGAAGGCTGACACACATTACAACCAGATATAGAAAAATTGTTGGTTGAATCGGCGGTCGAACCGATTGAACGGTAAGAGGCCACTAGACCGGTTCAATTACAAAACTGGTTTTTAAAATATTAGTGAAAATTGTTTTTTCTTGCAAATATATTGTTTTATATGGAATCAGTTGTCCCATTTCCATGTAGCTAGAGCTAACTGGTAATACATTGTTTTCTCTAAGGCTACAGGAAGTGGTCACAACCAACCCACTAAAAAAGTGCCACCAACTCAGCTCCATTACAAGCTCACTGCCAAACCACTAGCTTTAAGAAATAGTTAGAACTCTGACAATTTTTAACTTTTTATTTTTTATTTTTTCTTTCGTCATTAAATTTAATTAAAAAACATAATTTAAAACATAAATAAATATTTTACATTAACTAAAAACACATTACATTAATTAAAAACACACAAATTTAAATCCTAAATTACTTAAAAAACAAAAATAATTAAAACATAAATTACTAAAAAAAACACAAAAAAAATAAAATAAAACCTAAATATTAAAACACTAGAACCTAATTTCCACATTTTCGCGGACTTGTTGGGTTTATAGAAACATCGCTAAAATTTTCAGGTCGAGATCCAGTTGCGGCTTTGTGTTTATGATTTGTAGATTGGTAAGTGTTATTTTTCAACAACGAGCTTCCTGTGTTAATTAATTTTTTTTCTAGAAAGGTTAGAGTTTTGTCTATTTTTTCCGCAAGTACGTCTTCGCTAATCGTTTTTCCGCTTGAAGACCCCCACCTTTCTCGATTTGACCATTCCTGGTGGTCGACGAAGTTGGACTTCCGGCGGTACTCCTAAGGTCGAGGCCAAAACCCACGTCAGACTTGGAAGTTATTGGGCTTTTGTTGGATCTGGTGGTAGATCTCGAATGCGCCTCACCTGGATAAATGACCCATTTTGGGCCCTTATAATAAACTTCACATGTTTTTTGGTTGTCGAATGGTTTACCATTATTGGTAATTTTGTATTGGTTGCATGTGGTTAATAAAATATTAAAGTCATTGTTACCACTTTTGTGCATATTTTTAAGATTGTCAAATATGTCATTAAATTTCATGCAAGCCGTTCATAGAACACGCTAATTTGCATTGACCAAGTTGTATGTCCACTCCGTTTGCTTTCCTAATAGCGCTTGAAAGTGGTGTAGAACATAATTCCAAAAACATTGACCCTATTGCATGTTCCCGGTGTCATGTCTTGCGATATGAAAATAAAGCTTCCCATCATGTTCAGTTTCATTGTGTAGTTCACTTTGTTTCTCCCTTTTTTTTGCCTTCTTCAAGTTGGTTGTTGTGTTCCTTGGAGTCGTTCGTTGTCGAGGTTTATAGGTTAAGATTGAGATAATGAGACTTGAGATGGTTGTGAAGGTTATGCGTGAAATTGTTGAGGTTGAAATTTTTGAGAAGGTTGCTATTGAAAGGCTTGAAATTGAGGTTGATTGAATTGTTGTGATCGTTATTGTTGATAGTAGTTTGGGTGGTATGAAATATTGATGAATAGATGTTGTTGGATTTGGGATGTTATCAATTGCATATAACTAAGATTTGTATATGGATCATTTCGAATGTTTGGAGGTGTTTGAAGTGGGTGAAATATTTGGATTTGGATCCATATGTTGAAGAAAAATAAGAAAATATAAAGAAATTGTATGTTTTTGTAGTGTGAAATGTTTAGAAAATAGGTGTTATTTATAGTTGTAGTTTGTGTTTTTAAAATTAAAAATTAAATAATTTTTTTAGGTCCAACGTACACAACACACGGTCAAAAAATAGACCGTTGTTGTTGCTTGCTTGTGATTCGTCGTCTTGGCCCATTTTCGCATTGCACCGGGGGAGTGTTCATGCGTGACTTGGCTTACCACGTATGCACTCATGCGTGAGTTTTTTATACACTCCGGATAGCCTAATGCCAAAGGGTGCAGTCAATTTTTTGCCTACCAAAATATGGTGCCACATAGCGGCCACATACGTTTTTGTCATTCTTGTTATTTTTAAATGAAGTGTGGTGTTATCTTTGCTTACCAACCTTTTTTTATTTTAAAAAAAGAATACTTATTTTACTTATAGTAAAAAAATATGATTAGAAATTCTAAAAGTTAATCAACTTCTACGTGCCTTTAATTCTATTATGGTTAAATGTTACTTTATTAATGATTTATATAATTTAAAAAATGAATGTCACCAAATATACCTTGAGAAAACAATCGTGTCATGTTCGTATTAGGTAGAGGTGAGCGCGGTGCGGTACCTCACCACTAACCGCAAATGCGGTTAATTCATTTTCAAAACCACTTGGTGATGTTAGACGGTTATTTTTGCGGTGCGTTTTTTTTTTTTTTTTTTTTTGTGTTGCGGTTATTAGCCGTATGGATTTAGTGCGGTTATTTTGTATGTATTTTAACCACAATTTAAAGCTCAAACGGTTTTAAAAGTTTAAACATATTACTTGTAATGATAAAAAAAACCATAAGGTATAAAACAATTAACTTAAATTACAAACAACTAATATCTTAAAAATATAAAATCAATAGTAATTAACAATAAATATCTTAAAATTGTTTAATTTCACAATTTTTCAAAGTTAAACATAACAAAAAACCAACACTTTTGTCTTCTCGTATTTTATCCATTTTTCATCCATGAAACTTTTCTTATTTTTAATATTTAATATATAAATAATTAATAAAAATTTTTTATATAATATATGCGATGCGGTGCGTTTTTTTTGCTTTGAAAACTAATAACCGCACCGCACCGTAAATTTACGGTTTTTGAACAACCGAAAACATCACCATCAGTTTTTATTGCGGTTGCGGTTTATTAGTTGCGATTTTTACGATTTTTACGGTTAATTTTAATTGCGGTGTGGTTTTTGTTCACCCCTAACTTAGGTAAAAAAATCAAATTTCTTCCAGGTAACCACAAGATAAAAACGTTTGTCAAATATACAACTTTTGCTGCAGGTGTTACATATTCTTATAGCATACAACACAAGGTTTTGATTTTCAAAAACACGTGACAAAGCTTTATTTAAAACAGAAAACCCCATATATTTAATAGGAAGTGAAGGGCACAAACATTCCGGTGAGAATTACCGCTGGCAATAATATACAAGGGGAGGCGCCACGTCGGCATACCGACGACAATATCATTACTACAACCCAGAGCCTAATTCTTTTTAAAGCTTGATAACGGTTTCGGTTCAGTAGCATGTGAAGTAAATCCGGACCTTTGGACATTTAGTAATAAATATTATTGAACGATCCAGATCGAAGCTAAGTGGGCGGAAATATCTAGGATATTAAAATGTAAAAATATCTAGGATATTAAAATGTAAAACTAAGTGGTTTGAGTATATCATAAAACAATTAATTAATTATAAAAAAAATTCAATTTTATGAATTGTTTTCTTGACATTATATCTCGTGGGATTTTTATTAAGAAAATAACATAATTTTTTTTTATTTTACTTGATGAAAAAATAATTTTATTTTGTAAAGTAAAAGAAATCGGAAATTGGCATATATAAGTTTATTTTAGAATCGTAAACAAAATTAAACCTAACAAACTTGGTTAATGTATTTGGTTTTGACTATTAAGCGAAGCACACGGGTTTGTGTCTCTTATTTATTATTATTATTATTATTATTATTATTATTATTATTATTATTATCAACATAGAGAAATTCTATAGGAAATCTGAAACTTGGTTGATCGGTCACTTGAATATACAATAGCTGGATACAAATGAATCTTCAAAAATAAAAACTAATATGGATGACAATTTACATGTATGCAAAATCATACCGGTGGCAAAATGGTACACGCAAACTATAGTGTAGACTCCAATGAAAAATTTCCCAACAAGGTTGATACCTTATGTATAATGGTTTGGCATTGAGTAGATCTCAGTGTCCTATTTCAATTGAACTGAGGAACAAGACACATGAGTCGAGTTCTATATGCATCACACTTGGGATGGATCATGTATGTTATGATATGTATGAGGGTTGATGTGTCGTGTGCGTTTAGCATGACGAGTTGATATCAAGCCAATACCAATGAGACTTACTGGATGACGGTTAAGAGAATTCTCAAGTATTTGAGAAGGACAAAAGATAAGTTCTTGATCTATGGAGGTGAGGAAGAGCATAGAGAAAAAGGGTTGCATTGATGTTGGCTTCCAAACTGATAGAGATGATTCTTATTTATAGTTAGGTTCATGTTCTTACTAAACTAAGGAGTTGTAACTTGGAAGAGTTCCAAGCAAGATACAATAGTTGATTAGACAACAGAGACTGAGTACATTACAACTAGTGAAGTTGCAAAATATTTTATATGGATGAAGAAGTTCATCTTTAGGGTGGCTCCCATAATTGAAGTTCCCAAAAAGATCAATTGCTACGATAAAGGTGCAGTCGTTCCGGCTAAAGAACCAGATCACACAAGAGCACACAACATGTATTAAGGAAATATCATTATATTCTCAAGGTTGTCCAAGAATGGGACATTATCATTAGTAGAGTTACACCATATGAGAACTTAGTTGATACGTTCACCAAGCCATTATCACAGACCAATAATGATTATCACGCTAGGTTTACACGCATTAGATTTGCAAACAAATTGGCTTGAACGTACTTTAGGTGGCTTGAACGAGTCCTTGAACCCAATTCCCTTCGTCACATGCTTATGGCTAAATAATCAAAACATAGATTCTCCATCTCCTATTCATACTATATACATCGACTAATATTAAAATTGTGTTATAAGTACTACACTCGTTCTCTATAAATATGTAACCTTAATTCCCACCCTTTTCTACAAATCTTTCTAGCAATAACAACATATACGTGTAAATCATTTAGTATCAAATTTTCATACAAACAACCATAACATTCACATGAAAACTCACCGCATTGGCGTTAGATCTCAACCAAATCTTGTCACGCTACTCACACTCTATATTATTCAAATTAATAGTTTTCCATTGTATGTTTTAGATCTCTAAGTCATTTATTTAGTGGAATAAGAATGTTGGTTTTGGCTTAATTCGTGACTGTCACACCCCCGACCGAGTCGGCAAAACATGTCGGGTTGTGCGACTCAGTTCATGGATCACAATCAAATTGAATATACATCACAAGTTACAACAATAACATCACAACAATTATATTTCACTTTAAGGGTCAAATACATGGTTCATACAATAATAATAATAAGTTCATAGATTGCCTTAGCAGATAGCGCAATAAAACAAAAGCTAAATAAAACTAGGTTGCCCGAAATCCATGAACGTTTCTTCTACTAAAAACTAGTTCAATAATCTCCTAAGAATACACGTAATTTGAGAGTCAACACAAAGGTTGATAAGAGTTACAAGTTTTCTACTAACCACAGTAATCATACTTTTAAAAAAGTCTGGAAAGTATTTCCTTTGTAGTTAAAACCATGTTTGATAAAGAATAAATCATAAATAAATTGATACTTGAAATGTTTGACCAAGAGATAAATCATAAGTAATTCCCCACTTAATTTTTTTGATAAAGCGATAAATCATAAGTAAATCTATACTTAAAATGTTTGATAAAGATAAAAATCATAAGTAAATCAATACTTAAAATGTTTAATAAAGGGATAAATCATAAGTAAATCCTTATTTAAAATGTTTGATAAAAAGACAAACCGAATCCATGGTTTCTAGATAAATGATCCAGTTAATGCTTATAGTGAGTCATATAGCCGAGCTATATGACTAGATATAACCCCTTATGTCGTTTCATTGGTCAGCTTTGATAAATGATAAAAGATAATTATCACCTACTTCGATCGATCCGCCAATGTTGTAGCTAGCAACCGCAGGTAGGAGCGTCAACTCGTATAGATACATACATACGTATCTCGCTCCAAGTATTAACAGTTATATCTGAATGGGTATACTAAGTGGTTAAACTTAGGTAATGAATAGTGCCTCACTATAAATGCCATTAACCATGTTATACAATAAAGTTTCACTATAAAAGTCGAGTTAGTTTGATGCATCCGTAAAAGTATATTTTACCCGCTTAAATTGTTGGTAAGTTTCTCAAGTGCATGTATAAATTCCAAGATATGAGTGTTATAAATTTTACATACCTTTTTAACATATGTGTAAATACATGCAAGATATATATGTATATAATGATACAAAGTTGATAAACATTTGTAGTACACGTTTTATGACATGCATTGTCGCGTAAAATCATAACATCATTTAGTAAAATGATAAGTTATATTTTCTAGTTTATAACATGTTTAAACAACAATATTATAGGTATATCAAGATAAATTAGTTATGTTATAAAACTTTAATAAAATATCGATTATAACTAGATATAAGTTTTTGCATGCATATTTCATAATCGATAAATGTTTTTCATATGAATTCTCTCCCAAAATAATAAAACATTAAAAATGAGCCGTAAACACTCACCTTAAATGCATAAATTCGAGAACTAAGCGTGATGTGAGAAACCGCAACGGGAAGCTCTTTGCGTTTAGAACAAACCATCGTGATTATTTTTGTTTCCTAATAAACCAAAAGGATAGTTTTTGTATTATTTAACAAGTATGGGGATGGTTTTTGCTAAAACAATTAAACCTAGGGGATATTTTTTCTAAAATCATTCACAAGGGACTGATCTTGTAATCTATTTCCATAATACGGATTGAAAATGCACATTTTAAGCCTAAGTTGAAGTTTTAGGTCTCAACTTGTTAAGATTTTTGAAACCGGGGGGGGGGGGGGGGGATTTGTTTCTGATTAAATTAAATCGAAGTTTGGATTTAATTAGGGAACTATTTCAAAAGAGGGGCCAAATATGACAAACTTAACAAACTTAGGGGTTGGATTCAATTATTTTGTATCCAACTTTGCACAGTTTTGCCATCCCGCCTCTATCGTTTTTACAAATTGAAGAACTCGGAACGAGACCCATCTGTTAGGTCTATTTGCCTTTATTGTTATACTCGACGATAGGTCTCTCGCTATTGGTGTTCAAATGACAAGGATGGAGATGGCTTACTGAAGACAGCAGGGTGAAGATGGCAGTGGAGAATAGTGATGGTGGCAGTATTTGACGATGGTGGTGAGCTGCAATGGCGGTCGATGGTGGTCATAGGTGGCAACCCTTGACTGTCCTTGCTCTATCTTCTTCATTTTCTGGGCAACTAGTCATCGAGAGGGAGGGATTCGAAGGTGGGATGTGGTTGGTGATGGGTTATTAGAGTTACAACTACAATTCTCTAAGTGGGAACACATTTAAACAATTTAAATGATTAGGGCACATGCAACCTATTAGTATCAATGTCTTTCATATATAAGCAACATACTATGAATCATCATCCTACAAAACTTTCCTATGAAAAACTAATTCAGAAGAACAAGAAACTTACCTTGAAGATTGTTATTGCAAACAATCTTGAATTCCTTCTTGAAAATCTCTTGGAAGCAAGCACCACAAGTGTCATGCATCTAATGGTTCACACCAGAACCTTAGCAACCAAGGAACTTGAAAAGAGAGAGAGAGATAGAGAGATAGATAGAGAGAGGAGAAGAGTATAAATTCAGTCCTAAGCCTCTAAAGGAATGCCTGAACCGAAATTCTAATATTAAGGGTCCTTATATAGCTAAGGTAGCTTGGTGCCAAAGCTAGTGTTTAAGGAGGAAACCCTATCCATTTGCTTGGTGACCAAGTAACCCAGTCCCTTCCTTATGCAAGGGCGTGGACGAAATTCCTTGGGATTGCCCAAGTGATTTTTCGTCCACCTCATCCAATGAGGTTTATGGGCTTCTTTCATCAACTTTCAATAAATAACCAAACTGACCCTGCACTTTTAATTAGTCCAATCAATCCCAAAATTAATTCCAAATAAATTTGATTAACTATTAATTAAATAATATTATTTTCAATCAATATATTATTCTCATAATATATTAGAAAATTATTTATTTTGATTTCTAATTAATTTATTAACCATATAATAAATTAATAAATCAATTTTGATCTCTCTAAAAGCTATCATATTCAATTGTTAGGTTTGAGGGCAACCCAAATGGACTGTACTACTATCAATTCAAGTTTATACCAATTATAGTTATGGGCTTAGACACCCATTCCAACAGTCTTCCACTTGGATAAGTCTGTAACTATAATTTCCAGTTTAACTTCCAAACTGATCAATAAATTGGAGCTTCCAAAAGCCACTGTCGAACTCTGACCTAGTCTGTAACTATAAGTGATCAAATATTTTTTCGTTCTACAAGATATCGTACATACATGAGATATGGATTATAATCAATCCCATTGTCCAAGTTTTGTTTCCCAATTTATGATTTGTGATGACGACATAAGACTTCTAATCGAACACATCAATTTAGTCTTAGCTAGGCCTAACACTTATAAGTCAACACCAAATCACCATGGAGCCCAAAGATCTCGATTTTCCCGTTAGGGTAAAAGGAACGAATAAACTTTGAATTATATGCTTGCACTATTTACTCATCAAATCATGCATAACAATACGTTTTATAACAAGTTACTGATGCGTTTATCTATTGTTAATGCACAACTTCCTCGTAAACAACATTCATATATATATATATATATATATATATATATATATATATATATATATATATATATATATATATATATATATATATATATATTTGTTTCAAGAATATAAGATATTATTGTCTTAAAATTACTTGTGATAAAATCCATGAAGTAATTCTCTGAATGTGGGTTTATCCAATACTCAAAATCCCTATTTTCTAAGTACTCAAGAATATTGCAGCAAAACTATTGTTATGTCTAAAACTCTTTGGACAATCTACAATCCAATTCACGACAGTCTTAATTCGTTATTTACTTCCAAAAGTACGATCAACTGTGGAATTTCGAATAATCAAATTATTCAGGAAGTAAAACATGCAAAGTGAAACACTATAATAGCCTCATTAACTATGGTCTCAAACTATTAAATACAAATAAAACTCTTATTATTTAATCATTAAGACTTTATTTATCGTATAATGTTTCGAGTAATCAACTAACCTCTTGAATTAAGCATCAGTCATGCCATGTCATGAACATGCATATTATGCCTCTCCATAGTCATTCCTTTGTGAATAGATCAACTGGACACTATTCTAATGATGCTCATTTCACAATTCCAAATTCCCGTCACTACTTAAATTGTGTTAGACATCCAACCTCACATTCATTGTCCTTATGTGATGTCATGGCTTCATAGTCACAGAGACTCAGATAACGATATTACAGAATGTTTCATTGGAACTTTGTTACTAAAAATAATTTCATGGTAATGAAGTCTTAAATTTAAGGTACACTCCTTGAGCACCTTTCTTGCATTAAAGTTCCCAACTCACGTGTATATTTTAATATTCAACTACCACTATGGAGATATTTCCATATACCCATATAACCATCAATTCTGATCAAGAATCATCCCAATCTAAAACATGTCACTATGGTTGTCACACCCCCAAACCGGAACGACGGAAACGTTCGGGGCGGAGGATGTCATGTATAGTATCACACCAATTGAATAATGGTAATCAAAGTAACAATAACCATTGTTTACATTGTATCGAATAACATATGATTGAATCCAAAAGTAAATAACAAAATAAAGACATGAAGCTACTATGCTCCGTCTTCTCGAAACCTGTGTGAGTCCCTGTCTACTAGTGTCCTGAGAATACAAGTGGTTTTGAAAGTGTCAACATTAAAGTTGGTGAGTTCATAAGCATTTTGTTTTAGAAAATATGTTCGTAGTTCTTGTTGGGTTTTGAGCAATCTAACACTTCCTAAGTGTGCATGCAACCCTAATAAACCTTGGATCTATGTTTGTCTAAATACATGCAAAATAATAATTTTCCAAGGTTTATAACCTATCTAACATGGCATGGGGAACATTTCAACATAAAAGAGTTAGAAGAGATTACATACCTTTTGGTGAGTTTGGTTCTAAGGAGTTTGAGGGCCAAGCACCAATAGTGTGAATGCCTCAAATGGAATCACAAACACCACAAACTCTTGGAAAACTTTGAGAGAGTATACACCTTGTATAAAATCGGCCACACACATGCACACACACACTAGTTCACTAGTTTTCTCTTAGGCTCCATTTCATGCTCCATAAGCATGCTTATATAGTGTGCATGGTTAGGGTGAAACCCTAATAACCCATGTCTTTTCCTTTTCCAAGGATCCATGGGTTAAAAGCTCCATGGATCATCCATGGACTTTCACATAAGCCTAGCCCATTAACAAATGAGTATTAGCCCACACTATATAAAACAAATAGCGTAACTTCATAATTAATTTAAGACTAGCCCATTAACAAATGAGTATTAGCCCACACTATATAAAACAAATGAGCATAAGCCTAGCCCATT
Source organism: Lactuca saligna (assembly GCF_052625555.1). NCBI lineage: Eukaryota > Viridiplantae > Streptophyta > Magnoliopsida > Asterales > Asteraceae > Lactuca > Lactuca saligna. The sequence goes on along the minus strand of NC_136421.1, from coordinate 285,676,661 downwards.
AACAAATGAGTATTAGTATTCCTTTTAATCTCTAAATTAATTCATAATTAATTTAAGACTAAAACTAATTAAATAACGTAACTTCATATTAATATATTATAACTCATAATATATTAATAAACATATGTGTATAACTCTCATAAAATTATCCATAATAGTTTGGATGAGATGCAACCCAAATGGACCATGCCGGTCGGGTCAAGTATATACCAAATAAGTTATGGACTTAGACACCTTATCCAATAGACTCCCACTTGGATAAGTCTAATAACTATATTTGCCTATAACTTCGGGAACCAACCAACAATCGTAGCTCTCAAAAACTCCCTCGAACAATGAAGACTCTGTCGAACTATGAAGCGCCATTTTAGATAAGTGATCACATAATCCTATGTTCTCATGATATCAGTCGGACAAACACATGGAACTATGTCTTGCTTATTGTCTAGCAGTTGTTTCTCGATTTTCCGATTTGTTTGACGAAGAACTTCACTGAACACATCGGTTTAGTTCTGACCAGGCCTGGTACATAAGTCAACACAAAATCATCGAGGGGCCTAGATATCGCTTCTATTTCTAGAAGGAACAAATAAACTTCGACTGATATGCTTGTTCTACTACTTATTGAATTGTACATAAAGGCACGTTTTATAACATCAAGTTACTGATGCGTTTACGTGCAATCAATGCACAACCAACTCATAGGTAACAACTCATATCTCTAGGTTTAAAGATTTATATGATATTATCGTCTCACGATCACTCGAGATAAATTCCATGAAGTGATACAAGTGAGCGTGGGTTTATACCAATACTCATAACTTATGAGTACTCATGAATGTTGCAGCAACCATTGCCATGTCTAAACACCTTTAAGGCATGTACAAACCCAATTCATGACAATCTTGATTCATACCTACTTCCGACGTATGATCGATTGTGGAGGTTTGAATAAATTAATTATTCTGGAAGTCAAAACATGCAAAACTGAAACAATAGTAAATAATTGACAATGATAGTAACACTTTACTCATAAATAAATCACAAATTTTATTCATCATCAAACGTCGATTACATTTTACAAGTTTCAGGAAAACTATCTAATCTGTAAAACTAATATCGTCCCTCAGCCCGATGCGTCTCGCATGCTGAAAATGCTTAACCCTTGTCAGTCCCTTCGTAAGGGGATCTGCAGGATTCTCATCCGACGATATCCTCCTTGTCACAAGGAGTCCTTCTTCAATCTTGTGTCTTATGAAGTGATATTTTCTGTCAATGTGTCGGGATCTGCCATGATCTCTTGGTTCCTTGGCTAAGGTAACCGCACTATTGTTGTCACAGAAAATCTCTATAGGTTCCTTAATAGCTGGTACAACTCCAAGGTCTCCGATGAAGTTCTTTAGCCATATCGCCTCCTTCGCTGCTTCACTCGCTGCTATATACTCTGATTCACAAGTCGAATCAGCCACCGTCTCCTGCTTGGAACTCTTCCAAGAAATTGCCCCTCCATTTAAGGTAAAGATCCAGCCCGACTGAGAGCGGAAATTATCCCTATCAGTCTGAAAACCAGCATCACTATACCCTAATATTCTCAAGTCATCACTGCCACCAAGGGTAAGGATCCAATCCTTAGTCCTCCGCAGGTACTTGAGAATGTTCTTTACCGCGGTCCAATGAGCCTTGCCAGGGTTCCCCTGATACCTGCTGACCATGCTCAAAGCAAATGCCACATCATGACGGGTACAAGTCATAGCATACATGATCGAGCCAACTGCGGAAGCATACGGTAATTGGCTCATCTCAGCTATCTCTGCCTCTGTACTCGGACTTTGAGTCTTACTCAGTTTGGTATTGCTTTGGATCGGTAAATCTCCTTTCTTGGAATTCTCCATGTTGAACCTTTTCAACACCTTATCCAAGTAGATACTCTGACTAAGTCCAATTAGTCTTCCACTCCTTTCTCTTAATATCCTTATCCCTAGGATATAGGTAGCCTCCCCTAGGTCCTTCATAGCAAAGCACTTCCCAAGCCAGGACTTAACCTCCTGCAAGGTTGGGATGTCATTTCCTATGAGTAGTATGTCATCCACATACAGTACCAAGAAGCTAACTATACTCCCACTAGCTCTGACATACACGCAAGACTCATCTTCGCTTCTCAAGAAGCCAAACTCTTTTACCTTCTCATCAAAACAAAGATTCCAGCTACGAGATGCTTGTTTTAATCCATAAATGGATTTCTCAAGCTTGCATACTCTATTAGGGTACTCTGCATTGACAAAACCCTCTGGCTGATTCATGTACACATCCTCAGCCAACTTTCCATTAAGGAAAGCGGTTTTGACATCCATTTGCCATATTTCATAATCATGAAATGCTGCAATGGCTAACATAACCCTAATAGACTTAATCTTTGCTACCGGCGAAAAGGTTTCATCATAATCAACACCTTGAGTTTGAGTAAAACCCTTCGCAACCAATCGAGCCTTATAAGTATGCACTTTTCCTTCCATGTCTGTCTTCTTCTTGAAGATCCATTTGCACCCGACTGTTTTACGGCCTGGTATATTGTCAACCAAGTTCCAAACTTGATTGTCATACATGGACTGTATCTCGCTGTCCATAGCCTCCTTCCATTTAGCAGACTCCGGGCCTGCCATGGCTTCCTTAACACTGCTAGGTTCATCCAAATTTACTAGTGTACTATCACTAATAAACGTATCACCTTCCGTAGTAATATGAAAACCATAATAAAACAAAGGTGTGTTCCTAACCCGTGTGGAACGCCTCGGAGGTACAGACTCGTCAGCTGGATCAACAGGAGTTTCCTCCTCAGGTTGATTGCTAGTGTCTGAGGTTCCTTCACCAATTGATTCTTGAATTTCTTCAAGATCAATCTGCCTCCCACTGTCTCCTTGGCTTATAAATTCTTTCTCGTGAAAGATCCCTCTTCGTGCTACAAAGACCACATTCTCACTGGGTCTGTAGAAGAGGTAACCGAAGGATTTCTGTGGGTAGCCGATGAAAATACACCTTTCACTTCGGGGTTCAAGCTTATCATGAGTTTCGCGCCTCACGAAGACTTCGCAACCCCAAATTTTGATGTGGTCCAAATTGGGAACCTTCCACTGCCTATTAGATCTTCATTGTATATAAGCCAAGCGTATTCACTAGGTACTTACAGAGTTAACTGAAATGGTCATTTTTGAAATGTGAGCGTTTCCTTCCAGAAAATCCAATATTTTCTTAGTATAATTGGGATGTAGTCTTAGACCTTTAGACCAAAACGTATGCATGTTAATGTACGTTAAGTTTGTATACTTGTAGTTTTATTACTTGATAAAACCATATTGATATATGTTTTCCCCTGAACTATGAGTTTTGTATTAGAAAATAGTGTATTGTACTTGTATATAATGACCTGACCCAAGCCTGTTTCCCCATATGATTACTTAGATCATACAAGTCATTTATAGTCGAGATCGAATGGATAGTAGATTGTATGGATCTGCTCTAAGCCCACAACCAAACGAGGAACAGGAAGTCAAGCGGAAACCACCCATTCTAATGCCTATTGGATCCTATTTATATATAACCCTAATGTATAAACTAAGGAATCACAGAATTATCATTATAGGTCCCTTCTAAATTGTATGTTCTTATTACTAGAATAGTTGTGTAGTCTTATTATTAAAATAAAACCTTTGAAGTAGTGTTAATCCCGTAAACAACGTTTAGTTGATACTATTGTGAGTTTCATATAACCATGCTAATATGACCTAGTGGCCTTTATGATGTTCTTCAGGCATCGATATATTATGACATTTGTCACCCCAGGCTTGCCGTCCAAGCTGTTGCAAGTAGCTCAGGTGTGGGATTATCAGTCTCATATAGATTTATGCAGAAATTTCACGCCCTCCCTATAGGAGACTTTGATTATAATTTATAGGACTTAAACCTGTACCCTGATAGGTACAATAAAGTAGTGCCTCACAACCCTACATTAACTAGTTTTCCTATAGTGTTATAGTGTTCTTTTGTACTTGAAATTGTATGTATTATCTTGTAGTAGTGTACTTTGTAATGTAAAATAATTATACTTAAATAATTATTTAGTAGTGTATCCTTGAAATAGTGAAATAGAGTGGTGTTCCATAGAGTATACCTATTATAGTTTATATAATTGTTTCTGTATATTGTTCTTGAACTTGTAAAATAGGGTAGTGTTTCCCAAACTATACCTATTATAGTTTAAATGCATGTTTTGTATGCGATGTAAACCTTAGAATTTAACAGTTTGTATAACAAAACAAAATATTTGAGAAAAATACCCTTTTGCTCGACATGTTACAAAAGGGTTAAAGTTTTGTCTAACGACATTTATTTTCATATATATATATATATATATATATATATATATATATATATATATATATATATATATATATATATATATATATATATATAACATGAATTTTGGAAAGCCAAAGTATAAAATAGTTGAAGTAGTTTGAAACAATTTAAAATGGTTTGAATAAGTTAAAATAGCTTGTCATGGTTCGAAACCGTTTGAAATCATTTGAATATTAACACAAGATTGCCTTTTGTTTTACTTGTATTCCCCCCGCCCCCAAAAAACATAGAAAAATAGTGAAAATATAAGGGTATGAACTCACCTTGAATGTTTTTGCTAGTTTGGAGTGATTGCAAAGGATCCCCGAGTTATAATACGTGAAGGTAGCCGTATCCTAAAATAATTATACCCGACGTCGTATTTAAATTAATAAGATATTCATTTAAATAATAAATTAAATAGTATTTAAATAATAATTAAAGTGTTAGAAAACACTTTAATTATGTAAGAATACTTACAAATAGCCTTAGAAATTATTTGGAAAATTTCTAGGCGTTTTCGGTGCACAAGTGGAGTTTTCAGTGAGCTTGGAGGGTTTTCGGTGTAAGCTTGAAGATTTGAAGATTGTTCTTGGTTTTCTTGGTGAAAATAAGAAGATATGGATAATCCTTATGAACATATGTTGTTTACGGATGATACTTGACAGCAAAATGGGAAGTATTTGCGGTGTGAAATGTGAGAAATGAATTGTGTTCACGATTGAATACTTATGTATAGAGGGTGTTTTTGGTCAAGATGGGCCCAATAGAAAAGGGGTTTCGGTCCTCCGTAATGGGCTTTGAAGTGTTTTCAGTCCTAAAGTCAACAAGAATGAGGGTTTGCGGTTTTAAGTCAAAAAGTGAATTGATTTCGGTCGAATGGTTTGAGATTTCGGTCCTTAGCAACCATGAACCACCTTTTGAATCAATTCCAAAACCGAAAATCTATTGGAAATAAATTTCTTGGACTGCAAACTCTTAGTTTCTTGATTTCTTGGCTGAAAACTCTATTATGGTGGTTTATTTTATAGTTTAAACCTTGGTCTTTTAACTTATTTTAAGTTATACTAACATAAATCAACTTAGGTTTCAAGATATACACTAATCATGGTATTCTTCTGTGTTCTATCCTCCTTTTTTTGTTTTAGAGACATTGGCATGTCTTTGAGCCTGAGAATAAGAGGTACCACAACTGTTAGATTCGTTTGAGATAATGTTAATTATCTTAGAGTCAGAGGGTGGAGATCCTAGTTTCTCTAGGATATTATGATCATCCTGGCTGTTCTCCTTGGATTTTTCTCTTTTTCTGCCGAGGATCTATTTGAGGTGTCCTTTACTAAGGAGGTATCCGATTTCTTTTCTTAGGGCTATGCATTCTTCCGTTATGTGGCCAAAGTCTTCGTGGTAATTGCACCATTTGGACTTGTCTTTCCAAGTGGTGGACTTGTTGTCTCTCTTTAGCCATCTTGCTTTGTCTCCAAGATCCTACATAACATGAATTACACCTGAAACATCCACAGAAAAACAATAGTTTGTGATTTTAGGAAGCTCTTCTTCTCCTCCATCTTCAAGGGCATTAACCTTGTGATGATCCGGTTTGGAATAGGGTTTTCATTTGTAGGATCTTTGATTCGAGGATTCAGCCTTCCTGTTGAGGTTCTCATATTGATCTGACGAGTTTCTTCTCTTCTGGATCTCTCTATCCTCTTCGATTCTTATGAATCTTAATGACCGCCACTTGAATTAATCCAATCTTTTGCATGGGGTCATCACAAGGTCTTCATAGAAGGGTGAAGCCTTTCTTACTCCCATTTTAAAGGCTTTTACAACGGTGGCCATTTCAATGTTGGGGATGTTCAGAGCTTCCATGCCAAACCTATTAAAAAAGTCCCTAAGTTTTTCCTTAGGATCCTAAACCACCCGGTAGAGTTCACTAGTGATCTTCTCGAAGGTTCTGCTGCAAGAAAACTAGTTATTAAAGATATTGACTAAGTGTGCAAATGAAGTAACAGAGTATGGAAGAACGTTTAGCAGCCATTTGAGGGTTGATCCTATAAGGTTCGAACCAAAGCCTTTGCATAAGCAAGCTTCCTTCAAGTGCCCAAGGATGGAATGATCTCTGTCCTTTCTCTATATTGGGTTATATGCTCTTCTGGATCTATAGTTCCATCATATAGCTTCATGCTGGGAGTTTGGAAGCGCTTAGGAGCTTTGGTATCGGCTATCGTGGGAGAAAATCTCGAGATCATGTAGCTTGTAGGAGATGCTTCTGGTATTGGTTGGATCACTTCGGGTACACTGGAGATCATTTGTCTTAATTGTTGAAGCTCCCTGTCCATGTTTGGGTTTATTCCTGCATCAACGTTAGTATAGTTAGCATTAATAGTATTGTTGTTTAAGAAGTTACTAGAATCAAGGTTTCTAGGAGTGTTGAGAGGCTCATTGAGATCATTGATCATGGACGCACGATTGTCTATAGTTCCCCCCCCCCCCCCCCCCCCCCAGTGTGATGCCACAGTGGTAGGAATCATGTTCTTCTAGTGATTTTCTTAGGATCCTGCATTAGTGAAGTCTAGGATCCTTGGTTGCAGAACTGTGGGCATTGTTTCCTAGGATTTCTGAAATTCTTCCTTCATCCTCTCCACTTCTTTGAGTAGTGCTCTATCCTCCTCCTGTTGTTGGGTCACCTGTTGCGTCATTTTCCTCATCATAGTGAAAAGTTCCACAGTAGTGACTGAGGTAGTTGGATCCTGGAGCCGTGTGGATACCAAACTTCCTAGATTAGCGATTGAGGGGGTGCTTTTCTTGGAAGTGTCAGGATTTTTCCTCTGAGTAGGGGCCCACTCGAAGGATGTGGTAGGTTTTTGGTTGGAATGGAAGGAGCAGATTACGAAGAGAGGATCATTTATGTGGACATTATTTTTACGAGGATTTTGAGCACCACGACCCCACGGTGGGCGCGGAATTGTTTTGGCCAAAAATTACACAAGTACTAATCAACCAAATTGAATGAGAGGTTGTGATGTTCAGATTGTTTAATAGAAAATGGTAAAAGAAAGTGACATAATGGTTTACAAGGAAAGCTCTTGATCCTTGCTAGGATCTCAAACATAAAACCTTGGGAGGTGATAATGATCAACTGCCTTGATAATTTTATTGATATAAAATGAAGATTACAGTGAGTTCTTAGTAAAAATGAGTAAAGAATTTCGTAGAGTAAGCTTAGACTAAAAAACTGTGTGTTGTGTGCAGATTACAAGCGTCAATTTATAGTCTAAACTAGCCAACAAGATGTCCTATATTTCTAAGACCCTCTATGACCAGCTTCATGAACGTTATTTGACCAAGTATTTCGGGTCTTTAGCATAGTTGAGATGATTCTTCGTTGAGAATTGATCTTTCCTTTACTACTTTTGCAAACGTGTTAGTTATAAACAAAATATGACCGTTATAAATATTAATAAAAATAATAATGGTAATTAGTCGGAATCCTGAGGTAGCTGGGGATCCTAGATATTTGAGGATCCTAAATATTGTAAGGATCCTAGCCCTAACAGCTGATATGCATGTGTCACACCCCCAAACTAGACGGAGGAAATGTCTGGGGGCTTGAGTGACTTCATTCGCGTAGTATCATCACAATGTATATAATTGAACCAAAACATAGCAAAATATCCAAGTATTCTTGCTGACCAACCTGCTCAACGATTTCCTGAGAATACAAATTAATTTAAATGGGTCAACATATATAATGTTGGTGAGTTCATAAGCATGTTTGAGTAAAATGTTTTGTATTATTTTGTAACTACCAGAAAATCTGATATTTTCCGAAAAATGGTTTGAAATGTTTGTGTCCGATATCGTATTAATGCATGTGTGTTAATATTTGTAAGAATATAAAATTAATGATCCAGACAACCCGACGTTGTCTGTTTATGAAAAAACGTTGTGATCTCAACATCCGAGGCTCAGTACCAGTGCGTGTATGTTACCGTATTATCCACAAAAATTTGTTTCCCGTAAATTTATAATGGTGATTATTTCCTCTAAGTGAGCCGTTATAACCATACTTGATAATGACAATTTCGCCTGTCATGACGTGTTTTAGATGCCGACTTGTTTAAAGTAATGTTTGATACCCTAGACTGACCTAGTCTAACTGTAGTGAACAACTCAGGTGTGGGGTGTCACCCACGTATAGATCTATACACAAACTCTCGCTTTCTATCCTGGAGACTCTGGTTATAACTACAGACTACGTTTGTACACTCAATTAGTGCCAAACGAAGTGTCTCACTAGATCCTTAATCGAATTTGCGTGAATAAACATGTAAGGTGTATTCCAGACCCAATAAACATGAAAGTGGACCACTAAGGCCCACTAAAAATGTAAATTATATTCCAAGCCCAATAAGCATACAAGGTATATTCCAGACCCAATAAACATGAAAGTTGACAACCAAGGCCCACTAAACATGTAGATTATATTCCAGGCCCAATAAGCATATAAGGTATATTCTAGGCTCAATAAACATGAAAGAGAATAACTAAGTCCCACTAAGCATGTAAATTATATTTTAGGCTCAACAAGTATGTAAATGATGTATTTGATCCGTTGTTGTTCTGTTGGTTGTTAAGTTTAACTATTTATCAATTTGACATAAAATGCCTACTTTTGTAAAAAGACTTTTTTTTGGTCCTTAAAACAGAAATTTACAATTAAGGCACACTTTTAATAAAATGACATTTTTGATCCTTTAAAACCATAAGTTTACATTTACGGGCTTGATTCACATGAAATAACATTTTTAACCCCACTTTTGTTAAAATAGCACTTTTGGCCTCAATTTTATGAAAATTTACATTTCTGGCCCAATTGTGGATAATTTACCTTTATGACCCAGGATTTGATAAAATTATATTTTCAACCCTTTTTAACCGAAAAAATTCATTTTTCGCTCAACTTTGTTCAAAATGACATTTAAGTCCACGAAAGCTCAAAAGTGTAAGGATTTAGCCCAAAAACCGTGAAGGCCCAAAATGAGGCCTATTTGTGAAAGTTTACACTTTTGGCCCTTACAAAATCAGAAATGCCATAAGATCCATAGATATTTAAATAAATCTTTCCAAAACCATGAGTTATGCATAATAACTTCCCTTTTTGTTTGTTATGTTATTTTTGGTCTTCTTATGTAATTTTCTTAGTTTTAAACAACCTTGTGAACTTTTAAAACCTTTTCTTTGCATATTATGCGGTATCAAGAGTTATGTCCACAAATATCATCATATTTATGTATATTTTCGAGTTCATGAAGTTTATGGCACATAATCATACTTATATCATGAAAAACACACAAAATCATGCATATACACATAGATCTACACAAAACAACTTGTATTCTCCCCCAAAACATAGTAAAACCAAAAAATAGGGGGTATGAATTCACATTGGTTGATGATTTCGGTTTTTGATGAAGAATGAGAAGGATCTCGGCCCTAGTAAGCTTCTTGAGTGGAGTTGTCAAACCTAAGGTGGATCTAAGAGCATGGATAATGAAAATAGTGTGTTAAGGAGTGAAGATTATCATAAAATGAAGTTAATAATCATACTAAGATAGTAGCTTACCAAATGAGTGTACTTTTGGATGAAGTGTTATTGGATATACACCTTAGCACACACGAATATTAGGAGAATAAGAGAGGTTTCCTTGAGAGTTCTTTGAGGAGTTTAGAGTTTGAAATGGTTGGAGTGTGGGTGGTGGTGTAGGCTCTTGTGGCCAAGAATATAAGAAAAAGGAGAGGGAGTGATAATAATTTGCCTAGAGGTATGAGTCTTCATTAATATATGGAGGGTATTAAGCATGGATACTCACCATGCAATGGTGAGGTGTCTTTCTTAAATTTTTTTTCCCATATCTTCCTTTTTTTACATGCATATATACATATATATATATAGACACACACACACACACACACTCAAATCCGAGAATGAGAGGAGAGAAAGGAAAAGTTTGGGCCATTATTGAGTATATTCGAAATTATAAGGCTCATGATAGGAGTTTTCGGCCCATTGGGCCCATATGAGGGTTCACGACCCAATAATGATAAAGAAAGGGGGTTTACGGCCCAACAAGGCCCAAAAAAGTAAAATGAGATATTTTTAGTCCAAACATGGTCAAAAAGGTTATAGTTTCATGAAAGTGGTCCAATTAGAGCCCAATAACCAATTTGTGAGTTTATTGGCCCATTAGGCCCAATAAATGGTTTCTAGCCCAATTGGGGCTTGAAGTTGGAAATTAGAGTTTCAAATCAACAGTTGAGTGTTTGAGATGTATTGAATTAGGTTTTGAACTTTACAAGTGAATTTTTGGTTCAATTTGTTGTTTTTGGAATGATCATTTGCACAAAACATTAACTTAGGTTACAATTTACACTGGAGTTGTTTACATGAATACAGAATTTCCTAGCCAAAAATGCTTGTTATGACACCATATATGTGCTTGTTGTCTTTGTGACTCTTGTTGATATGATTGTATTCTTAGCTTTAGGGGTGAAATAGACCCATTACTAGTTAAAGATACCTAAAGGGGGTGTGTTTAGTATTTTATAGACCTAGTACCGATTGAAAGATATCAAATGGGTTGAAATAGACCTAGTTATAATTTCAAGTTGTTATGTGTGTTTACTATGGGGTATTTTGGGGAAAGTCACTAAGCTTTGTGTTTATAGTTTTATGTTTATGGTTTCAGGTACTTCCAATTCGAAAAGGAAGGGCCTGACATGATCGCACTACATCCACCAGCATTTTTCATTTTATGACATGATTTCTACTCTGATAACTATTTTATACATTCTCACATTTTGATGGATTTTGAAATGAATGAACTATATTTTTGTTGGTTTTAAAAACAAAATCTTTACATAGTAATTTTTGGGTTGTTACAAATTAGTATCAAAGCTAGGGCATGGGTCGATGTGTTCGACAGGGACGTCGAACCCTATAATGGGGTGAAGGTGGGTTGCACATGATCCCACATTGGCTGGGAATAAGAGTTAAGCATTTCCTTATAAGGGATGTGGATGCCTTCCTTGCCGCAATGCGTTTTAAAGTCTTGAGGGCAGTAGATCCCATAAGAACTCTACATTTAAGCGTGTTCGGGGGATAGTAATTCAAGGATGGGTGAACCCTTGGGAAGTTTTTGTGTCGGATTATTACGTGCCATAGGGGATGTTACAGGATTATTGTATGATGTGTCACCACGATGGTTTATGTGCCATGGTGATTAAGATTTGCTGCTCTTTTAACTTGATTTGCCACTCTTTCATCATGATGTGCCACTATGGTTCGTAATGCTCCATCATGTGTGCTGCAAATACTCTTGAAATACATATCAAGAATGAATGTTCCAAAAGTTACTACATGATGGATTGTGATTGTTGACACCATTTATAGGCTGTGGGCCAATAGGCTTGACCCATTAGGGTTTTAGGTTTGATCCATTCAATATAAATAGGGATGCCTGCTATTAATTTGAAAGGATGAATGTCCCAAAAGTTACTGCATGACGGATTATGATTAGTTAACTCCATTCATAGGCTTATAGGACAATGGGCTTGGCCCATTAGGGATTTAGTTTGATCCCTTCACTATAAATAGGAATGTCTGCTAGTCATTTGAGAGTGTCTTTTGTATATTTAGCTCGTAGGTCGAATACATGATAGTTGTACTTGTAATCTCTGTTTGAGAGCTCATAAATAAAAAATACTCTCCTCCTGCCTGTAACAGCCCAGATTCCCAGGTATTATTCATTCTTTCATTTTTGGTATTTTGTGAGGAGACTCGGCGAGTTGGAGCTCAAACTCGCCGAGTAGGATCGCTATTTTAGACAAGGTTCGCATCTGGACTCGGCGAGTCCAAGGAGTGGACTCAGCGAGTCCACGCTGTTTAATGAAACCCTAATTCCCCGGGTTTGGAGCCTATTTAAGGGCACTTATAGCCTCCCATTGCGGCTACCAGTCCCTTGAGAGAACCCTAAGAGAGCTAATTCGTTTTGGGAGAGAGGAAGTCACTTTTGGGCCTTTGTATTCTTTGTTTAGCAAGAGGAAGGTGGCAAGAGCAAGGAGGAGGTGAGATTACAGCAGATCTAGAGTCCAGAGGCTTCATTTTGAGGTAAGGGTTCGAATCTCCTTCAGTTATAGGGTTGATCTTTAGAGTTAGGGTTTTATAACCCCTTTGTAGAGTGATTATGTGAAGCAAATGGTCCCTCTTCGAGTTTGTGCCTTGGATCTGGACTCAAAGAGGTCCAGAGACCTTAACCATTGGAGCTTTTGGGTTATTATGGAGTCATTGGACCTAGGTGATTATTTTTTGGACCAAATCACCTTTTGATGCATTGTGGGGTTTATACAAGCATCAAGTTTCGAACTTTACGTGACATTCATGCTTGGGAAGGCCAGATCTATGGGTTGGGAAAGCAGATCTGACCTTAGAAGGTCAATAAAAGTGTGTGCATGGCATGAACTCGCCGAGTTGTTCTTGGGACTCGGCGAGTAGGGTTGGGGTTTCACGTAATGTGTTCAGCGAGTGGACTCGTCGGGTTAGGGGATAACCCAGTGAGTCAGGAAGAGTCAATATGGGGTTGAGTCAAGTCGGAACTCGTCGAGTTGTTCTTGAGACTCGGCGAGTTGAGTCGTGGTTGCCCTGCGATTCAGGCCAGGTGGAACTCGTTGAGTTAGGGGAGTGCTCGACGTGCCAAGAAAAGATCCGAGGGAGTCAGTGAACGCGTTAGACTCGCCGAGTTGCTTTGGCGCACTTGCCGAATCCGGTCAAAGTTGACCGTTGACCAGAGTTGACCAGTGTTGACTTGATAGGGTTAGTCAACCTTAGTTGTAAAAAGTGTTAATTTGAGATATATTGTATTATAGGAAGATATTAGTTTGGGGGATCGAGCACGAGTGATTCCAGGGATTTACGAGCTATCGAGATACACGAGGTAACTAGAGTTATGTGATACAGTGCTTGTATGCTATATATGTGTTATGTGTTGCACTGCATTATTCTATGTGATTTATGCTGTCCATGTTTACAGAGTTAGAACCTGAGGGTTCACAGAGTTTGGGTGCACGGACCCACTGAGTTATAGCCTTGAGTGGCTAATATGTGTTATATGTGGTATTTTGGGGAACTCACTAAGCTTTGTGCTTACAGTGTTTGATGTTATTTGTTTCAGGTACTAGTGACGACCGTGGGAAGGTGTCGGGTTGATCAGTACACACACACGGGATTTTATATTATGAGATCTTGGGATTTTTGTATGACATGAATTGTATTTCAAACATGGGTGTTTTTACGAATATTAAATGAATTATGTTTTTATAAAATGCGAAAAATTATTTTGAAATTTACGGTGTTACAAGTTGGTATCAGAGCCTTGGTTTGAGGGTTCGGGTACACCTTTGGCAGTATTTGAACTCAAACTGAGGATTTGGAAAATATTTTCAAAAGAGAACCAAATTTTCTAAAAGAAGTAAAAGATTTTAGAGAAACTCAGAGTAGAAACGTGTGTACGACCAGTCTGCGCCCGAACGGTGATTTCCCAAAATACCCTTATATTATATGTTTATGAGATTGATATGATGTATTCTCTTGCTTGAGTAGGCTAAGTATTCCTATCAGGACTAGAGTGCCATGATTTGTGATGCCTTAGCCTAGGAAGAGGTGAGCTGCTATGAGATGCTTGAGAGTGAATAGGTAGCAGCGAGGAGCTTATGGGAGATCCGTTAGAGAGTGATAGAGTACTTGGAATTTGGGATCCGAAGAGGAGGATTTGGGGTGTATACTGAAACGGTGTGGACAATAGTATTGGGCCCGTACTACTGAAAGCACCGGGGCGGTGTACAGTTCAAGTAAGAACCTTCGGAATGCCAAGGATCAAGGAGGGAAGAGTTGTCGAGTGTGAGTATGCTCGAATGGATTCTAATTTATCGTATGTTGTATTTCAGAGGTAGATCATGGTGAGGACACGTCTTATGCCAGAGATGAGGAGATCCACCGGATCATCCACGAGGAGGTGGGTGCGGCCATCAGGGCACAGATACCAGAGATGTTCGGGTCTATTAAGACCACGCTGATTGAGATTTTCGACGAGCGTTATGCTGCTCTTTCCGAGGCTGCTGGTGCGGCGGCCACTGCAGCTATTGCTGCTGCGAGGCCTCAGGGTGGTGGTGCGTTGCTATTCCGAGAGTTCAGCAACACGAAACCGCCAGAGTTTGACGGGACCCAGGACTCGGTGGCGGCTATGAGGTGGATTTCAGACATAGAGGGGTGTTTCTTCACTTGCTCATCTCCTGAGCATTTGAGAGTTTGGTTCGCGCTGAACCAGCTTCACTTGGGAGCGAAGGACTGGTGGAAGTTTGTGACATCGCACTTTTCGCCTGCTAAGCTTGCGGTAGTGACCTGGGAGAGGTTCACTGCCATGTTCCGAGATGAGTATGTTCCCAGGTGGAGAGGGAGCGTTTGGCCCAGGAGTTTCTGACCCTCAAGCAGGGTACTGAGTCTGTTACGGTGATTACCAAGATGTTCCACGAGAGGGCGATGTTCTGCCATGAGCACGTATCCACTGAGCAGGCACGCATGAGCCGATATTTGAGTATCTTGTGGCGAGACATTCAGGAGTTCATGGCAAACTCCTCGTACCGGACATTTTTTGGGCTTCAGGTAAATGACCGGAAGAGGTAGATTGAGCTAGAGACTCAGGCCAGGGAGGAGGCGGAGTCTCAGGGGAGGGATCGGTGACCGACACAGTCCCAGCCGGCAGCCAAGCGGGCCAAGCCCGCTGATCCCAAATCTGGGATCCAGAAGGGCCGCACTTGTGGAAAGTACGGAAAGGGTCATGATGGAGTATGCAGAGCTGGATCACGCTACAAATGTGGAAAGGAGGGGCATATGGCCAAGGACTGCCCCAAGGGGTTTGCAGTATGTTTTCACTACAACCAGACCAGACACTGGAAGGCGGAGTGTCCGCAGTTGCGGGGATCAGCTCAGGGAGCACCTCAGGGATCTGCCCCCTGCCGCCATCAGAGCTACCGAGAGTCGTCCAGTGAAGGCCGAGGCGCCGAGGGCACGAGGGAGAGCCTTTCAATTGACCGCGGAGGAGGTCCGCGCAGTGCTCGATGTTGTGGTTGGTATGTATTCTTTCATGTATTTATTTTGATGATTAAGATATTATGCTTATATTATGTTATATGTAGGTACTTTTCTTGTGAATTCTGTACCTGCCCTGGTGTTATTTGACTCGGGTGCGAGTCGGTCTTTTGTATCTTTGGCTTTTAATCAGCATATTAGTGTTAGTCGCGAGGCGCTGAGTCGGCCTCTGAGAGTTTCCATAGCTGACGAGAGGGTGATATATGCCACAGAAGTGATCTGCGGGTGCGTATTCGAGATTTTCGGTGTTGAGTTCCTGATTGACTTGGTTGTTATTGCGATGGGGGATGTATGTGTCATTGTGGGCATGGACTGGTTGAGCAGATTCAGTGCGGTTATCTACTGCGAGCGACAGCTAGTGACCATAATAGACCCTAGTGGGGGAGTTCTTATGGTGTACGGCGAGGGTACCCGTTCTGGATCAGCGTTTTGTTCGGCCGCTAGGGTGAGACAGTGTCTACAGCACGACTGTAAGGGTTTTGTGGCGTACGTGATGGATATGCGGGTTGATTCCGAGAGGCTGATGTCAGTGGAGGAGGTTTCGATAGTGCGTGAGCTCCCAGATGTCTTTCCAGAGGAGTTACCGGGTGTGCCTCCCGTGAGGCAAGTGGAGTTCAGTATCGATTTGGTTCCGGGAACCGCGCCTATTGCCAATGTGCCTTATCGCCTTGCACCTTCAGAGATGCAAGAGTTGTCCTCAAAGCTTCAGGAGCTATTGGGAAAGGGGTTTATTCGGCCGAGCAGATCGCCGTGGGGAGCGCCTATCCTTTTTTTGAAGAAGAAGGATGGTTCACACCGTATGTGCATTAATTACCGGGAGTTGAACAAGCTGGCGGTCAAGAACCGTTACCCGTTGCCGAGGATCGATGATTTGTTCGATCAGTTATAGGGAGCATCTTGGTTCTCCAAGATCGATTTGAGGTATGGATACCATCAGGTGAGGGTGCGAGATGAGGACATCCAGAAGACAGCATTCAGGATGCGTTATGGGCATTACGAGTTTGTGGTGATGCCTTTCGAGCTCACCAATGCCCCGACAGTGTTCATGGATCTCATGAACCGAGTGTGCAGGCCGATGCTGGATCGGTCAGTGATTGTATTCATCGATGACATCTTGGTATATTCAAGATCTAGAGAGCATCACGAGGAGCATTTGAGGGAGATCCTCGGAGTTCTGAGATCAGAGAGGCTTTATGCCAAATTCTCCAAGTGTGATTTCTGGTTGCGAGAGGTCCAGTTCCTGGGACATCTCGTTAACCAGAAAGGGATATTGGTCGACCCGGCCAAAGTTGAGGCAGTGATGAGATGGGAGGTGCCGAGGTCGCCCTCCGAGATCAGGAATTTTCTAGGGTTGGCCGGTTATTATTGGAGATTTATCAAGGCTTTCTCTAAGATCGCAGTGCCACTCACCAGATTGACCCAGAAGAGTGTCGCTTTTTCATGGGGCCCCGAGCAGCAGACCTCCTTTGAGATGCTTCGCCAAAGGTTATGTGAGGCACCGGTGTTAGCCCTCTCGGAGGGAATGGAGGACTTTGTGGTATACTGTGACGCATCGATCGTGGGGTTGGGAGCGGTGCTGATGCAGAGAGGGCATGTGATAGCATACGCATCGAGGCAGCTAAAGCCACATGAGACGAGGTATCCCACTCATGACATAGAGTTGGGGGCAGTGGTGTTCGCCCTCAAGATTTTGCGTCACTATCTGTATGGGGTTCGGTGTACGATATACACGGACCATAAGAGCCTGAAATATTTGATGGATCAGCCCAACCTAAATATGCGGCAGAGGAGGTGGTTGGATGTGGTTAAGGATTATGATTGTGAGATCCTGTACCATCCGAGCAAGGCTAATGTGGTAGCCGACGCCCTGAGTCGCAGGGCGGAGAGAGCCCCGTTGCGAGGTGTATGTTTGCGTTTGACCATGATGGCTCCGGTGTTGGACACCATTCGTGGAGCACATGCTGAAGCCGTGAGGCCGGAGAAACAGAAGAAGGAGCGAGTGGTAGGGTTGGTATCGGAGTTCGTTACCGATGGTCGGGGGCTTATTGATGGGTTTTATGCATAAGAACAATCCTATGTGCTCATACAAACCCTAATGCTTGGATCTAGGTTTCTCTATTGTACATGCTTTGAATCCAAGACTAATAAACTTAGATCTAACATATTATAAACTGAATTAGGGTTTAGAGAATTACCTTTGATTGTTATATAGCAATAACAATCAATTCCTTGCTTGAATTGGCTTCAAAAGCTTAGTGCCTCAAGTGTTGCACCTCTAATGGAGTCACAAACACCATATGCAACTTGGATGAAGAGGAGAAGAAGAGAGGCTACCCAAAAACGACTAGAAACCCTAGAGAATCAGTTGTCCACGTTTTTGGAGCTTAAGGGTCCTTTATATACATGTGGGCTATTAGGGTTTACAACTAGGAAACCCTAATCCGACTGCTTAGGCCCTAAGCAGCCCATGGACTCCTTAAACATATCCCTTGGACGATTTCTAATGGGCTTCCCATAGAATTCGTCCAACCTATATATTATTAGGTGATCCATAGCCCAATTATAATTATCTTATAATTGCAACTTCAGTCCCCTAAGTTGAATTAATCTCTTTTAGCCACAAAATTAATTATCAATTAATTCTTGACTAATATTAATTAAACAATATGATTTCTCCTTTAATATATTATTCTCATAATATATTAATAAATCATATTTAAACCTTTCTCTCCTTAAATCATCCTACATATTGCTATGGTGAAGGCAACCCAAAAGGACCATGCTCATAATCGGGTCAAGTACATACCAAAATAGTTATGGACTTAGACACTAATCCAACACTTATGACATTTCAGGGGCGGATTTGGGTGCCGTTTGTGGGAGGGATGCGTACCATTTTGATGGAAGAAGCTCATCAGTAAACATTCTCGATCCATCCTGGGGCCACTAAAATGTATTTGGATCTGAGGAGGGAGTATTGGTGGCCCTATATGAAGAGGGATGTTGCGTGGTTTGTTGAGAGGTGTTTAACCTGCCGTAGGGTTAAGGCCGAGCACCAGAGACCGCATGGTAGGTTGCAGCCATTGGAGGTTCCCGAATGGAAGTGGGAACAAATTACCATGGATTTTATCACAAAGTTGCCAAGGACTGCGATGGGAGTCGATGCAATTTGGGTGATTGTGGACAGGTTGACGAAGAGCACCAACTTCCTTGCTATTAGTGAGAGCTCCTCCATAGAGAAGTTAGTAGAGATGTACGTGAGGGAAGTGGTATCTCGGCATGGGGTGCCGATCTCGATTGTCTCAGACCGGGATGTACGTTTCACTTCCAGATTCTGGAAGAAGTTTCATGTAACACCCCGTTCTTTAAGTGTTTAATTATGAGTCCCTGAGATTTAAGAGGAAGGGTAATTCTGGTCCTTTTTCGGAAAATGGGTTCTATCCGAGAAAGTTTCGGGCTGGTGTATGTTGTTAGAAGCATTGGGCTTCTCGTCACCCTCGTATGAATGTAAAGTTATTTGGGAGTGGTTTTAGATTAGAGGAGTTGCGGTGTTTTGAAGATGATTATTGTTTATAGTTCTTTGTGGAGTAAGTGGGGAAAAGGTCCCATGCATGCATGTATTTTGAAGTTTGGCTGGGTACGCCCAGCGTAAGCTGGACGTACGCCCAGCGTAATAGGGTGAATGATGCGGGTTGGCCGGGTGAGTACGCCCAGCGTACTAGAGTTATGCCCAGCGTACTCTCAGAAACTCCAAACCCTAATTTAGGGTCAGCCACTATATAAGGAACATGTTGGTTCACCCCTTAGCCTCCTTATACTCATCCTTAACCTCAGAAAACCCTAGAAGACCCGTATTCCTCCATTGTTGGGTGTGTTTGACCTTGGAAAGCTCATTTTGGCAAAAGAAAGGCTTCAAGGAGAAAAGAGAAGTTGTCAAAGAAGAAGAGGAACGATTGGAGCTTATAGATCTGAAGAGATACCATCCTTTGGAGCTTGTTTGAGGTATAAAGCTTCTTGCTTGACATTCATATTGTATAGATCTATATATTGTGAAGCTTTGACACCATTCTTGTCCCAAAAGTCCTCACCTTGTTGCATATTTCGAGTTGGTCAAGATTATCTGTCCTTTCAGACCTTTTGGAGAGGTCTTGAGTGAGAAAAATGAGGTCCCAAGGGCTGTAGTTGTTCCATGTGTGAGATATATAGATCTTAATGGAATAAGACCTTGTATTAAGAGCTTATGGATGTCCCAAGTGATAAAGTTTGAGACTTTATGGATTCTAATCATATTTGGCCTAGGGGCCTAGGGATCTGAAGTTTGGGCTTAAGAGCTTAAGCCATTAAGAGGTTAGAAGGACTTAATGAATCTCGCAGTTATGCCCCGTGTAACCTTCGAGTACGCCCCGCGTAGCGGGCCAGAGCCCCGATCCCCTTTGCAAGTCAATGTTGTACGCCCTGCGTACCAAGGAGGGTACGCCCAACGTACTCCTCCTGTTGGACTTTCTTTTTGGGCCTTTGAGTTTGGGCCATTTGTGGGTAGTTGGTTATTGGGCCAAGTCTGGAAATTATGGATAGAGTATTTTAGGCCCAATTATTGTTATGGACATTGGATCTAGCCCCATTTGGTGAGGTGGACCCAATTTGGTAAATTGGGCCAATATTGGACTTTGTATGAGATTTGGACTTTGATCTTGGTCCGATAAGTGGATGTATGATTGGCCTAATGTTTATTTTGTTATGTTGGTTAGTTCGGTATTGGCGGTGAGTTGGTGATTCGAGAGTCTGTCTCTTCAGTTCAGAGTATCGGCATTCGCGATGTGAGTTATCCTCACTATATCGACAATGTCTAAGGCACCAAGGCTGGCCCTTTATCAGATTGAGATTTGGATATTTGTTGCTATGCTATTGCTTTGATATGTCTGCATCCTGGTAGCTAGGATGTTATATGTTAGAGACCTGGTTAAGGTCGGTTTCCAGATATGTAGGGTGATGCTATGCTAGTGACCGGTTAGGTCGGTATCCTAGTTAGGGTGATGATATGTTATGTGATCTGCTTGATCGGCTTGTTGACTATGAACTGTTATATGATTGTATGTTATATGCACATGGTTGTTTGGAATGGAGTTGGGTTGAGGCGGGTCCTGCTTTGTGCTGTAGGCCAAGATACCCAGGGCGGACCGGTTGTTCCGAAGGCCCAACGAGCGGTCCGGATAGGCTGTAGGCCCCACGAGGGCGGACCAAACGTGTCGAGGCTCGGAGAGTGAACCAGGCCGACTGAAGGCCAGATGCGGGCGGACCAGTCATACTGTAGACTGAGAAAGTGAACCAGGTGGGTTGAAGGCCCGGTGCGGGCGGACCAACCACACTGCAGACTCGAAGGACGTGACTAGACACGGAGGGTGGACTGAAGGCCGATACGGCCGACCAGTCACACAGTAGACCCGATATGCATGGTTGTTCTATGTTCTGTTATGTTATGTATGCTATTTATGTTATGGATCGGAAGGCACTATGTTATAGGCCGGAAGGCAATATGTTTTGGACCGGAAGGTCGTAGCCTGGAAGGGCGTATATGTGGTTGGTATTTTAGGGGTATCTCACTAAGCTTTCGGGCTTACAGTTGTGGTTTAAATGTTTTTCAGGTTCTTTAGGAGACCGTGGCAAGGTGAAGGCGTGATCGTACCGCTCCTCGTGTTTATGTTTATGACATGGTTCTGGGAATACTCTGATAATAAATGTATTGAAAACCATTTTGTAATAACATTATTAAAATGGGTTGTTTTTTAAGAGTTTAAATTTTGTTGAAAATTTTGGTCGTTACATTTCATGAGGAGCTGGGTACTAGGCTGCATTTTAGTACCGCATATCACTCCCAGACAGACGGACAGAGTGAGCAGACGATTTAGACGGTCGAGGACATGCTCCGGGCATGTGTGATGGATTTCGGGGGAAGTTGGGATACGTATTTGCCATTGGTAGAGTTTTGTTACAACAACAGCCATCATTCGAGCATTGGTATGCCACCCTTTGAGATGTTGTATGGGAGGAGGTATGGGACCCCCATTTGCTGGGGAGAAGTTAGACATCGTGTTATGGGCAGTACTGAGATCGTACTTCAGACGACAGAGCAGATCCAACAGGTCAGACAAAGGTTGTTGACCGCTCAGAGTCGTCAGTAGAGTTATCCGGATAGACGCCGGTCCGAGCTTGAGTTTCAGGTCGGCGACTTTGTGCTCTTGGAGGTCTCTCCTTGGAAAGGAGTGATTCGATTCAGGAAGAGGGGTAATTTGGGGCCCCGATATATTGGTCCATTTCGGGTGATCGCGAGGGTAGGCATGGTAGCCTATCGTTTCGAATTGCCAGCGGAGTTGGGGCAGATTCACGACACTTTCCATGTGTCGCAATTGCGGAAGTGTATGGACGATGAGTCGACTATGGTTCCATTAGAGGATATTCAGGTGGATGCGAGCCTGAATTATGCTGAGAGACCAGTGGCAATCAAAGATCGGAAAATCAAGGTTCTAAGGAACAAGGAGGTACCCTTGGTTTTGGTTCAGCGGCAACATCGGAAGGGGTCCGATATGACTTGGGAGCCGGAACGTGAGATGCGCGAGCAGCATCCGAAGTTATTTGCAGAGCGCGACTTCGAGGGTGAAGTCTAGTTCTAGTGGGGGAGAATTGTAACATCCCGGTATTATTCATTCTTTCATTTTTGGTATTTTGTGAGGAGACTCGGCGAGTTGGAGCTCAAACTCGCCGAGTAGGATCGCGATTTTAGACAAGGTTCGCATCTGGACTCGGCGAGTCCAAGGAGTGGACCCGGCGAGTCCACGCTGTTTAATGAAACCCTAATTCCCCGGGTTTGGAGCCTATTTAAGGGCACTTATAGCCTCCCATTGCGGCTACCAGTCCCTTGAGAGAACCCTAAGAGAGCTAATTCGTTTTGGGAGAGAAGAAGTCACTTTTGGGCCTTTGTATTCTTTGTTTAGCAAGAGGAAGGTGGCAAGAGCAAGGAGGAGGTGAGATTACAGCAGATCCAGAGTCCAGAGGCTTCATTTTGAGGTAAGGGTTCGAATCTCCTTCAGTTATAGGGTTGATCTTTAGAGTTAGGGTTTTATAACCCCTTTGTAGAGTGATTATGTGAAGCAAATGGTCCCTCTTCGAGTTTGTGCCTTGGATCTGGAATCAAAGAGGTCCAGAGACCTTAACCATTGGAGCTTTTGGGTTATTATGGAGTCATTGGACCTAGGTGATTATTTTGGGGACCAAATCACCTTTTGATGCATTGTGGGGGTTATATAAGCATCAAGTTTCGAACTTTACGTGACATTCATGCTTGGGAAGGCCAGATCTATGGGTTGGGAAAGCAGATCTGACCTTAGAAGGTCAATAAAAGTGTGTGCATGGCATGAACTCGCCGAGTTGTTCTTGGGACTCAGCGAGTAGGGTTGGGGTTTCACGTAATGTGTTCAACGAGTGGACTCGCCGGGTTGGGGGATAACCCAGTGAGTCAGGAAGAGTCAATATGGGGTTGAGTCAAGTCGGAACTCGTCGAGTTGTTCTTGAGACTCGGCGAGTTGAGTCGTGGTTGCCCTGCGATTCAGGCCAGGTGGAACTCGTTGAGTTAGGGGAGTGCTCGACGTGCCAAGAAAAGATCCGAGGGAGTCAGTGAACGCGTTAGACTCGCCGAGTTGCTTTGGTGCACTCGCCGAGTCCGGTCAAAGTTGACCGTTGACCATAGTTGACCAGTGTTGACTTGATAGGGTTAGTCAACCTTAGTTGTAAAAGTGTTAATTAGAGATATATTGTATTATAGGAAGATATTAGTTCGGGGGATCGAGCACGAGTGATTCCAGAGATTTGCGAGTTATCGAGATACACGAGGTGAGTCTTCTCACTATACTTTACCTTGAGTAGGTAACTAGAGTTATGTGATACAGTGCTTGTATGCTATATATGTGTTATATGTTGCGCTGCATTATTTTATGTGATTTATGCCGTCCATGTTTACAGAGTTAGAACCTGAGGGTTCATAGAGTTTGGATGCACGGACCCACAGAGTTATAGCCTCGAGTGGCTAATACGTGTTATATGTGGTATTTTGGGGAACTCATTAAGCTTTGTGCTTATAGTGTTTGGTGTTATTTGTTTCAGCTACTAGTGACGACCGTGGAAAGGCGTCGGCTTGATCAGTACACACACACGGGATTTTATGTTATGAGATATTGGGATTTTTGTATGACATGAATTGTATTTCAATCATGGATGTTTTTACGAATATTAAATGAATTATGTTTTTATAAAATGCGAAAAATTGTTTTGAAATTTAGGGTGTTACAATGCCTGTGGACATAGGCCACCTTGACTGAACGACGTAAATATTGTGTCTTTATGTGTTTTTGGTTTCATATGTTATCTGCATTACTTCCTAACAAGGGTCATCAAATCTTGATAAATGGCTTTTTGTTCTGAGCCTTGACAACTATCGCCTAGTTTCTTTAACATATCTATAATCCTTGACAACTATCGTCTGGTTTCTTTAACATATCTATAATCCTTGTGGTTGTCAAATTGTTTTTGTTGCTTTTGTTGCTGCCGCATTTAAATCTATAAATGACACCACTATCGAACAATGAATATGTTGTGTTTGGTTGATAATAAAAATATGCTGTTTTATATTTGATGATATTTTAACAGTATTTTCTTCATGTAGCATGTTACAAAAGTGAGATATCTTCTACATGTTGTATTTGTTGCAAGACGTGCTTTACATCATAAAAACATATATAACGTTTATGATTTTATAGTTAGTATTGATCCCATTAGAATATCTTGAGAACGTTTTGTTTAATTGTGAATTTAAGTTACTTTTTTCTTACTTTAATCGTTGAAAATTAGGTAAACGGATAATAATATGACACAAATATAAAGAAAATAAAATAACATGAAATACAAATTAAAATTATTTACTTTTATCATAAAAA
Organism: Lactuca saligna; assembly: GCF_052625555.1. Taxonomy (NCBI): domain Eukaryota; kingdom Viridiplantae; phylum Streptophyta; class Magnoliopsida; order Asterales; family Asteraceae; genus Lactuca; species Lactuca saligna. The sequence continues at coordinate 285,652,082 of NC_136421.1, read as the reverse complement.
AATATAGGTTGATCCGCTAAACATTAAAACCAATTATAATCTATAATTAGATATTTGTTTTACAACCACATGGCCCATCATTTTCCATAGGACCAACATCATTTGCCTTTTCATCTAAAGTCCATTACCATTTAAGGGGCTTCCTTTTTTGTGTGGATTCTAAACGAATTCAACTAACAACACATATTTTTGTTTGCACAATTACATTTTAGGTTCAAGGTTTAGGATTTAGGAGTGTGATAGTGTAAAACATATAAATATAATGTTCTTTTCATTTAAAAAGATAAGTATGTTACTGTTTTTGAATTAAAATATAAGAACTTTCATGTTTTAGTTTATACGGTTTATAAAATATTGCATTTTCAGGACTCAACGAGTCGGTGAGGCGACTCGACGAGTCTGCGCTGTTGGCAGAAACCCTAAATCTTTGGGCCCGAGCCATATTTAAAGGCACTTATGACCTTCAATTGCGACTACCTTTCCCATAAGTGAGAACCCTAGTGAGCTTGCGTGTGTAGAGTGAGAGGAAGAGCTATCTTGAGCGTTTTGGTGTGATTTTGCAAGAAAGGAGAAGAGTTCCAGCAAGAGGGACCAAGGAAGGTTATTATTTTGAGTTATTCAAGCAAGGAGCTTCATTCTGAGGTACAAAAATGAACCCCTTTCCTTCCTTATTGTGTAGATTCCATTTTTGGGTTAGGGCTTGAATCACTTCATCTTTGGGGTATTGAATGCCTCAAACCCCTCTTGCAAGTTTGTGTTATAGATCTGGACCCTTGTAGGTCCAGAGAGCCGAGAATATGAAGCTTTAGTAGAGTAAACCTTGGGGTTTGAAGTTAGGAAGCATTTAAGGGATTTTTATGGTATATATAGTTACTTTCATCTTACACATAAATATGAAGTATTTTATATAAATTACGTGCTATGTGTGCATATTATTTGAATACTTGCTGGAACTTTTCTCCTTTCTTTCAAAATCACACCAAAAACCTCAAGATAGTTCTTCCTCTCACTCTACACACTCAAGCTCGCTAGGGTTCTCACTTATGGGAAAGATAGTCACAATTGAAGGCCATAAGTGCCTTTAAATATGGCTCGGGCCCAAAGAAAAATACTTAAATTATGATACCTAGAAATCCGGATGTTACATTTTATTTTTTTTATTTCATAGATTTCTTCATCAACAAATGTTGCTACAATTAAACAAAAATAAATAATTTGCTAAAACATAATACAATAGGAAGTTTGTTCACATTTAGCCATTCAACTTTTTAGAGGGAAACGAACTTTCGATTTTGTTCACATTTAGTCACTAAACTTTTTTTCATTATTTATTTGCCACTAAACTATTGAAAATGTTCACATTTTACCCTTATGACCGGTAACAGCCGGTCATAAGGGTAAAATGTGAACAGTTTCAGAAGTTCAATGGTAAATAGATAACGAAAAAAAGTTTAGTGACTAAATGTGAATAAAATCGAAAGTCCGTTACCCTTTCAAGTCATTATCCCTTTAAAATAATCATTAGGTTAAAGTTTATATTGAATTATCTGTTTAAAATTTTTCTATAGTAATATACTCATACATCATTTTTCTTTATTTTTTAAATTTTCTTTTAATTTTTTCGTAGTTTCTTTTTATTTTTCATCAATTTGATAATTTATATATATATATATATATATATATATATATATATATATATATATATATATATATATATATATATATATATATTCTAAAATAGTAAAATGTATGAATATATTAGACTATACTACAATTTAAGTGTTTGAGTTTTTTTGGTTATATTTGGTTATGTATGAATATATATATATATATATATATATATATATATATATATATATATATATATATATATATATATATATTTAAATTTTGGTAATTTATGATTGTTTTATTTTTTTTGTTTTTATTCAAGTAAATAAAAATGTTAAATTTATATTTATAATTTCCGTCTAACTTTTTTATTTATAATTTTTTGTTATTTAGTGGTTACTATATTTATGTTATGACAAATTAAAATTAAAAAATCAAACCCTTTGTTTATTGAGATTTAATGTTTTCAGTGTGTGATGTTTACGATTTATAATTATTATAATAGGAACATTAGCTAAAAATTTTAAAATGTAACTTGCAAATTAAATCATATTTGTTTATATGGCATCAGTAGTTCAAAATTCAAGATAATATTTTTCAATTTGATAATAGACTAAAATAAAGAATAAAAAAATAAAAAAAATCCGACTCCATGATTAGTTTAATTATATTTTTTTAATAGTTTAAATTTACATCCATACCAAACCGAACTGAAAACCAAAGAATCGGGAACCGATTTAGTAGGAAATTTAAAAAAGGTCAAATAATGATAACGGTAACTGCAAACTTAAAATTGCTAACTATAATAACTATGGAAAATTTTAAAACACATAATTGAATATAAACTTTAACCTGATTATTTTTTTAAATAAATAAAAACAACTTTGGTTATTTGGTGGAGCATCTAAGTAAAAAAACATAACTATAACGCCATAAAATTAAAAAAAAACATTAACGGTTCACTTCACAAATAAGGAAAATTAAAGAAAAAACGGTTTCGACATGGTTTATTGAATTTATGTTCATTTCCTTAAATCAAAATAAATAAATAAAAATATAGACAAATCATAAATAACTAAAACTATAAAAAAAAAAAATAAGAAAACAAAAGGTTAAAAAAATTAAATAAAAATTATCAAATTGTTGAAAAATAACTAAAATAACGAAAAAAAAGTGTGTATATATAATTTCAAATTTTCATAAATGAACATTGAGGTATACATAATTTTTTAGATTTGGTCCAAGTTCATTTTGGTCATTTTGAAAAAATAAACTACTCAAAAGTTAAAGTTAACATCAAAATGAGCATTCATGCAATTTTTGTGATATTTTATATAAATACTTATAAAGCTAGCATTTTTTCTTGAATCTTATGCATTTGAAACCTCATTTTTTAACTTTCTCAAACCACATTCATTTGAAACCCCATTTTTTTAACTAATGCAACTCAAAAATTTTCTTAATTATGATTTAACACACAAACGTTTTATAACTTATACTATGTTTAATTAGCATTTAGGGAAAAGTTTACTATAAAAAGGCCAATCTTTTGTGTCTTTTGTGTTATATAAAATCTTACATGTAAGAAGGATTTGAAGATATTGTGATTTAAAAGTTTTCATATAGTTGAAGCATTCACGATCCAAATATGATGATTTGAAGAAATGGGTTATGTCGCATCGATGGTAATTGTAATATGATTTTTTCTTTAAACCAAAACAAATGAACCTTTTCTATTATTTCTTTATATTCAGTTTCTTATTTAATCTTTATATGTGATTTGTGTGTATTACTTAATCTTGAATGTGACTCTCCAAACATCAATGTTTTGCTTGGAATATCTTTATGATTCTTCTTTTTCAAGAAAAATATTTTGATTGCAGGTTAGTAAAGAATTGTCATCAAGTGTCTATGGTTGAATGGTGTTAAATGAAGAAAGAAGATTCATAAAATTAGGGATGAGCATATAGACCGGGGAACCGGTACCGGAACTGGAACTGGCACCGGAACCGGAACCCGATAGAACCGGTCGGGCCGGGACCGGGACGTTATTTTTGTGGATTTTTAGAACCGAGAACCGGAAGGAACCAGAACCGATATAACCGGAACCGGTAGAACTTGCAAAAACCGGTAGAACCGGCCAAAACCGAAACCGTATGACGCTATTTTTCAAGGATCGGTTCCAACATTTGAAGACACAACAAGAACCGGTAGGAACCGGGGACCGGTGGAACCGGAACCGGTAGAACCGCCGGGCCGGTTCGGTTCTTGATTTTGGCCGAAGCCGGTTCCGGTCCGGTTCGGGCCGGTTCCGGCCGGTTCGGTCCTTTTGCTCATCCCTACATAAAATGGATATAGGTTTTTTTGTTTGAGTAAAGTTGAAGAATGTTAGTTTTTTATTTTGATTTAAATGTATGTTTATGTAACATCTTTATTTATATATTCAACCACCTAATGTTCTTATTTATTTAACTGTGGTTTTTCTATTTTGATTATGTTTGTTTTCTATTATTTTTTTGTTGGGTTATCCTACACAACATATTTAAACGACAACATAATTTTGAACATTTGATATGTAATTATGATAGACTTATCATGATATGTTCTTCATATTAAAGTAATTCATCCATATTACTACGATAAAAATTACATATGACATTTACGAAAATGTATATATTATATGTGATTTGTTTAACATGTATATGCACCTATGTATGTTATAAATTTATAATTTAATATCTTTATGTTTAATAATTGAAGGAATTACAATGATGCATCAAAACCAATTATTTAGACGAATATAACAACAACAACAACAATAACAACAGCAGCAACAACAAGAACAACAACAACAATAATAATAATAATAATAATAATAATAATAAATATACATTTCCAAGTACAGCATTCATTTGAAACTCACACTACAACTCAAGAGTTTTCTAATTTATGTATATTTATTAGTTACAACTCAAGAGTTGTTAACTTATGATTATTAATTAGTAATCACTAATAACTTTTTATTTTCCTTTCAGGTTGTAAAGTTTTGCTCATTAAAAACAGTAATGTATTTGAAGAGATTTGTGATTTAAATATGAAGAGTTAATATAAATATTATAATAGATGTTTTAGTGTTTTTATGTTATTAAAAGTTATAGTGTTTATTTTTCATATTTTTTATTATTCGTTGTATATATATCTTTTTAATACAAATGTTATAATAGATGTTTTCTATTTTTATGTTACTAAAAGTTGCAGTTCATATTTTTATTCATATGTTTGTTACCCGTTATATTATCATTCATTTGATATACAATTTACACAATTTTAAATGGTTTATAAATTATCAAATAATTATATATATTACAATGGCTTAAAATTTAAATATAATGTTTAATAAAACTAATATGTTAACTATATGTTTGCTTTACTAATAACATTTTGTTTCAAAGTAGAAATATTAAATAATAATTTGGTAAAAATTATTATTTTAACTATACAATTCTATTCTCGCGCAACACGCGGGGATTCGCCTAATTTTATATAAAAGTACTCAAATTGCATTATTTTATAAACCATAGGTTTTGTCTTTAGTTTATAAAACACAAACTAGCAAAAATAATACATGATTTTCAATATTTATGGAATCAAATTAAAACCTTACAAAAGTTGTGAAAAACGTTCATTTTTTAGCAAGTTTCTTTAGGGTGGGATCGAGGTTGGGTTGGTGCGGGGTAGGTGGGGTAAGCGTAGGGTGCGGTGGGGGTAAGATTGGGGTTAGTATGGTATAAAGTTCTTACCTTGGGACTTATACTATTAGATCTTGTTTTACATGGTTCTATGCTTCTTTTTTCCCAATACTTTGATCCTTGTGAGTATGGAGTACTCAGGGCTATTGAGTTGTCCTTTCAGAGGTCTTAAAGTGTTGAGATTCATAAAAATGCTAGCTTGACCTTCTCCTTTCCATCTTGCAAGTGTTTTGGAGCTTTTGGTGATGATGAAGTTAGGGTTTTTGAGGTTAAGTTCTCTTTATCCATGCAAAGGCTTAAAGTCAGAGACTTTATGGGTTAGGACGTTCTTTAGGGGCTAGATCTATGTTTGGGTTAAAAGTCTTAATGATTAAGACGTTATTATGGAAAATTTTGAGGCCTGCCTATGTACGCTGAGCGTACACCTAGCTACCCCCATATGTAGCCAGATGTTAGTTTGACTTTCCCAATTTGTGCTCTACGCCCAATGTAGATTTGAGTACACCGAGCATACTAACCAAGGGTTGACTTTCGTTAACTTTGACCACTTATGTCTTAGATGGATCATGAGGGGTTTTGTAAGAGCAATCGGTCTTCTACTCTGATTGTGGACTACACTTGTCTTAGGCTTAATAGTGTGTGTAGGAAATACCTTAGTTATTAATTAAGGTTTATTGGTGTATTTAATTAGGCGGAGTCTAGTTCCGACAGTTCGGATGTGAGTTCTATCAGTCATCAGTACCAGGTGAGTCTCCTTACTTATTCTTACATATGTGATAGAACAGTTGTATATGTATGTGACGACCAGCTAGGTCTAAGTGTTAATACTATGTTTTCATTGTTTATATGTGTTGAGACTTTGGGTAGTCTTCAGTGTTGCTGATAACCCACAAGAGGTGCTATTTGCCAACTGAGACTTCGAATAGTCTACAGGATTGCTGATAACTCATAGTTGTGTTATGTGTTGTGTTGTATGTGATATTTTGGGGAACTTATTAAGTTTTGTGCTTACAGTTGTTGATTAAATCTATTTCATGTACTTTTGAGGAACGCCGGAAGGCAAAGGCTTGATTGTACACATTCGCCGGGAGATTGTGTTAGTGGAAATTTTTGGGACACTCTGATATTTTGATGTGAAATTGTATTTAACATTATAAATTTTATTGGAATGGTTTTTATGAAAACTATTTTTATATGGATTTAAAAATGAAAATTTTGGTTTGAAAATTTGGATGTTACATCGTTACTAGGGGTGCTGGTGCTAGACGGAACTCGTTTGGTATTTTTATTCCTTAAAGTTTTATAGAGTCGAATTATTTCGTTATTTTTTGTAAGAAGGGGATATGGATGCTCTGCATTCACATAATGTTATGAATGTTTGTTGAACCGTACTTTATCAAATCAAACTTGAAACAAACTTCGGAACACTTTGTTAAATTTTGAGGAAAAAAAATTGATGCAAAATGTGTATTTTCTTCCAATAAACTTAAATAGTAAGAAATATTCTCAAGTTAAGTCTCAACCCTCCAACATTTAGAGTTGGCTTCAAAGCGGTGACACAAGTTATAAGGCGATGCATATTTTTCTTATAAATATTTAATAAAACTTTTCTTTTCATCAGTTTCACCCTTTGTGCAAACATTTCGCCTTTAATTTCAATCTCGCTTATTTTCGAATACATTAAAAAAAATTAGTTTAAAACTAAACAACTTGTAAGATAATAAAACCCCAATAAAAAGTAGTTGATTTTTTAAAAACTCTAAGCATTTTCGAAATAAGTTTGATAGTATGTCAACTCGACTCCAAATAAGTCGTAACCCGATTGCATTCCGTAAGGTTGGTTATGAAACATTTTAAAAGTATATTTTTAACGTAAGGCGTATTCAAACATGTTGCAAGTAGAGTTCCGTCGAGTAGGTATGTCCCAATTAGGTCATAAACAAAGGACATTTGCATTGGTACAAAACTTCATATATTTCACATATCGAGCATTACTAGAACTTAAAATATATTTTAGCATTTGTTTGAAAATGTCTTTCACAAGTTCAATGCAATGTAGTCCATCCTCCGCAATCAAATTAATGATATTTGTAACACATCGGCTATGTAAAAAAGCACCGTCGTAAACCGGATTATATTTTAGTTTTAGCTGTCCAATTGCGACAGTATTGTTCGATGCATTATCAAAAGATATATAAAAAGTTTCCCTTAAAGTTTATAAGTTTTGATCAAATAATCTAAAATTTTATATAAATTCTCGTCATTTGCGGATATCTGAACAATTTAAATGTAATTGTACGCTTCGTCATTACCCAAGTTTGGGGATTTACCCAATGAGTTGCAACACAAATGTATAAATCAAGTGAGCCATGAGGTGCCGTCCAAACATCACAAGTTAAATTTACACCGGTTTCTAAGTTTTGAAATCCTAAAATCCTTCCATTTTTTGCAAGTATCCACATTTTGATACAATAGCGTCTAGTGGAAGTAAAGTTCATTGTTTGTTGAAGTGGTGAAAAGGCAAGCATTTTTGAATCACGAACTTCCCCATCGTATCCCGAACTCGATCCGCTTCATAATTTCAAAATGTAGTATGATTCGTCATTGTTGTTTGACTATGCCCCGACCCAAATATCTCCAATGGTCAACTCTTGTTCATATGAGTTTTCAAAGTTGAACTCTCGTCTTCCTTAAAAAAATATCATATTTATTGCATTGCACTTTTCTTGGACCGTTTGATATTATACACAAATCATAATTGCACCAAATCGTTGGGTTTCTAGTTGTTTCTTTTATGTCAATACTGGTAATATTACTTGATGAATCTCCAACACCAGCAAAAGCTTGTGATCACTGATCACCCACATCCGGACACGTTTAAAATAGGTGGTTCGATTCTTGGACTGGTTTACCAATTGGTTTTTGATTTTTCAAACCGGTTTCGGTTTCTTAAACGGATTTTTCTGCACAACTATTTCTAGGTTAAGTTATTAGTTTGTGTTTTATATTGTTTATGTTTTTGTTGATTGTAAAACAATAGTAAAAGGTCCAATTGCCATTTATCTAGTTTCTAAGAGTACAGACTAGAGTTGCACACTTGGAGCGACCCATCAAGCTTTTTTTTCGGACCCAACCATTATTTTCTGTCGATCCATACGATTCCTGCCCAAACGTGTTTGAATAGAGAGAATTTCATATATGCTCCTCTTAAACTTCAAAATATCATATTTTACCAGCTTAATTTCTTAATATTATATTTACCCATCATAAACCTTCAAAATATCATATTTGTCCAAATCCTTTTTTATAATGTTTTTAATATTTTATAATCATTTTTATACCTTAGAATTATTATCATTTAAAAAAAAATGTAACCATATTATCCTTACATCTATGATAATGAAATTTAAACTTCTAAATTGTTGGAATGTCGCTCTCTTGACAAACAAAAACATTCATCTGAAATCATCTTTATGGAATTTATATTTTGATTGTTTAGTTTTTGTTGTTGCTGAATTTTATCATGTTGTATATGGAAGATATTTTAAATATTACCATTGATATTTTTATGTTTAAAAAGTACATATACGATATTTTGATATTTAAGAATGACATATATGATATTTTGATGTTTACAAAAGACATGTATGATATTTTGAAATTTTTTGAAGGGTAAATATGATATTTAAAATTTTTATGAAAGGATAAATATGATATTTAGAAATTAAATTGGATAAATATGATATTTTGATGTTTAAGAAGGACATATATGAAATTCTCCCTTATTATTTTTTTTTTGTTTTCTCTCCACTTTAACAGTATAAAATTATAAATAGTTAGGGCGTAAACAACACTGATATAATATTGTATATATACTATTAATTCTCAAAATCTTAGCCACAGTGAAGTTCTTTCTCTTCGTTATTTTGACACGGAAGTCTTTCTCTTTCTTATTTAGACACGAAAGGTACTTCTATTTCTCATTCTAGATCACCATATTTTCCGATTCTTATCTTTTCTTCTTTATCTGTTTTGATTGTGCCATCCTACTCCTCCAATGGAACTCTCCACCGCCATTGACTACGTCTTTGGATATATTCCTCATGCTTATCGAATTTCTTCACTTGATAACTCCTCCGCTCTATTCCCATTTGTAACGACCCAAAATTCAAAGAAAAATTTTCACTTTTAATTAATAAAACACAAATGCATAAACCATGAAATTCCCACATAATTATTTTCAAATCAACGATTTATTACATCTTATTCAAAACATCAGAGTGTCCCCAGTTCCGAACAGCGAAAGAGAGAGATAGAGTGCACGCCGCGCCATCACGTCTTGCCCTTACCCTTGGGCTCAGATGTACCCGAAACAAATCAACAACCTGTAAGTGAAATACTTAGTGATTTCCCCAGAGCATACCACACACCACACATGCACATATCCTGTTAGCTAATTAAAGCTACACACATATCACATAAACCATGCATACATGGTCTTTACCTACGACAGCCATGGGCTACCCCACATGGTCTTACATCCAATGTTACGGGCTCCCCCCGGGGTCTTCATGCAGAACACATAATCACATATCATATAAAAGCACATAATGGCTAACACATATACCATAAACACATAATGGGTCGGCCTTGGTGCCTTAGACCCATGGGTATGGTGAGAAGACTCACCTCCGTCTGCTGAAATACAATAGCTGCTCTTCTAACAGTCCAAAACCTCCCAAGCTCCAGAAGCTTTGCAAGATGACTAAGATGCAGGATCTTGAAGCACCAACTCGTTCCAAGCTTGTAAAACCACCTCTTCTGACGATAAAAGAGTCACAAAGCACTTTTATATGCTTAAAATGGTCTCACACAAGATCTCTGGAGTATATGGGCGTTCTAAGGCAGTGGAGGCTCTCTAGGGATAAGTCCAAGGGACTTGTGGTTGCTTAAATAGGTCTCATTATCAACAATTAGGGTTTTAACTCTCTGACGCGTACGCCCGACGTACCCTCACGTACACCCAACGTACATGAGGCTCCTCCGCGATCAATCATGTAGAGTACGGTAAGCATACTTATAGGTACGCCCAGCGTACTCGAGGGACCAATTATGCTCAGAAGTAAAATCTTGAGGGTTTCAAGACGTACTAGATGTTTGGGTGTTACAACTCTCCCCCACTTGAACTAGACATCGTCCTCGAAGTCAATACTCGTAAACATATTGGCATAATGCTCCCGCATTTCCTCCTCCGACTCCTAAGTCCATTCAGAGCCCTTCTGGTTCTGCCATTACACCTTCACTAACTTCATTGCCTTGTTGCGAAGACCCTTCGTCTTCCTATCTAGAATGGCGACTGGCTTCTCTGCATAATTCAGGCTTCCATCCACCTGAATGTCATCCAAGGAAACAACTGCGGACTCATCGACAACACACTTCCAAAGCTGGGACACATGGAAGGTGTTGTGAATCTGACTAAGCTCCTCTAGAATCTCTAAACGATACGTCACTTTGCCCACTCAGGCTATGATCCTAAACGGGCCTATGAACCGAGGCCCCAACTTGCTCCTTTTTCGAAACTTGATAATCCCCTTCCAGGGCGATACCTTCAGCAAAACAATATCCCCCACCTGAAACTCGAGATCCGATCGTCGTCGATCAGCATAACTCTTCTGACGGCTCTGCGCGACTCGCAATTGGCCGCACACCTGTTGAATCAACCAGGTGGTCTTGAGCACAACTTTATTGCTTCCCATGACCCGATGCCCAACCTCGTCCCAACATACTCGGGTCCTGCACCTCCAACCATATAACATCTCGAATGGAGCCGGTCGATATTGGCATGATAACTGTTATTTTACGAAAACTCTGCTAATGGGAGATACGTATCCCAAATCCCTCCAAAATCCAACACGCAGGCTCGAAGCATGCCCTCCAGTGTATGGATTCTCCTCTCACTCTGACCGTCCGTCTAAGACTACAGACACGGGCACCCCATGTCTAGCCACAACCTCATGAACATAAATGTATACCAACTTCTCTGTGGATATACTCTCAGACGTCGGGATAGAGTGGGTGCTCTTTGTTAGTCTTTCTATGACCACCCATATAGCATCCACTACCCTTTCCATCCTAGGAAACTTCGTGATGAAGTCCATGGTGATTTCCTCCCACTTCCACATGGGGATGGGTAGTGGGTGAACCTTGCCATGAGGTCGTTGATGCTCGGCCTTGACCTTCCTGCAGGTCAAGCATCGCTCCACAAACCAGACAATCTCTAGCTTCATCCAGGGCCACCAATAACTCAGTCTCAAGTCCCTATACATTTTTGTAGCCCCAGGGTGTATAGAGAACTTGGACTTATGCGCCTCCTCTAGTAGCTTCTGCCTCACTCCCCCTGCCATTGGTACCCACACTCGGCCACACTGAGTCAAAAGGCTATGGCTATCCTTGACAAACAAAGGATACTAACCCCAAATTTTCTCTGCTTTCAAGTTCTCCTTCTTCACCCCCTCAACTTGAGCCCCCTTGATCATATCCAACAAAGGAGAAATCACTGTCACCCGCATACAAATGTCCCTAATCGGGGACCCAGCCGTCTTGCGGCTCAACGCGCCGACCACTACATTGGTCTTTCCTAGGTGGTAGAGGATATCACAATCATAATCCTTCAACACATCTAACCACCTCCTCTGACGCTTGTTGACGTTCTGCTGATCCATCAAGTACTTCAAACTCCTGTGATCGGTATATATAGTGAACCACACACCATATAAGTAGTGCCTCCAAATCCAGAGGGCAAACACCACTGCCCCTAGCTCTAGGTTATGAGTGGGGTAATTTTCCTCATGAGGCTTCAACTGCCTCGAGGCATAAGCTATCACATGCCTCCTCTGCATTAGTACCACACCTAACCCTGAGATTGATGTGTTGTAGTACACCGCCAAATCATCTAACCCCTCAGATAATAATAGAATCGGAGCCTCACATAGCATCTTTCTCAGGGTCTCGAAAGCCATCTGCTGATCCGCACCCCATCGAAAAGTCACATTTTTCTTGGTCAAGTGGGTCAATGGCACGACAATCTTGGAGAAATCCCAGATAAATCTCTGATGGTAGCCCGCTAAGCCCAAGAAATTGCGGATCTTTGATGCATTCCTTGGTACTTCCCACCGCATTACAACCTCAACCTGGGCTGGATCAACCGAAATACCCTCTTGATTGATGACATGCCCCAAAAACTGCACTTCCTGCAGCCAGAAATCACACTTGGAGAACTTCACAAAAGTTTCTCTGCCCTCGGGGTCTCTAATACTTCCCTCAAATGTTGCACGTGCTGGGGAATAGGTGAGCCCAAACGGCATCACCACAAACTCATAGTGCCCATACCGAGTCCTGAAAGCTATCTTCGGTATATCCTCATCCCAAATCCTCATCTGATGATATCCAGACCGAAGGTCAATCTTGGAAAACCAAGACGCGCCCTGAAGCTGATCAAAGAAGTCATCGATCCTCGGCAACGGATAACGGTTCTTCACAGTTAGTTTGTTCAACTACTTGTAATCGATGCAAATTATGTGCGTTCCCTCCTTCTTTTTCACAAAAAGAATCGGTGCACCCCCTTGGAACTACTCGGACGTATGAACCCCCGGTCTAGCAGCTCCTGAAGCTGCGTAGATAACTTGTGCATCCCCTCGTTGTGCTAACCAATACGGTGCCTTCGTGATCGAGGCGGAAACCGGCAGCAAGACAATACGAAACTCCACTTGCCTCTCCGGAGGCACTCCTGGTAACTCTTCGGGGAACACATCCCAGAAATCATGTACAACCGGCACACTGCCCACATCTATTACGGCCTCCGTTCTCGTATCCAAAACATAAGCCAAAAATCCTGAGCAACCCTGCTGTAGAAACCTCCTTACCCTCGCCGCCGAACAGAGGGTCGGTCCTTGCGAGGCCCTCTCACCATGAATAACCAGCTCTCCCCCACTTGGGGTTCAAACCCTGGCCAATTGGCACTCACAATCAACCATGGCGCCATTGGCTCCCAACCAGTCCATTCCAACAATCACTTTCAATCCTCACAACGGTATCAGAACTAGATCCACATGGAACCTCTTGCCCAACACATTCAGAACACAACCCCGATATACCCTCACCGCACTAACGGTGCGCTCATCAACAATCTCCACCTCAAGCGAAGAGTCCAAGGTCCCTAGTGCATCCCCAAACTTCTTGCTAAGCGCAAGAGACACAAATGACCGGGTAGCACCCGAATCAAACAAGACATGAGTAGTCACACCATTGACCAAAAAGATCCCTATACAAACGTAATTACACATAAGTCATACAAAAATAATAAAAGTAGAGGATAGTGAACACGTACCAGCCACAACGTCTGGTGCGGCCCGAGCCTCCTCGGTAATCAGTTGAAACGCGCGACTCTTCGCCGCTGGGGCTTCCGCCTTAGCAGGGCAGCCATCAGTGATCCTCAGTGTGGCGGGCATAGGTTCTGCCACTGCTCCCCCCTCCCAGCAACCTAGGATAGTCGGCCTTCTTATGGCCAATCTAGTTGTAGTGGAAACATATCAGACCCTTCTTGGGGCACTCCCTGCTCACGTGCCCCTGCTGACCAAAAGAGTAGCATACCGATACCCCAGCCGTATGATACACCCCACAATGAATTCTACCACATTTGGCACACCGGCCCTACTGGCCCTTACCCAAAGAATCAAAGGTCTTAGGCTTCTTAGCCTGACCCCCTGCTGCCTGCGCCTGCTCAATCTTCCGCTCTGTGTGGGTATCCAACTCCATCTCCCTCTCAAGAGCCTTCTCCACCATCTCATCTTGGTTTTTGCACCCCGTAAAACTCACAAACTTCCTAATATCATCCCTCAACATGGAATGATATCAGGTCCTCCTCATCTCCTCATCGGTAGCATACTGTGGGATCAACAAAGCTCGCTCTTGAAACTTGGCGATGATCTCTACCACAGTCTCGGTGGTCTACTGCAAATCATGAAACTCCTTCACTAGACGTTGTACCTCAATAGGTGGTGCAAACTCCGAATCAAACCGCCGAACAAACTTGACCCATGTCATATTGGCCACTCCAACTAGCCCCACCAATCACGGGCCCTGTCTCTCAACAAACATTAAGCAAACCCCACCTTCGCCGCATCCGGGCAGGAACTCGTGCGATGGGAGTTCTCGATGTCCGATACCCAGCGTCAGCTGATAATGGGGTCCCTGACCCAAAAGAACTCTGGCACCCCACACGCCTTGAACTCCCGGAACGAGGGATCTTGGGTTCCTACCTGACCCATCGCCAACTTAGCCGTGAACGATCTAAGTCTCTCCTCCATAATCTCCATAATGCCCACCTTGACCGTCCCAAATATGATTGTGGTCACGTAAAGGATGCCCATGGTAACCTCGGATGCAATGAGCTCGTGCAGCCTCTCATCAGTGACATTAGTAGTGTCTCCTAATCCCGCCCCGGATCTAGACTCCGATCCTGATCCTCCTGCTCCAAAACGGGTCACCACCATGCTGAACTGAAATATCAATAATTATAATGATCAGAATTTCCATATAAGGGATCTTCCCACACTGGTCCTCTTTGAAATTGTCAGATCTAACAATGCTTCGGGTACAGGTCCTATGCTTCTAGTAGTACGGGCCCAATACTACCTTCCACAGCTACCTGTACCTTTCCCCACTGTTCTACCTGATAACTTCAATTCGTCCCACAACGAAACCATATCCCACAATTACCGAGTCCCCAGCCTCAGGCTGTCCTAAGTTTCACTCTACTCATATCAATCAAACCAATCATGACAGGTTACCCTTATGCTTGCAAATTGTACACAGAAAAGGATCAAATAGACTTTTAAATAAGAGACTCTACCCAAGAACCACAACCAAACAAGGAACAGGAAATAAGGCCAAATCAATAATTTTGAGGCTATAAGCTCCTAACCGTATACAATTTTAAAAACATACACATAACAAGTTCCATATAATCAACAAGGCTCAAACATTAATATAACAAGGGTTAACATATTGGGGAACTACCTACTTGGCTCGGCTGATCACGCGCATTGCACTCTCATCTTTCACTTCTTTTTGAAAACCCTTTTAAGTTACTTCTGAAAACAATTTTACCATTTCCTCAGTTTGAGGCCTGACACACCCGAGAGCGTGCTCGAATCCCTCAAACCAAGGCTCTCATACCAACTTGTAACGTCCCAAAATTCAAAGAAAATTTTCACTTTTAATTAATAAAACATAAATGCATAAACCATGAAATTCCCAAATAATTGTTTTTAAATCAACCATTCATTACATCTTATTCAAAACATCAGAGTGTCCCCAGTTCCTAACAGTGAAAGAGAGAGATAGAGTGTACGCCGACCCATCACGCCTTGCCCTTGCCCTTGGGGTCATATGTACCTGAAACAAATCAACAACCTGTAAGTGAAATGCTTAGTGAGTTCCCCAGAGCATACCATACACCACACATGCACATATCCTGTTAGCTAGTTAGAGCGACACACATATCACATAAACCATGCCTACATAAAACCTGCAATAGTGTTATGGGCTACCCCACATGGTCTTTACCTAGGACTGCCATGGGCTACCCCACATGGTCTTTACCTAGGACGACCATGGGTTACACCACATGGTCTTACATCCAATGTCACGGGCTCCCCCCGGGGTCTTCATGCAAAACACATAATCACATATCATATAAAAGCACATAATGGCTAACACATATACCATAAACACATAATGGGTTGACCTTCGTGCCTTAGACCCATGGGTATGGTGAGAAGACTCACCTCTGTCTGCTGAAATACAATAGCTGCTCTTCTAACAGTCCAAAACCTCCCAAGCTCCAGAAGCTTTGCAAGATGACTAAGATGCAGGATCTTGAAGCACCAACACATTCCAAGCTTGTAAAACCACCTCTTCTGACAATAAAAGAGTCACAAAGCACTTCTCTAAGCTCAAAATGGTCTCACACAAGATCTCTGGAGTATATAGGCGTTCTAAGGCAGTGGAGGCTCTCTAGGGCTAAGTCCAAGGGACTTAAGGTTGCTTAAATAAGTCTCATGACCGACAATTAGGGTTTTGACTCTCTGACGCGTACGCCCGACGTACGCTCACGTACGCCCAGTATACGTGAGGCTCCTCTGCGATTAATCATGTAGAGTACGCTAAGTGTACTCATAGGTACGCCCAGTGTACTTGAGGGACCAATTATGCTTATAAGTAAAATCTTGAGGGTTTCAAGACGTACTAGGTTTTTGGGTATTACACCGTTGTTGCATTCCAATTGAACGATGAGTTCGACTTCTACTACTCCTTCTCCCTATTTCAGTTTCTTCTAATTTTGTTTTATCTCGGGTTTTAATTATTTGGTTTCAAGAAACAGGTAGCAGTCGATCTGAACCCTAGAAATCGGTTTGCTCACCATATGGTTGACTGTGGTTTAATCAGCAAGGTACCGATGCCCTTTCTTTCGTCTTTGGTTTTCTGGGTTTCATAAGTTAGGGTTGAGTTTTGGGCTTATGGTGTGGTTTCCAGTTTACAAACGTTTAATGAGTCGAGTACCATTTCCCATTACTGTTTGGGGTTGCTTTCTTATTTCTCATCTACGTAGCAGGTATGATTTCATTGTTTCTAATTCTATCTATCTGTCTTCCAAATTCAATTGCTTCCAAAATTCAGTGATGTTTTCTCTTCTCGTGTTATTTTTCTATGTTTGCTAGGGATAAACTGAGAATGGAAAGAAAACAAATATTGCCCAAGAAGAAAGAGAGAGAGAGAGAGAGAGAGAGAGAGAGAGAGAGAGAGAGAGAAAGAAAGAAGATCAAGGCTGTCTTCATCTCGCTCTCAATAAATCAGAAAATAAAGAAAACAAATACATCTTGCAACGTATGTATTGTATCACTATTCATCTCTTTAAGTCCTAATTTTACCATTGTGTGCGACTGTATCCGACTACATATGTATTATTCATGAATTCTACATGCTTACCATGTTATCACATAAGAAACCCACCAGATCAGTTGCCCATTTACTTCGTACAGTCTCATATAGGTTTTTATGAGATTTTTCTATTGGAACATGTTTTTAAGTTGATGTTAATACATTACTGCACTATAACACAAATAAATAAATAAACAATAACAAACGTTACTGTTCCATAAAAATTTGATTATTACATAAGAATAGGGTAGAAGCTAAAGATTTTTGTTTCTCTTTGTAATTATTCCATAGAAGTTGTACATTTACACAAATAAATGTAACTATAATCACTTTTTTCCTCTTTCTCTTCTTATACATTCTATAACTTCAATCTCCATTTTTTATTTATGTCCCTAATTTTGGATATTCAATCATCTGCAGATATTGATGCCCTCTTAACCGACACGTTTGTGACTAAAATAAAAGGGTAATTGTGTAAATTGTTGTTGCCTTATTTTTTTCATCGTTATCTCTATGAAGATTTCAAATTGAAAAACACTCAACGCCTATGACATAAGAACTCAAAGTGGTGTTGCTTTTATCCTTTTCACCATCGATTTTGCTCAGTTCCTTCTCTCCTGTTGCATAAATTACTATTACCCAGCCTCATATTTCGGTGAACTGGTTAAATATATGCATAAAAAGTGGGAAGCAACAGATCTAATTTAGGAAATTACATGTAGTCCTTAGCCTTCTTGGACTGATTACAAAATCTCTATTTTTGTGAAGATAACGGCCATCGACAAAGGTAAGAAAAAGTTCCGGTGAGGTTCAGATTGATTTTAAGAGGGTGTGGTCATTTTTATTTTTGGGGGAAGAGTTAGAAAAGTCAAAAACATAATATCTCTATTTTCATTCCAAAAACGGATTCGATCGGCCAACATTCGGCAACCATTCATACCTTAAAAATAACAGTGCCTTGTTGGTAGGTTTAAGTAAGGCATGCTTTGAGGATTATCTTCATTCAAATAGAGATTTTGGGCTGATGTTTCAATGGAAGAAGAGGAAATTCTAAGAAGCCAATTTTGCTGCCCACCAAGTGTTTGATAAAATGCATAAACCAATTTTTCTCGTGCTGCAGCCTTGTTGTTCAAGATAATGTAATTTGCTTAGTTTGGATGCTTCTTGTGCACACCAACATTGTGTTGGTGTGCCATTTCCTTCCCTTCCTTGTTTAATATTGCTTCATAGTTTTAGCTTCATCTCGAGGCTTGATTTCTTGTATGGCTTCTTCTTCCACAAGTTCAGGTAATATTTTTCTGTGCTCGTTCAGAAGCTTCCATTGTTGCCCAGTGAAGTGGGAAGTAAAGGGATTGGTTGTATGATTTCAGACATCAAAAGACATCTTTTACCTACCGAAGACCGTAAAAGTGTGTTACGTTAAGCTCTTTCTAGGGATGTTGGTCTATTATGGTAGTGGAAGAAACTTTGAAGGCCTTTGGTCAAAGGATGTGTGGGAAGTGTATGACTTTGCAGGCTCTTAGTCGTTATTGTCATCACTCGGATGGTCGTGTGAGGTTTGTTACAGGGGATGACGGCTCGAGTCGTTATATTGTCGGTATTCTAAAGTCGTCAAATAAAGAGTCAGTGACAAATGCTCTTGGAGGTTTGGTTTTTGATGTTGCGCTCCTTGATCGTGTTTTTAAAGAGCCTATCACTACTATCAAGAGTATCCCCCATAGTTTTTGTCTTGCTTTCTCTCAGGCTTTGAAGACTGCTCTTTACAAGGTGATTGCCCAACCTGGCTCTGTTGAGGCATGGATGTGTTTGTTACTTCAACTCGATGCACACTATAGGTGTTTAGACCCAAAAATAGACAAGAATGTAGGTCTGGGAATAGAAAATCTTTACAGCAAAGCTCCATCATGAAGTCCTTGAATACATGGGGGAAAGAGGGTGGTATCACGAAGTTAAATCAAAATATGTTAAACAATCCAGAGGTTGGAGCTATGAGACAGGGTGAAGGCATCCTTCAAAAAGAGACTACTCAAGTAACACCAACATCAGCCAGTGTCTCCGTAAGGTTGCAGATGGTCATTTTACCTCAATAGTGAAAGTGTTATGTTCATCGGGTGTTGCACCATATAATGGTGATACTATTAAAGCTTTGGAGGACAAACACCCTTTCATACCACCCCCATCCATGCCGAGCCCCATAATTTCTGAACCTCCCCTTGT
This sequence comes from Lactuca saligna, assembly GCF_052625555.1. Classification (NCBI taxonomy): domain Eukaryota; kingdom Viridiplantae; phylum Streptophyta; class Magnoliopsida; order Asterales; family Asteraceae; genus Lactuca; species Lactuca saligna. The sequence continues at coordinate 285,632,505 of NC_136421.1, read as the reverse complement.
AGTAGACTTTGACTGTGTATTTGGTTGCATCAAATCCTTCCTTAAAGGAACTTCTTGCGGGAGAGATGGCTTGAGGGCTCAACACTTACTAGACGCCCTTTGTGGAGAAGGGTCTGCTATTGCCACAGATCTCATACATGCTATCACTTCAGTTGTTAATTTATGGTTAGCGGGAAGATGTCCAACCATTTTGGTAGAGTTTGTTGCATCCGCTCCTCTCACGCCCCTACTTAAACCTGACAACGGGATCCTTCCGATTGCAGTAGGCAATATATGGAGACGTCTAGTTTCCAAGGTTGCCATGAAAGGTGTGGGTAAAGAAATGTCCAAGTACCTTAATGATTTTCAGTTCGGGGTTGGTGTATCTGGCAGTGCTGAGGCTGTGTTACACAGTTCCAATAGGGTGTTGAGTGAACATCATGCTGATTGGTCTCTTGTAATGTTGACTGTGGATTTTTCGAATGCCTTTAACCTGGTGGATCGACCAGCATTGCTCCACGAGGTTAAGAAGATGTGCCCTTCTATTTCTTTGTGGGTGAATTTCTTGTACGGGCAAGCAGCGAGACTTTATATCGGAGACCAACATATATGGTCTGCCACTGGGGTGCAGCAAGGTGACCCCTTGGGCCCTCTTCTTTTTGCCCTCGTTTTGCACCCGCTTGTGCACAATATTAGAGACAATTGTAAGTTCCTTCTCCATGCTTGGTATCTAGATGATGGGACTGTCATTGGGGATTCAAAGGAGGTGGCTAGAGTGTTCAACATAATTCGGTTGCATAGTCCACGTTTGGGTCTTAAGTTGAACATCAAGAAAACAAAGATTTTTTGGCCCTCATGTGATGGTAGGAAGCTTTGTGCCGATTTAGTGCCAACGGATATAGGGAGACCTTCTTTGGGGTGAAGCTCCTTGGGGGGGCTGTTAGCAGAGACGCGAGGTTTATTAGCGGACTGGCCTTGAAGAAAGTGGTCAATGTTGTTGATTTGATGGGCCTTCTTCCACAACTATGTGAACCGCAAAGTGAGATCCTTTTGCTTCTATAATGTATGGGCATTGCAAAACTTTTCTTTGGTTTAAGGACATGCTAGCCGGTACACATAGAAGAGGCAGTGTTATTCTTTGACAAAGTATTGCGCAGGTCTATCAAGGATATGGTGGTATGTGGAGGCCCCTTCTTTGGAGACATTCAGTGGCGCTTGGCTTCCTTACCTATTCGTTTCGGTAGTTTGGGTTTGTACTCGGCCTACGAGGTTTCCTTCTAGGCATTTGTAGCCTCGAGGGCCCAATCTTGGGCAATACAAGACCACATCTTACGTGATAGTGGCATATATGGTATGGACTCAAATTACCTATGTGCTATGACTCGTCTTCGCGATACGATTCCGGGATTTGAATGTAGCGGTTTCACTAATAAGGATACCGCTCCCTCGCCCTAAATCCCAAAAAGCTTTGGTGTGTGCCCTTTTTAGCAAAATCGTCCAAGATATGGAAGTCGACGTCGACATGACTGTCAGAAAGAAAGCAGTCTTTGAGTGTCTGCGGGCGCCTCATGCTCAGGATTTTCTGCTAACTATCCCTATTGATGGTCTTGGCCAACATATGTCTCCTGTGAAGTACCGAACTATCCTTTGTTATCGCCTCATGATTCTCATATTCCCAATAGACGAGATATGCCCAGTTTGTCGCAAGGCATGTTTGGATACCTTTGGGGAACACGCGGTTCATTGTAGAGAGCTCCTTGGTTTCAAGTATAGACATGATGTGGTTCAGGATGTTCTCTTTGATGCTTGTCGGCAGTTGGTATTTCTGTGAAGAAAGAAGCGCTAGTGAATTTTTTAACGGACCCGCAGGATGGCAGGTCCACACTTAGACCGGCTGACATTTTGGTCTTTGGATGGATAGGAGGTAAGAATGTGTGCGTGGATCTTACTGGGGTCTCTCCTTTCGTTGGTTTGGGGAGCGGGGGTTTCACAACTGGGCATGCCGCTTTGAAAGCCGTTGCGTGCAAAGTGGTAAAGCACGAGATTGCATGTAGAGAAAATCAGCATGTGTTTGTTCATTTTGCATTCGATACATTTGGTTTTCTCGCACCAGAGGTGGTGGAGCTCATAAATAGATTCCAACGGGTTATGCATTCTAATGTCATATCTCCTAGATCCACAAATGTTGTTTTCAAAAGAATTGGTTTTGCCATCCAGAAAGGGCTAGCGGCGCAGCTAGTTGCCCATTTGCCTTCAATCGATATGTATTGAACTTTTATTTTACAAATCTAAATGATTATAAAAACATAGAGAAATAGCAAATGGTCATTGTGTTTGCATTTTTTCTCTAATAAGGGTCATTATTATTTAAGAAACGATATTGTCAAAAAAATGCATAAATTAGTTTATAATAACTAAATATATGCATAAAATTGGATGATTTGGTCTTCTTCTGTGAATATGTTTGATGAAATTTGACAACTGCATCAAAAGTTCCACAACATCTTATCAATTTTAAAGCTATATGTGATATAGGAGTTTGCCTAAATCGAGCAGTTGTTTCAGGGTATTAGAAAGCCACAGGGACAGATAAAGTGCATTTGTTGAAAATTTGATCTGAAAACATTGATCCTGTTATTTGTGAGACAAGATGAAGAAAAGGATAGGACAATTATGTGGGAAGCTATCAATGCTGGTTATGCTATATTTGAGACACATGTATTATTCAAGTTAATTTTAGTTTGGATTCTATTTATACAATTAGTATTGGTATTGATCATATATGTTAAAGTTAGACCTTTTTTGATTTTGATTTGCTTTTAATTTTTATTTATGTTTAATTCGATCTACGTTCATCTGTCACCACTTAGACCATCTGTCTTCATCATTGTCGCCTGCTCTCTCATTTGACGATATTTCCCAGTTTACATCAGTTAAGTCATCTTCTAATTCTAACCCAACTCCTGAGAAGTTGAAAGATTCAAGTTTTCTTTGGGCATCTGGATGATGTTCTTGATCTGTCCTGGTCCAAATCACACAATTTGATGTCATTTTTAATGGACAAAATTGTACGGTTGTGGCAGTTGTCTAGCAAGTCATGTTTGAAGATCTTTTCACACAATGACTATGGTAAGTAAATACATATAAACAAGTAAGTTTATATATGTATTATTGTGTATATATCTCTCTTTATGAAGTATGATTACTAAGGGTGTATCTTTTTAATACAGTAACTTGCATCCAATTCAATCCTGTTGATGAGAGATGCTTCATTAGTGGATCACTTGATCCGAAAGTCCGGATTTGGAGTATTCCTGATCATGATCATCAGGTCGTTCATTGGAATGATATGCATGAAATGATCACTGCTGCTTGCTATACACCAGACGGTCAGGTTGACATACAAAGTTGACCATTTTTTATAATATTTATGGATTCGTATTTTTGTCTAAAAAATATTTTTCTTGATTCATGAAGGTTGCATTAGTTGGTTCCTACAAAGGGAGCTGTTGTTTATATGACATAACTGGTACTTATATTTCTCTGTGCTATTTTTTTATTTTTAAATTTTTTTTCCCTGTTTTCAAGTGTTGCTAACTTTTATTTATTTTTCCGAAAATAAATTACAGCGGAAAAGTGAGTTAACCTGCAGAACAAAAAGAAGTCGCGCCACAAAAAGATCACCGGTTTTCAGGTGAAAGCTAAGAGTTAATAAACGCCTTTTGGTTGTATCATGTTGACATGACCAAAATACCCTTACAGTTTGCTCCAGGTACTGCATTCGAAGTGCTAATCACTTTAAAAAACGATTTTTATTTGATCCGGTTTGACGGATGGATCATGGGTCAACCGATTGAACCACTAGGTCAACCCGATTTTACTGTTGAAAATTTTTCAACTATTAGTTATTAGTTTGGTCTTGAACTAGATCCAAGTTGCGTTCGAATAGTTTGATTTGGGGATACGGTATAATTGAAAATTTGACGGTAAACTTCTATTTTATTTTCTTTGTACAAGTGAATCCATAAAATTTATTGTTTTCTTTTAGGAATGTTGGTCATTTGAGATCAATAGCTACATATTTTTATATATGTAGAAACTAATATTTTTAGATTGTATATTAATTGTTCTTATTCTATTCATTTCCTAGGAATTCTCACAGTCATCAAAAGTAACATTCACTGTTCTACAAATTTTGGATATTCAATCTCATTTGTGATTCTTACTCATTGGTTATAGGGTGGTGCACTCAGATTCTGGAATCCTACGGTAACATTAAATTTCTCCAAAATTAAACTTCATTGGTAAAGTCGTGACAATGCAAACTTTACCTTTCAAACATGGATTGATGATAGTTATAAGGATTGTGAGATTGGATTTATATTGAGATCACATAGGTAACACCCACCGAACAAGATGACAAAAAGGTCACAGAAAAATAACACAAGGGCACTCATGAAATTTACTTTATCAACAATATTTTTTTTTTATTAAACAAGTTGTTGAAGATCCCAGTTTTGATAGTAGTTTGTTGTTCTATCGTTTGCTACAACATAAAAATTAGGAAAAACACACACAGACACACATCTAATTCCCATCTAGTTTGAATCATAGTATGAAGGTATCATGTTATTCAGCCATCAATGCTACAACAGAATCATAGATCAGTTCACAAATGAATGAATACTAGACACAAAATAAAACTAAGTATATACTATGAACAAATACTTACAAATCCCACTTCCTCAATTATAATTTGTAAACTAACCAATAACCTAAATCAACAATGTTTAATTACATATTTAATCACCAATTCCCTTCATTCTTCCAAAACCCATTTCACATAATCCTCTCTTTCCGTTTCTTGCAAATCCCAAAAAATATTCACCCTTTCATCCTCCTCTCGTATTTTCGTAATTGCTTTAAACTTTTCCGATCGAATCAACGACTCCATTTTCGAAATCTCACAAGTAATCATACAACGTTTCTTATCAAGTTCCTCTTCTCTTTCAATATCTTTATTAATTGTATTTGCTATTTTCCCCATAGTGTCTGCAAGACATGTAACCGCATCATTAAATCCCTTAACCATAAGATCCACTCTCCCTTTTCTCTTATTATTACGCACACTTGAAGTTTCTTCATATTGCATATTATTCACATTCATAGGTGGAATATGACTAGATGTCATGTCATTGGAATCATTACCCAAATGTTGTGTTTGTTCTTCTATGTTTGCCTCCTCTTCCATTTCAACTAAATCTCTAACTGTATTTCCTTCAACCCGATCTTTTCCAAAAACTACACACAGTTTTTCATAGTAAGGGAATGTTTTGTTTCTCCATTTTGATGCCCCTTTATGAACCTATTCATATAAGAGACAAATCAAAGAGTCTCTAACATAAGAAAATATTGTAGTAATTTATTTTACCTGAAGATATGATTCCCAAACTTGATCATCTGCAATCATGCAATGTTTTACAGTGTCATAACTGAATCCACTAGTGTGTGAGCTATTTAACATGTCATGTACAGCTTGCCAATCTCTTTTCATCACTTTTATCTTTGATTCTATATGTGGTTTACCTAAAATACCAGAATTTGGCATTGATTTTTTTAATAAATGTTCAAGGTGAGTTAAATATCCAGACTTGAAGCCTTGATCTGCTCTAAATCCTCCTGTATTCACCATAATTACTAAAGCCTCTACGAGTTTGGTTTCTTCAATATTTGTCCAAGCACGATAATTTCTACTTTGACTTGTCATACCTATAAACATAAATAAATCTTTTATATAGATTGTGAATTGAGAGCCACTAATTAAAAAAACAGTAATAAGCATATGATTGATATTGAGAAACAACATCCCTTTACCATTTGAATATAATCATCAAAGAAAATTCATTTATGATCCTAATACTTGCATTGGAAAGACAGCTCTCAAAAGCCTAATGGAGGCAATTGGGATGAAATACGAACCCCAATCTTGTTGTTGTGTTATATGAGCTTTACAATCAACCAGCTATGTTACATTGTCCCATTTAGCATCACCACGAATTAATTGGTCCATTGGATTAGGTTAAGTATTCCAATTAAGCAACTTTATCCTCTAAGAGAAATATCACTAAATTCAACGGCGATCATGAAGTTCCCAAACAAAATTCCGGGAGTGAAAAAAGAAATTTGAACGAAAAAGATATATATGATGAAGTAGGAACACAGACAGATGGAACTGTAATACCAATTGTAACGGGAACTCGGATAGATTCATACTCAAACATATACACATGTATGTGTGTTTGTGTGTGTTTTCTGGAAGAAAAAACAACTAACCTGACTTGGATTTCTCTGCAACGCTATTGGCATTAGATTGAGGTCTCCCTCTCTTCCGAGCATCCATGGCTGGATTAAGTGAATTATAGTGAATTGACGACGCCAGGTGATACGATCTGAAAATGAAACAGATGGTAACCTCAAATCCCAAAAACCCTAGAGGAGGATTCAAGCCAAAAGGGGTCGAAGACGCATATCAATTTCCGATTATAGCGTATTTTCATTTATTTATTTATCTTTTATTATAAAATTTAGTTTTTTTTTTTTTTAAATCATATTTTTGTAACTTTTAAAATCTAATTAAAAATAATTGTATTTCTTATAGGATTGTGCTATAAGTATCTCTCTTAACTAGGCTTGACAATCATGTCGTGTTTGGGTTGGCGTGTCGCGGGTTAGCGCGTCAAAATATACCAACCCAAACACGACTCATTTAAATATACAGATCACAGGTTGACGGGTTTGAAACATAAACACATATATGACCCGTCAACCCATTTATTTATACGAGTTCATAGGTTGGCGGGTTCGTGCGTCAGATTTGAATTCGTCGGTCAGATTTCATAAATAAAATTGACAATTAAACATGAATTAATTATTGAGGGTTGATGCAAACATATCCGAATTTTAAACACCTAAGTCTTAAACATCCAAATAAAAATTAAAAACATCCATAAAGACATCTTCAAACTTAACATTAGTACAAACCTAGATAATTAAAGTGCTAAAGTAATAGCCACAATTCTCATTTTTTTTCTCCCAAAAAACAAAATCAATTCTACAACACCATTTTCTTTGTTACGATGAACTTCAACACCATTTTCTTCTCTATGAATTAATGATATATATTATATAATACTTATTAAATATTAATACTCCATACATAAATACATTTAAAAATAAAATATTTTTTTTATTAAAAATATAAAGAGGTTAGTAGGTCAACCCGTTTATTTTTTGAGAAACTTATATATCACCTATTTAATAAACGGGTTGGCAGGTTGAAAAACTCAGCACAAACTCAATTATTATGTATCGTGTCGTGATCGTATCAAGAATTATCAGCTCTACTCTTAACTAATTTTTATCCCCCCTCTAACATCAATGTAATCAATTTTTTACTTTTGATTTGATACCATTTTTTTTCTCTTTTTGTGTTTTGTTGTTTTTTGTTATTATTATTATTATTATTATTATTATTATTATTATTATTATTATTAATTTCGATAACCATATAAATTCAGATGACATTTTAAAATTCGAACAACATTATAAATTCGGATGATATTATAAAATTCGAATGAATATATAAAACGGAACAAAAGTAAAGTTTGTTTTCAATCCACATAACGCACCACACAAATGTCATACTGAATCAATTAATATATCAGTGATAAATAAAGACAAATTTTGCTTTTGTTCCGTTTTATATAGTCGTTTGAATTTTATTATGTCGCCTGAATTTTAAAATTTCATCCGAATTTTAAAATATTGTCAGAATTTTATATGGAAATTTATAATAATAATAATAATAATAATAATAATAATAAAATAAAATAAAATAAAATAAAATAAAATAAAAAAACAACAAAAAAAAATAGTAAAAAAATAACATCAGAGGATTGAACTGAAAAAACATCATCCTTCTTATATCAACCTCTTATTCATATCGTAAAGTAGACGTCCCTCCCGTTCTTTCTAATCCACAGTAATTCGTACGAAGTGTCCAATCTGATTTAAATCTCATATTTTTTTAAATGACTATCATATTTTCAATGCAATGTATGAAGAAATTATGTCATCTTTATCACTTTTCATTGTACAATATTCTTTACGGCTCCTCAATCCTCATCAACACAACCTTCCATCTGATAAACCGCATCACAATGCGTACCCTCAAATATATAAAGCTGAACACAAAACCATTCAACAATTAGATATAATAACTTCAAAGAAAAAAATAATAAAAAAACAATCTAATTTACTCTTAAATTACTCAGTATATTCACTTAGTTTACATCCACAGCTGAACTAAAAAGGCGTACTAAAAAAAATGAGGAAAAAAAAATCCAAACTTTGGCTATTAGCCTATTACGTATTACCTTATATCTCAACTGTGAATAGTACTTATTGATTTGACAAGGGGTGATTGATAAATTTTGGTAAAGAGTAAGGGTGGTATCTGTATATTTGGCTACCACCTTATAAGACTTAGTAGACTTGATCACCGAAAAACATCAGTCCTTCGATGATAAAAACGCAGTCGCAGGCAATCTTCTCCCAGGGGCACGTGATCATTCCCACCTCACGTGTCAAGACGTCATCCGCCGTCGGCCTCCACCTTCCATCATCAAATGTTCACTTACTTCGCCGGACAAACAACCGGCGGCTGCCAACGCCTATTCGGAGCTCAGCCAATTTTTCCTTTGATCTCAAAGGTGGCAAAGGGTAATTACTAAACTGATCCTATTATTTAGCCTACAGTTTCCTTAGTTGTTGCTTTGTCAATTACAGTTTCTTTAATTGCCACTGTTTGCTTTCGAAATTTAATGTGCATATGAATAATATTCTGTTGGTAGATTGAATCCATTTTTGTTGCTAATCCTTTTACAGAATGAGTCAGTTTCATGAGATTCAACTCAGGGTTAATGATTACGAATTGGATCGATATGGAGTTGTGAACAATGCAATCTTTGCTAATTATTGTCAACATGGTCGGTCTTTATTAATTCACATAATTCAATTAATTATTTAATGAGATTAAAAAGTTACTATCTTGACAATTGTTAAACAGCTCGTCGTGAACTTTTGCAAAAGATTGGCATAAACATCGATACAATTGCTGAAACTGGCAATGCGATAGCTCTGTCTGACTTATCACTCAAATTTCTTGGACCTTTGAAAGTATGTATTTATATTTTTGATAATTCGAAACTTATTTTCAAATTTCAACTACCCTTAATTAATAGTTTCTTTGATGGTATTGTTGTGGTGAAAACAGATTGGAGATAGGTTTACTATGAGAGTGAGGATATCTCACACATCAGCTGCTCGTGTATACTTTCAACACTTGATCACGAAGATCCCAGATGAAGAGGTTACAGACTTTTATATATTCTTAGTTTATTTGGCTTGTTGCTAAGGTGTTAAAAGACAAAAAAGCCCTTCAATGGTTGTTTTCTTGGTGTAGCCAATTTTGGAGGCACGGTCGACCTTAGTTTGGCTTGACAAAAACTATCGCCCAATTCGTGTTCCACCAGAGGTAAGATCAAAAGTTGCACAGTTTGTTCTTCATGATGTGGAAAGCTGATTCCATTTTTCTGGGGGAAAATAAGTGTTAGAGGTTTGTATGCATGATAAACATTACGTGTACTTTATTAATTTTTCATAAGTAAATCATCATGTAAAAGTTCACCTTGTTCTTACTAATGCTATATACACAGAACATGTTTTCTTCTAACAGATACTTGGTTGAATTGTGGGTATTTGGTAAAGCCAACCTACATATAAAAAATCGGTGCTATTGCACCTACACCTCCCGCGCATTGTCAAATTCGAGGAAAATTGTCAATCATGGTAAATTATGTTAAGAAATAAGTTTTCATATATTGTTTTTGAAATATATTTTTGAAGACCAGTTGTATAAAATGTTTTAAAACCCGGGTCAATCTGGACGGTTCGACCGGTTGGACCGTGACCCGGGGTAGAAAGCGGGTCAATTAAGAACGGTTTTTTGTAAAAATACGGACCGAATGAACCGGCCGGGTTTCCCCTAAACTGCGGTCGAACCGTTATGTTGAACCGGTTAAAACCAGATTGACTCGTTTTAATAGGGGTTGGATGCAAGTAGCGAATGCTAAAACTATGCAAGTAGCGAATGCTAAAACTCGTTTTAATAGGGGTTGGATCAACTAAAAATCCGGCTTTTAAACATTGGTTGTATACCCATGAAGTGGATATAGATTTTTGTAGTAAACCAATGCTTACACCGATTTATTAATTTTCTTTCACAAATCAAACCACCAATTTCTTCAAGAATCCCATATCAATCCAAATTAAGAAACGAACAAATAGTAACCGAAGTATTTATATTTTTTCATTTTAATCAAGTGTCTAAGTTAAAATTCAAATCTTATGGCATGATGATTTATTAATAATGACCAAGGCAACTAGAGAGTAGGTGGCTCCTAGGATCCACCTAATAAAAATAAATATATTATATTTTACATATAAAAAAAATTAAGGATCTATCTTAGAATTATATAAGGATTTATCCAAAAAAATTTGCAAAAATAAGTGTGTAAAAATGTTTGATCTTAAAATAGTCCAATACTTCAATCCACTTGAAATTTAGACAATATGTAATAGTTCAATCCATAACAAATGAAAAAATAATAACAATAATAATAACATTTTTTGTTAAACGACACTCTTCAACAACACCTCTAACTCCGAGACATGCATGTGTATCGTGTGATTTGTGATTTGGTTAAACAAACTTGTGCCTTAGATGTCAACTCCATAAGGCATTTATCCACCAAATCATGAAACTTTTTGTTCCATTTGATCGTGTCTGCTCCCAAATCCGCATCATCAAGCGCCAAATGTACACTTTTTCTAAGATGTTTGATGGCATTTGCAATAGCTCCAACTATCTCAACCAAAGCTTCTTTCTTTGTGTTGAAAGGAGTTGTTGATAATCATTTACAAACTTAAACATTAATTTATAGATTATTGGGTAAAAGGTGTATTCTTGTATATTTGTCGGGGTGTGTTGTGAATATTGTGTGCAGGTTGTCGGGTATACACGCGGGTTGCTGGATCATACCCGATGGTTAAGTGACTCGATGTATATAATGTGTTAGTTGGGTTCATTTATCACTAGAGTCGAGATATTTTCATTTGTATCATCAGTTCTCTCTCTCAACTTCATATTAGGGTTTCTGTTTAGGGTTTGTTCGTATATCATGTTCTTGTGTAAATTGTGATAGATTAGAAACATGAGTGTGAGTGATTGTGTAGAGAGTTTTGAGTTGTAATCTGTTGATGTAAAACCATCTGTTTCATACTTTCATAGCAAATGAAATGATGATGTTGTGAAGATTTTGTGTTGATTACGTTTTGTTAGATGTTATCAGAGCTTAGGCTCCTTTGTTATTCTTGTGACGCTCGTTGAGTTCTGCTCGACTCACAATTGTTCAAGTAACTTCTGAATCTTGTTTTCCTTCCCTGTTTTTTCATTTGATTAACTTAGTTGTTTGATTAATCTAAGGGTTCTTTTGAACTCCAATTTTTACTTCATTAACATGTTCTCTTGGATATTCGATTCGATTTAGGGTTTTCTTCTGTGAATCAAATCGAATATTTGTGTTTGTTTCTAGATCCTGGTACTGCGAGATTGTTTGTAATCTTGCAGGTTTCTGCTGTGGTGGTTTTGGCGATTGCATTACAGTCTCATCGGTTGAAAACCTAATCGATCAATCTCCTAGTCTGAAATAACTCTCTAGGGTTCGGATTTCATCACCGATAAACCCTAGTAGAGAACGGAGAAAGAGAGTCGATTCCTTCGTGTCTCGTCTTAAAAGCTTTGTGAGGATCTTCTTGTTCCTTTATCTTTTTTATATCTGTTCTGGGAGATCCTGGTGTCTTGTGTACACCAGTTGTTGTTTTCTTGCTATTACATTGTTTTCTGTATTTCCTCTGTGCCAATTGTCTTGGTCCCCAACATACGTGGTGACCATCTGGACATAAGATCAACACAGGGGCAAGTTTGCTGATTGTTTTTAGTTGTTCTTGATTGTTTCCATTGGCTTCTTATGGTGGGTGGTTCTACTGATCCACCTGGTGGAAGTGGGAATGATGGTCAGATTAATTTTGGTGATCCTCTTTGTTGGGTTTTATGTACTCTAACATCCCTATTGTGCACATACAACCCTAATTCTTTGGATCTAAGTTTTCTCTAGTTATACATGCAATAATATTATCCAAAGCATAAATCCTACAACTAGCATGCAATTTGACAATTGAATCATAAAACGAGTTAGAAGATTACCTCTTGTTGTAGTTTGTTGTCTTTGACCTTTAAGAACCTAGCACCTCACGTGTGATGCCTCTAATAAGTCATAAACACCACCAAATATTGGAGGATAGTGAGTGACAGCTTCTAGGCACTAAAATTCGGCTATAGTATCTCGAAGATTACTAGTGTATGCAATTTTAGGCTAAGGGGTGTCATATATATAGTGTAGGAATCCAAGAGTCATGGGTAAACCCTAATCCATACACTTAGTTTATGATCCATATCTCATGTGGGCTAACTCGTCATGGATACTTACATAAACTTAGCCCATCATGGGTCAATAGCCCAAACCATATATATATATATATATATATATATATATATATATATATATATATATATCACTGATTTGCATAATCAGTCTCTGTTAATTTAATTAGTCTCTTTTCATCCCTAAATTAATTCCAAATTAATTCTTGATCAATACTAATTAAATATGATTTGTAACATCCATAAAATTTCATGCCAAATTTAAACTTTTGTTTAAAACATTTCAAACCCAAGATTATTACAAAACATGTTTCCAAAATAGTATGATGTCAGAGTATCCCAGAATCAAGTCATAAAAACATAAAATATGAGGAGCTGTACGATCACGCCTTCGCCTTCCCACGATCATCAGAGGTACCTGAAACATAATCAACAATTGTAAGCCCGAAGCTTAGCGAGTTTCCCCAAAATACCAACGGCACACAAATATTAACCATATCATATAATGTATAAGCAAACAGCATGCATAATGAGCCATCAGTCTGACTGGACCGACTCCCGATCCTTAGTCTATCTGGACCGCTATCCAAGCCCTCGGCTCATCTGGACCACCCTCCTCGAGGCCTTCAGCCTATCCTAACCGCTCGTTGGGCCTTCGGCCTGACTATATTTGTCCGGCCCGGGCCTGCAGTCTACCCGGTCCGCCCAGGGTGTCTTGGCCTGCTGCACATAGCAAGACCTGCCTCAACCCTTTCCCCCAAACCAACAAACATGTGGACATACATATAAACAAGTAAGTATGCAAATCTAACAAATCACTAATCATGGCAACCATCCTATACCCAGGATACCGATCTAACCAGACACTACCATAACAACCATCCTATAACCAGGATACTGATCTAACCGATCTCTAACATAGCAACCATCCTATAACCATGATACATATCATAAAGCATAATGTGCAATAACCCAAATACAGATCCGAAAAGGGCCGGCATTGGTGCCTTCGACCCTGTTAGTATAATGAGGACAACCCACCTTGCAAACGTCGAATCGAAGTGATAAACTCAACTCTCGAACCATGGGCACGAACTCCACCACCTATTTTTACCATAAGGCCATTTCCATAAATTCCAATTTACCAAAATTCCCCAGAAGTTAACTAGTCAACGCTTGGTCAAAGTCCAAGTCAATGGTCAATGTCAACAATCCATGTTGACCCAACTCGTTGAATGCAGTTCACCGACTCGTCGAGTCCTTCCTGAACTCGAGAAGTCGTGAAATCCCCAGTTGGCTCGTCGAGTTTCCCTGCAACTCGCCAAGTTAATGCATGTCCAAATGTCAGGAAAACCCTAGCTGACTCGCCGAGTCATCCTACTGACCCGCCGAGTCCATGTAGAAATCCTTGCATGACAATCTTCATCGAACTCGCGGAGTTGGCCATCCAACTTGTCGAGTCCCTTCGGTCCTTTCCCTATTTAGATGCTTTTTAAGCCACTCCAAAGCTCCATATTGCAGATCAAGCTTCCCAATGAATGTTTCTCATGTAAAGTTGCAAACTTTACGTGCATGCAAGGCTCTAAAGGCTTACAATGTCAAATCCAAGCTTATAATGGGGTTTAACTCAAAAGGGGAAGGTTCATACTTGCTAAAGCTGGAGACTTTATAGCTATAGAGACCAAGATAAGCTCGGATCTAAAGTTGCAACTTCAGATCCTAGCCCATACCCAAAAATGGTTAATATATATGCTAGAAAAGCCCTAATCTTCAAGATAAATATATCTAGAAAGGGGGAAGGTCAAGGTAACGACTTGTTACCTTCAAACTAATGCCAAGAAGTAGAAGAGTCAGATCCACTAGCTCCTCTTGCACTGCTCCTCTTATACTTTAAGTCTTCTTCTTGCAAATCACCTTCCAAGCTTAAGATCACACAAGAATGGAGCACACACATGAATTAGGTTTTACAGACTCACAAAGGGTTGTAAGGGGAGCCTATGGAGGCATAGAATCCTTTAAATAGGGTGCAAAACCCAGAAAATTAGGGTTTCATCTTTCAGCTCCAACTCGCCGAGTCGTGTCCTCTGATTCGTCGAGTTTGTCACTTAAACACGTGGCCAAAAACTTTCCTACTCGACGAGTCACGGCATCCAACTTGTCAAGTAGGCTTTTCAATATGAAAAATAAAGCTGTAAAATTAATACCTGAGAGTCAGGGCATATTTCCTTGAGATTCTAGTTTGCTTACGGAAGTAGCAAGCTGTTAAACTTGTTGCTCTAAGTTCTTTATGCTTGCTTTTGTTTCTTGCTGGAAAGCTTGTGTACTAGTTGCAAGGCTTTTGACAATATATCCTAGTGACATACTTGATGAACCTGCTTGTGGAGATGGTTGTGGTAGATGCCTTAGCTGTAAATTTTGAGGTTGAAAAGGTGATCTTTGTTGATTTTGAGGAAATGGTGGTCTTTGTTGGTATTGATGTGGTTGATTTGGTTGATAATTTCCTTGTTGATTTCCTCCCCAACCTTGATTGTTGTTCCATATTTGATCACCCATGGCTGATCATATCCCCTTTGATTTGACCCAGAAAAGCCTCCCATGGCTTTTGCTTCTTCATAATCCTCATCCTGAAGTTGAGGGCACATATCAGTTAGATTCCCCACTTAAGTACAAATACCGCAAAGGCGGGGTGTGGGTTGCACACCTTTGTCTTTTGCTAGCAGCATTACAAATTTGGTAAGCTCGGACAATTGAGCTTCAATTTGAGGAGTTTTCACTTCCTTTACACCTCGGGGTGCATCCGTGTACCATTCTTCATCATGGCTTGAATGTTTAGAATCTTCAACCATGTTCTTGATTAGGTTGCGGATTTCGGTTGGAGTCTTGTCGGGTAAAGATCCGCCACTTGAAGCATTAAGAAGCCTTCTTTCCATCGGAGTCATGCCTTCAATTAAGTATTGTAGGAGCTGGTATTCGATGATTCCATGCTTGGGACAACGAGCACAAAGTTTCTTGAACCTTTCCCAATATGTGTGAAAAGCTTCTCTCTTATGTTGCTTGATTCCAATGATTTCCCTCCGTAGGGCTGAAGCTTTCATCTCTGGGAAGTATTTATCCAAAAACAACCTCACAAGATCTACCCAAGTAGTTACCGTCCCCGGTGGGAAGTCATAGAATCAGTCTTTAGCTGCATCTTGAACTGCGAAGGGGAACGCCCTAAGCTTGATTTGATCCTCCGTGACATTGTGTGGTTTCATGCCCACACATACAACATGGAAATCAGTGAGGATTGAATTCACTAGATAGCATTTAAAACAAACACCAAGTCAAATGATTGAATTCACACACACAATTGTCAATACATGAAGATGGAGAGTTATGTTTCTAGCCATTCATGACTAGAACAAGCACAAACCTAGAAATTGAAGTTAAAGTCTTACAAATTAAAATCCAAGTGAAATCCAAATGTTTTCAAGCAACAATTTTCTTCAAAATGCTCCCAAAATCTCCTCTAGAACTCAGAAAATCGGCCCCCCTTTCTTCTGGAACCGTTTGCATCATTTTAGAAAGGAGAAAAACTGATTTAAACTGATGACCTCATTTACACGGCCCATGTAAACTAACACTACCAATTTACACAGCCGTGTAAACACAAAAAGTATATTGCTCAAGTTATGCAGGTCTTCGAAGTACATTGCTCATGAGTATGCGTTTATACGGCCCATGTAAACACAAGGCTTGCATTTACACGGCTGTGTAAATCTCTGTAAAGCTAAAATCTTCACTTTCTTGATATCTTCCTCCTCGATGCTCCACAAGTCTCGAAACTTCATACATATCTCTTATTCATCACCCCAACTAAGATCCTACCTCAAAAAGTCCCTGAAATATCAGAAAAGCGTGTGAATGGAATTGCATCATTAAAAATCCCGAAAAATATGCAACATACATGAGTTTAAACCTAAATGCAATGCACTTTTATGGAGTAAAACTACAAAATGGATGCATGAAATGCATCCAACATGCCTCAATGACACGTTTGCCCAATGATATCACATGTAGTCTTTTGCCATTACATAAGCCGTTTTTTCTGATCAATATTTCTCGATAACATTATTGGAACACCAATTTTTAAAACTAACTTATGATTTTGTAGACCGGATACTTTGAGACAATATAATACATCAAGTGAGTATAAATTTGCATCAAACTGATCATTGACAAATTCGGACTCACATATGCTATCTAAACTTAAATATTCAACCTCATTTCCTGGAAACTTCTTAAGCAAACGGTCATTTATTTCCTGAACAACTTCATTCTTTGGAGCAAGTATCGCTCTTTCTTGGAAATAATATGTACTGTTATACTTCTCCAAAATTGAAGGATATACAAACTCAATTAACGAACATATAGGATCATCTGGATCATTAATGAGAATATCATCCGAAATATCGATAATCGTTTCGCCGTCGTTCGGAGCACTGAGTTTGCCTTCCCCTATATCCAATAGCTAATTTGAAAAATCTCTTATTTTTTCTATATCAGATTGATCACTTACCACAGTTGATCTCATGTTTTTTTGTTAATCTATAGACTTTGCAATGTTGCCATAAATATGAAGAACTCAAAGAAGCATTAATAATGTTTTGTCTACTGCCACCCGGAACAACAGGTAGAATCTGTCTGAAATCTCCTCCAAAGACAACAACTTTCCCTCCAAACGGAATATTTGAGATGCTAGAATTTCCACACCTTAATACATCTTTCAAAGTTCGATCTAAAGCTTCAAATGCATGCTTATGGACCATGGGTGTTTCATCCCAAATTATCAAAGAGTTTTTTCTTAATAAGCTAGCTAACTCACCATTTGGATTTATTTTACAAACAGAATCCTCTGTAAGTTCAAATGGAAGTATTAATCGAGAGTGTGTTGTTCTACTACCGGACAATAATAACGAAGCAATACCACCTAAAGCAACATTTAAAACAATATGATCATCAGATTTAATTGTTGCATATATTGTCTTCCATAGAAAAGTTTTACCCGTTCCACCATAACCATAAACGAAGAAGACACCTCCTTTATTTTCTTTAACAACACTCGTGATGTTGAGGAAACTCTTATGTTGCTCATTTGTTAATGCGAGAAACATACGATCCAAGTCATTCTTTATAATGGGAATGTCGTAATCTAGCTCCTCGGTGATAAGTCGATTGTTTGAAGAAGAAACTCATTCAATATCTGGGTAAGACAACTTTGTGAATTTTTTGAGAGTGGAGTTGTTTCGAAGTAATATTTGTTCTAATTCAAACAAAGTTAAGTTCTTAAGTTCATCTTCACTAAGTGATAAGTCTGCACCATAAATTTCAAATTAATTACAAAATATTAAATAGAATATTTAATAACATTTTTAATAATTATTTAATGGGTGTTGAATAATAAAAATAAATTATTTTAAATACAAATGAAGAAAAAAATTTAATACCCAGAGACTTGAACCTTTGTCGCTGGTTATATAGAACTCCATCCGTCAAATATTCTCATGTATTTTCCCAAACGGCCTCTGGTTTAGACATACTATTACACATCAACAATGTAACAAATAAGAAGCGTAGATAAAATCCAGATCCAGAATGGTTAGCTTCTTTAATTGCATCGATGTATTATGTGTCATCATCTAATAGCCCTAGTGCATAACAAGCATCTCCAAAAGAAGAATGTGTTTCACCATTTACCGTGCGAATTTCATCAAATGACGTTGGACCTTTAATTGTATTTAAAAGAATCCTTAATAAATAAGCTTCGCCAAGATTACGTGAAACCGAATGAATTCTACAATGGCTTTTCCTATTTTCCTTCGCTTTCAAAACCTACCATTTAATATCCAAACAAGCTTTGTAGGAAATTTAACATATGTAAGTTCTCGTGCTTCACTATTAATTACATTACACTCCATCCAAGATGTGAACTTTGAAGCAGCAACAAAAGGTTTGTCCAGAATATCGTCAGTATCATCGTCTTCACCTTATACAATCTGTTGTTGATTAGGAAGATGAAAAGGTAGTCTGACCACAGAATGATACCTGCAATGAACATTATATTTAAAAATTTGTCATGATGCTTTACATGCAGATAAATATCTACAATCATAATATTCAACTATTTCATCGACCACATCATTATTTTCAGATTCATTGTTGGCTCGTACAACAACAACTGTAGGTCTATCAGGACCCTTGTTTATGTATGTAAACAAATACTTTATAGAAGATCCATGATTGCATCATTCAACATTAATATGTGCCTGATGTCTTTTCAATAGATATTTATTGTATGGAACAACATTTCTATTATCCAACTTAACACCCGATTTTTCTACAAAATGACAATCGTTTCTTCTCCTATATAAAGGAAAACCATTTTGATTAACAGACGAATGATTACAGAATTGTTTTGGAAAGTTTTTAGAGCACTTTTATCCACCGTGCATGGATAATTGATATTTTCATCTCCACACGCACGATGAATCATAAACTCGTTGACAAGTGAATACAATTCTGGATCTTCAATTTTGTTTGTCTCGGCAGAAATTATCAGATCGATAAATTCAACAATGGGTAGCTTGTTGTCAGAATGCATAAATAGACATATATGACTATGCGGCAAACCTCTTTTTTGAAATTTAATGGTATAAACATCTGTAAAAAAATTTGCAAAAAAACAAAATATGATTAGACTGTAAAAACATATAAAAATATAGTATAATAAGAGTAATGTTTTATCAATAATGAAAAAATATAGTTGTAATTACATGCTTGAACTTTGCCGAAAATGTGATTCTCCCTTACGTCTTTAATAAATGCATCAAGCTTGATCTTGAATAACCTATAAATTCTTGTAGTTGAAGTGAAATATCCTTAAAAGAACCTTTTAATATATGACCATTTCGGATTATACGTAAAGGTTATGAAGAAATCCGGATATCCAAACCATTTACATAGTGATACGGCATCCAAATAGTTTTTCAACATATAGCGTGCATCACCGGTAAAGAACGAAGGTAATATGCCATGTCGGCTGACATTGTAGATAATAGTGGTTCCTTGAGCTTTTTGGTTACGTAAATTCTCATAAGACTCACATCTAAGAATATGTTGTTGCCTATGTATGTAGTGCAGTATCTCTGTTTCCATCATAGTATAGGCATTTACCAGAAACTGTTGAAACAACCTTTTTGAATTAAGAATGAGCGAGAACGAATAATCTCTGTCTTAAATTCTAAAAACGAAATATTCTCTCATTGTAAATTTCACCTGCTTGCTGTTGGTCGTAAATGACACACATCTATGAAGAAGGTCAACACGGTAACCATCATCCCCATATGGAAATAGCAGTGGATATTGGAGAGGAATGTATAAAGGATGCAATTCACAGATACGTTGTAGAAATCCAATTTTTGTTTGAACAACAATATCCTTCTTTTCAATTGAATCACAAATGTCACCGACAATTAAAGCGACAACCTCAGAAGCAGTTGGTAGGTTATATGTTATCCCATCTCGCTCCCTTCTCCTGATAAGTCATAATTTCACATCAACTTCAAGATTTTTCAGAAAAGTATCTTTTACCATTTTATAAGATCTAACCAAGACATTATTTGAACCCAACATCACCTTAATATCTTCAATAATATCACTATCAATTGATGTTGATTGATCCTTTTCCCCACTAAAAATATTGAATTTATACATAATATTAGTAAAAGCAATAAAAATATTATAATTAATTATGAATAAAAAGTTTGAAAAAATACCTAAAGCATTTCTTTCTATTTGAAATTTCGTTTTTAGTGTCATAAATATATAACTGAGAGAATTTTGGTTCCGATCCGTTTGCTGGTGAAAGGCTTCCAATACTATGATAATTTTAACCACCCAGACTAAAAATGTTTGGAGTGTTTCCTCTATTGATTGAAGAATCAATTTTACCACCCATAAACGTAAAAGAAAACATTGAATTTCAACGTCAAATGTTTTTCATGAAGTGTTTACTTTTAGAATCTGTTGCTTGAAACATTCTTTCATAACTTGGGGATGCTTTCTTTAAATTTGGAAGTTGGACTTTGTTATTACCACAACATAATAAATAATGTGTGTTCCCTTTTTCTTTACCTCTAATGGATTCATTTCTCCATAACTTTGTCTGACATGTTTGACATACAACATTTGATCACTATGATCCAAATATTCTGTAAAATAAAAGTAGAAAAAATATCAGTTAATTTTATAAATATATAAAACGCGGTATTTGAATTGTAAAAAAAAATGAAAATGGATATTATTATTTGATTACCTTTTGAGATACCGACTATTAGGTTTTCATATATGACTTGATGTATATTTTCTACATCTTTTGTCAAATCTATCAACGGGAAAGGGGTAAATGTTTCAACTTCCTTTTTAATTTATGACATTCTAAATTTAACTCCATTGATTGATGATGAAGAACCGGTTATTGTAGATGCATTTTTCGATGTGATATCATTTGAAAGTACATAGCACTATCTTTTGTTTGGTAAGTTGGAAGTGTTGTAGTTATCGAAACTAATATTATCTAAACAAAATAAATAAAGTCACTATATATATATATATATATATATATATATATATATATATATATATATATATATATATATATATATTAAATGGATAATAGTATATTTTTAAAACAAAAAATTATTACCACTTGTAATGTTAGATGGCGGAGTTCTAACATTTATAATGTTAGATAACAGAGTTCTAACATTTGGAAAGGAATGAGAATATTATACAGTTATATTTTGGATTTTAGGTGAATTAAATAAATTGACATTTTCAGTTTGACGAACAACGTTGGTTGATTGATCTATAAGTAACAAACACCTATGAAAATTGAAGACATTTAAAATAAAGTAACAAGCTGAAATCATCTAATATTGCAAGCTAATAAAAAAAATGAGAAATCATGTATTGTATATAAATGTAAATTGAGCGTAAAACATGGAAGATAAAATAAGAACTTTACAGTTATCCATATTTTTCAAAAGATGTGGTATTGATGTAGTTCGAACGTCGGATCTTATATTCATTTTTTTCGATCTTTTATTTTTCAAATATAATATTATTTGTTTTTTTTTCTCTGGCTTGAAAGTGGTACATGTTATTGTTGTTTTCTTTATAAGCGATAATAGGATAGGCTATAAAATGTATAATTAGCTAAAAGAAACATTTTTATATTAAAATTGAAGAAATAAATGTACTTTTGTAAGCATCAATAACCAATCTCGAGGAATATTGATTTGCAGTGGACGGAGAATTTACCGATTTATCTATATTCTTATGTTAATACATGTGTATGTTATTAAAATATATATTATATGAGTTAAAAAAATAAGAAATGATAATAATAAAAAATTATATGATAAAACATACATTTGTAAATCGAAGTATTAACACTTGTAGTTGTTGAATATAGATGTGTTGATGTAGTACCCAAATTAATATTATTTGTATTATCTAAATAGAAAGTATTTAATTTTCTAGTCTTTTTAGAAAAAAAAATGAATGCATTGTATTTATGCAACTTTAATAGATAACTCGAATTTGTTAATAAAATAAGATGCTAAACAAATAATAATAAGTACTTCACATAAAATATTAATATTTATATGTGAAACAAATGAGAAGAATGTCATTTTTTTCATATATATATATATATATATATATATATATATATATATATATATATATATATATATATATATATATATATATATATATATATATTAAATATTAAATTATGATATGTTTAGATATGTCTAAGTTATGTATAAATATTTATAATAAAAGTAACTGAACATAGTGAGATTAGTTTATATTAAATATTATATGTAATAAAAAGATAGGCTGAAATTTTCAGAAAAATAAATTAAAGAAAAGTAAATATATTATACAAATATTGTTATTATATATATAAATATTGTAATTAACATTTATGTAAAAGATATATAAAATTTTAAAAAATATTTGTACAATCAGATAAAAATAACAAATCAAAGTCAAATAGTTATGTTAGTTATTCGTAGATATATACAGTTTTTATATTTATTTTCGTTGCATTCGTAATAAATATATAAATATAATTTACCATTGGTGATATTTTCGTTTTTAGTATTAGAAAATAATTAAAATTATTATTTAAATATTAATAAGTCATATCATTCCCAAATACCCTCAAGGCCTCAAAAAACTTTCAGACTGTTAATTTCATTGCTTCCGACCTCGTCTCTCTTCTTCTGTCCATCGAACCCCCCCCCCCCCCATCTTTTCTGCCTCTGCATCTTTGACGTCACAGAGCACCGGCGACGCCCTCGCACCGCCAGAGCCGACGTCGCACACCATCCCATTGCTGAAACCGAACCTTAGCCAAGCTCTAAATCGAAGCCCCCACTGAGATAAATGGTCTTCATGGTGTAAAATCGAAAATTATTGTGAGTTTATTGTATCAAATATGAATGCGATTTTCTGAGACGTGAAAACGGAAATCAATTTCATATTCTGAACTATCAAACGCAGTTTCCTCCATTTCATGGGTTTCCATTTTTCTATGAATATCCATAAATAAGAACTCTTTGATTCTCTGTTGTCACTTTTAAATCTGAGGATTGGTGGTGATTTGCCATCATTGTTCAACCATAATCCTTATAACTTGCGAAAGCTGATCAAAGGGCTATAGCTATACGAATGAACAGGGCCATTGTCAATACAATCTCAAATCCCCAATATCTTCGCCTGCTTCAAAAATGTTCAACCATGGATCAACTCAAACAAATCCACGCCCAAACCATCACCACCGGACTTGCTCGATTTACTTACATAACCAGCAAGCTCTTAGCTTTCTCCGCGATGTCCGACATCGATTATGCGCACACAATTTTGAACCAAACAAACACGCCCACGCCTACCATCTTCGATTACAACTCTATGATACTGGGTTACTCTAAAACCTCAAAACAAGAAATGGGTATTCTACTTTACACTCAAATGCGCAACAATCGTATCGAACCGAATGCTCATACTTTTCCTGTTTTGATCAAAACATGTGACTGTATATCTTCGTTGCTTCAAGTGCATGGACAGGTCGTCAAACTTGGAAATGTTTGCGATGTTTATCTCACCAGCTCGCTTATTTATATGTATTCGAAATTCAAATCCGTTGAATTAGCTATACAGGTGTTCGAAGAAAGCTCGTATAAGAACGTGGTTTGTTGTACGAGTTTGATAACCGGGTGTTTCAATAACGGCCTCGTTGATAAAGCATGTAAGGTGTTCGACGAAATGCCTGAAAGAAACGATGTATCATATAGTGCAATGATTTCTGGGCTTGTGAGAAACGAACTTTTCAACAAAGCATTAGACTTGTTCCTCCATATAAAACACAAACACAGTGGCTTAGTGAATCCCAATAGGCCTCTTTTACTAACCATCCTTACTGCTTGTGGTACAATCGGAGCCCTAGAAATAGGCCAAAACATCCACCATCAATTAACTGAAGAATCATTTACTTTTGACCTCGAGATTGATACTGCACTTCTAGATTTCTACGCTAAATGTGGAGATATAGAGAAAGCCGAAGATATATTCATCAAAATGCCTTATAAAGATGTTGCTACATGGAGTTCCATGATCATGGGGTTAGCTACAAATGGAAGAAATGAATCAGCAATCAAGCTTTTTGAAGAGATGACACATAAAGGACATGTTCCTAATGACATTACATTCATTGCTGTTCTTGTTGCTTGTAATCACAAATCTTTAGTGACAAAAGCATGGTGTTTAATTGGAAAAATGTTCAAAGTTTTTGGTATTCAACCAGGAATTGAGCATTATGGATGCATGGTTGATGTATTGGCTAGATCTGGACAACTGAAAAGAGCTGAAATATTGATAGATTTGATGCCAATGGAACCTGATGAAGCTATTTGGGGATCTTTTCTATATGGGTGTTTAAGACATAGTGAAATATGTTTAGGAGAAAGAGTTGGAAAACGGTTGATTGAACTTGATCCTAATCATAGTGGAAGATATGTTGGTCTTGCTAATATGTATGCGGATATTGGAAGGTGGGAAAATGTGATTAGATTGAGGAATATGATGGTAGAGAGAAAAGTCGATAATACCCCTAGTTGGAGTTTTATCGAGGTTGATGGTGTTGTTCATAAGTTTTTTGTTCATGATCAATTTCACCCTCGAGCAAATGACATTCGTGAAGTCCTACAAGTAGTTAATATGGTATTAATGAATCAGTAATTGGCCATTATTTACCTGATTGACATCTGACATGATGTTGAAATTGTGTGTGGGTCAGATAAGAGGTTTTTGGCGTAGGAACCTAGATTCATACAATATGAAATGACAATGTGGAAATTAAGAACCGTAAATGAATTGATCTCAAGATAAATAAGGAATCGCTGAAACCTCACATGAACAAAATGAACTTTCATTTTCTAAGTCTATCATTAAAACGAAAATTGAAGTGGAAAATGAGGCTCTTCTAAAAATAGAAACAACCTAAACTATTTATAGTCACTAGGTGTGAGACTCATGTATTACACGGGTTTATTAAAAAAAAGAATATCCATGTGTAAACATTAAATATTTTTTAAAGTGATAAATTTTACATAAAATACAAATAATATGACAAATATGGACATTGTAAATAACAATATTAAAAAGTAAAGTAAACATAATATATTTTTTAAAGTAAATTTTCGATAAAAATACAAACGAAATGATGAATAAGTAAGTACTTTAATTTATAAATAAAAAGCTATTGACATAGTTAAAAAATTGTCTGTAATCACAAATTTCCAAAAACTTCTTTATTAGTATTTTTATCTCAAAAAACAATTTCATATTTAAGAACAACCATTCTTGACTCTTGTTTATTTTCATTGCAAAACATACAACTAATGGAAAATGACATAACATTTAGTAAGGAAGATTGATGAATTAGAGTACCCTACATAGAAAATCAAATAATAAACCACTTGCACAAAAAACTATTAAAAAATCATTGTAGCCCAACAAACTATCATGGTAATTACCTAGGCGAGGTTATAAAAACCGAGGATTTATGAAAAAACCTATATGGTAATGTTTCACAAATTTAGAAGTAATTTATAAACTAACATACAATTACAAAATAATTAAAATCATTCTAGCCCAACAAACTAGTATTTTATATTTTAAAAGATCATTTATTTATCTATTCGTCCTAGGTAGGGATGAGCAAAGGAACCGACCTGGCTAGAACCGGTCCGAACCCGGGAACCGAAGTCGGCCGAAATTAAAAACCGAATCGGACCGTCGGCTCTATCGGTTCTTGCCGTGTCTTCAATGTTGGAACCGGTCATCAAGATAAAGCAACATACGGTTTCGGTTTTTGACGATCCTACCGGTTCCCGGTTCGGCGGTTCCAAAAATCAATAAGAATATCGTCTCGTTCACGGTCAGACCGGTTCCATTGGGTTCCGGTACCGGTACCGGTTCCGGCCGGTTCCCCGGTCCAAATGTTTATCCCTAGTCCTAGGTGCATGACCTTATATTTATCTATATTTCAGTGGGTTGCTATAATGTGTAGTTTTTTTAAGTATAGTGTTTTGATAGGAATAAATTAAAGTATAATATTGTAATAAACTAATCAATTAAAGTACATTGCTATTGACATTAATTTTTCTATTTTTCCTTTGATTTTTAAATTAAAGTATAGGCAAGGGTGATTCCATTTTTGTGCGGGAAAATAAGTTTGTTTGCATGATACAAAGTATGTGTACTTTATTAATTTTTCATAAGTAAATCATCATGTAAATGTTGACCTTGTTCTTATGAATGCTAGATACTTATATTTATGATATGATCAATCTCTGAATCTCGGTCTCTCAACAAGGAGAGACTGATCAGCACATTCTACACATTCTGATACACAGAACATGTTTTCTTGTAACAGATACTTGGTTGAATTGTGGGTGTTTGGTAAAGCCAACCTACATATAAAAAATCGGTGCTATTGGGCCTACACTTCCCGTTTTGTCAAATTCGAGGAAAATTTTGTTAAGAAATAAGTTTTCATATATTGTTTTTTGAAATATATTTTAAAATACCAGTTGTATAAAATGTTTTAAAACTCGGGTCAACCCGGACCGGCTGGACCGTGACCCGGGGTAGAAGGTGGGTCAATTAAGAATGTTTTTTTGTAAGAATACGGACCGAATGAACCGGTCAAGTTTCCCCTAAACCGCGGTCAAACCGTTATGTAGAACCGGTTAACCGGATTGACCCGTTTTAATAGGGTTTGGATACAAGTAGCGAACGACAAAACTATATTTTGTTTTGTTTTTTGTACTCTATGTGGTTGTTTATTATGTTTAGATTGATCTATACCATGTTTTGATATGTTTTCAATGTTTAAACCTTTTGGACAACAAATTATTGGTTTTATATGTCTATCCATTATACTGGAAAGTGTGTGTGTGTGTGTATATATATATATAAATCAAAAAAAAAATTAAAAAAACAAAACAAAAAAAAAAAAGCTTGACCCGTGAACTAGTTATCACATTAGATCAACTAAAAACCCGGGTTTTAAAACATTGGTTATGTACCCATTCAATGAATTGGATACAAATTTTTGTAGTAAACCAATGCTTACACCAATTTACTAATTTTCTTTCACAAATCAAACCACCAATTTCTTCTAGAATCTCATATCAGTTCAAATTAAGAACCAAACAAATAGTAATCGAAGTATTTATATTTTTTAATTTTAGTCGAGTGTCTAAGTTAAAATTCAAATCTTATAACATGATGATTTATTGACAATTACGAAGGCAAGTAGAGAGTAGGTGGGTCCTAGGACCCACCTAATAAAAATAAATATGTAATATTTTACATATAAAAAAATTTAAGAATCTATCTTAAAATTATATAAGGACCTATCTAAAAATTTTTGCAAAAATAAATGTGTAAAAATGTTTGATCTTAAAATAGTCCAATATTTCAAACCACTTAAAATTTAATCAATATGTAAGAGCTCAATCCATAACAAATGAAAAATAATAATAATAATAATATAACATTTTTTGTTAAAATCGCCCATCAACAACACCTCTAACTCCAAGCCACGTATGTGTACATGACCGCACGTGATTTGTGATTTGGTTAAACAAACGTGTGCCTTAGATGTCAACTCCACAAGGCATTTATCCACCAAATCATGAAACTTTTTGTTCCATTTGATCATGTCTGCTCCCAAATTCGCATCGTCAAGCGCCAAATGTACACTTTTTCTAAGATGTCTTACGACATCTGCAATAGCTCAAATTGTCGCAACCAAAGCTTCTTTCTTTGTTTCTTGTGCAAGTGATGTGGTAACCTCTACGATGTCCAGCTGCATATCGGGTTTTTTAAGTACATTTTTGTGATCAAGATGCTTGATTAATATACAAAGCAAAAGATGCGTGTTTTCTGTGCATAAAAAAAAACGGAATAAAGATTCCAAAACACGCAACATTGTTGTCCGTTCCTTCCCAATTTTAGTCATGTTATAAAGATACACATGTGACCAAAAAGAAGGGCTTTTAGCATCAACCCTAAACAAATGAAAACAATAAATGTGTGTATAAGTTAAAAACTAAAAAAGCCTAATACATCGAAACAATTGTGCTATGTCCTAAGGGTAATTTGGTCTTTTAGAATTGTCCATAATTTTCCAAAACTACAAAAACAATCTATTCAAAATAACAATTATATATATATATATATATATATATATATATATATATATATATATATATATATATATATATATATATATATATATATATATATATATATATATATATCAAGTGAAAGAGAAGCAAAGCAGATGTTTTATGTTTATGCTTACATTGTCAGACTCTCCTGATATATGGAAATATCTACCCATGAACCAAACCTACAATAAGGAAAGAAAACATAGTGATATTAAATTAGTTTTGCATGATTTTAAATTTGTTTATTGTGTGAAAAAAAAAAGTCATTTGATTGTAGTGATTTATTGAAAATACCATTGAAGAGACATTTCAACAAACCTTGAAGTAGAAATTCTGATAAAAAAGATCATTTACATCATATATCAAATTCACAACGGAAGAGAAATTATGAAATTACACATAGACGTTGTTACAAAGATATGATCAAAAGTGAAAAATTAAAGAAATAAACTTATTAAAGTATCTTACCAAGGCTTTGTGTTTGTCATCGGCGATAGTGAGAGAAGTGGTGGTATTGTGGAAGCTCTCCTGTTCACAATCATACAGACTTTGTTCTGTTGCTGAATTCACATGAACCTAACGATACTACAACAAAGAGTAGAAGTCGACACGTATTTCTTCTCAAACATATCATCTAGCAAATTCAAAGCTTCTCAAAAAAAAAGCTTTGATCATAACCCCATAAGTAACATCATTGGGCTCAACTTTATTATCCTTGCTTACAAAACCCATCCATCAAGATTGTGTAAGTGGTAGCATCAGGGATCCATCCTCTATCAAGAATCTGATCAAACATCTTCTTTGCACCCACATATCTCCTATAAAAACATAAGCTCCCATTACTATAGTATAACTCACAACATTTGGCAGCATCCCCATTGCATGCATTTCAACGAGCACCTTGAGTGCACCTTCTATATCACCCTTCTTACAAAATGCTTTTAAAAGAATGTTACAAGTTGATTGATTGAACATTCCAAAATTTTGAGTCGCGGCAACAGCAGCCATCATTTGCGGGGTGGGTTATTGGATAACAGGTGTGGTTACAATCGCTGGAGCTGAAGTTGCAACTCCCTTGTATTTCCCGTCGGCTGCCTTCTGGCAATGCAATTTATGTCATTCGAATACCTTGTAAGGTTCTTCTAAAGCCTTTCTAAACCCTTCTTGATTTTTATACACAAACAAAGCAAAGCCACGTGACTTTCCTATTGACGAATTAAATCCTAATGGACCTGTCTCGATTTCCCCAAATTTGGAGAATAATGCTCGTAGTCGCTCTGCATCGGCATCGGGTTGAACGTTACTAACATAAATCTTCCTAGTGGAGTTGTCTGTGGAGCTGGCGATTCCAGACCCAAATGACGCCGAGATTTTAAGTTGTTACCCTTCTGATTTCGATGAATGAACAAAAGAGAGTGGATGAGGAAATATCCAGTTGTTTGATTCGATGGAGGGAAAGAGAAAGAGGGAGACTGAGAGGCGGTGGCATTTTTCTCAAAGAAGCGATTACAGTTTTCGAAGGAGATATCTGGATCGGTAGAAGTAACCACACATGGTGGAACAAATACCATAGGAGAAAAAAACGGTGAAAATGGAGAGGCAAATACGTACCATTAAAGTATGGATATTGTGCTTTCAGTACTATCTTCCACACCAATCCATATTTTTTTCAGCAATCCTCCTAAATCATCTAAGTCACTTCCTCAAATCCAAGCACCAACCTCGCCAAATCGCCTTACTAAACCCACTGGGGTATATTCTAGGCGTTCCTAGGTTCTCGAACCCACCCAATCCTCAGCTGCCGAAAGACTC
Organism: Lactuca saligna; assembly: GCF_052625555.1. Lineage (NCBI taxonomy): Eukaryota > Viridiplantae > Streptophyta > Magnoliopsida > Asterales > Asteraceae > Lactuca > Lactuca saligna. The sequence continues at coordinate 285,602,241 of NC_136421.1, read as the reverse complement.
TCATTAATGTCAACTAGCTACTTCATGAATATAGCCACATGCGATAGTGATCAGATAATCCTTCGAGTAAAAGACTCAACCCTATAACGGTTGGACTCAGACGAGAGATGCGCAACCACAAAGCATTTGGACACCGGAAAAACCAACCAACATACTCTAATCAACCAATTCTATCCCCACATACAATTCGCAATCAAGTAACTCTTGTCACTAATCTCATCCTAGGCTTGCCCTAGGGTAATCTCCAACCCATGAAACTATCAAAGAACATCCAACCCGCATACTACAACTCATGCTATCCACATCTACCCTCATTGTCGGTTGCCTTATGCATGCAAATTATACGCAAAACATAATCTAATAGACTGTCGAATAATAAACTCTACCCTAGGACCACAACCAGACAAGGAACAGAAAGTAAGGTCAAATCAATTATTCTAAGGCTATAAAATTCTAACCGTATACAATTTTTAAAGCATACATTTAGCAATTTCTAACCAATAGTCATTCCCATTCCAGCATAGCATCCAATATCTCCAAGGTTACAAGCATCACATACCAGGACAATCCATTGTTGAGTACTTAGCACTAGCATGCAAGTCTACCAGCTCATACAACATACAAAGGCATCTCTCCTGGCCCTAACTAGCATGCGATTCACAGATTCACAAATCAAATCATGACTGATAACATATATGGGTATTATGGAGAAAACTTACTTGAGCTCGACCGACTGCATGCACCATACCCTTTCTTGTCTTAGAAAACTCTTTTTTTGAAAACATTTTTTTCATTTGAAAACTTTACAGATCCTCAATTCAAGTTCAGACACACCCGAAAGTATGTCTGAATCCCTCAAACCAAGGCTCTGATATCAACTTGTAACGACCCAAAAATCAAGGGTAAAAATTTTATTTTTATTATACTCAAAACACAGATATCTTCTAAATCCAAACATTCCAAAAACATGATTAATTCAAAACATTTATTAGAGTTCGTCCCAAAATCATATATTGTGGAAACACAAGTGTGTGTGTTGCGATGAAGTCGGACCCTTCCTTTCCAAACCGATGATACCTGAAACCATAAACAAAACTGTAAGCACGAAGCTTAATGAGTTCCCCATAGCATACCCAACATAATCACATAAACCATATCAATCGCATAATCCATGCATATACACATATAAGGAGGTCATGGAGACCCTCCAAGGTCTTATACACATAATCACATAAATCATATCAACGACACAATTCATGCATATAAACATATAGGGATGCCATGGAAACCCTCCAAGGTCTTACATCGAGTGTCATTGGAACCCCCACGTGGTCTTAACTACGTACCATGTAAATTATACATACATACATATAAGAACGCCCTGGAAACCCTTCAGGGTCTTACTCTGGATGCCATAGTAACCCCTGCATGGTCTTAGGCCAATGTCATAGGAACCCCCAAATGGTCTTAACTAAGGATGTCATAGAAACCCTCCAAGGTCTTGCATCCTAGTGCCTCGGGAACCCTTCGAGGTCTTTACTTAGGATTTCATGGAAACCCTCCAAGGTCTTACACCCAAGTGCCTCGGGAACCCCCCGAGATCTTCCATGCAAGTATCACAAAGACAACTAGCATATCACATACCACAATATTAACTAGCATATCACATACCACAATATTAACTAGCATATCACATACCACAATATCAACTAGCATACCACATAACACATAATGGTCCAGCCTTGGTACCTTCGACCCATTGGTATGGTGAGGAGAGTCACTTCACACTGCCGAAGTCCCGTGAATAAAACTCTAGCTACTAGTTGACAGATTCCCGAACTAACAACATCAAAACAATACCTAATTAATAATTGGGTTCCAATGCATAACCCTAAGTCCATGTTTGGGGTAAAAGACTACTTTACCCCCAACCTAGCTTGATTCAAGCCCAAGGCCCAAACTCACCCTCCAAATGCCCAAAAGTCAGACAATGAACCAAAACCCCACATATTGCCCAATTTTCCATATTGGGCCCAAACCTCTATATGGTCTTACCCTAAGGCTTAACCATTTATTCTAGTCCAAACATTTGGCATTCCGATGGTCCAATATCTCATAATCATCAAGGCCCAGTTATGGCGCATCTATGGCCCAATTTTCCAAATTGGGTCGAATCCTCTCCAATAGGCCTTATCCTAAAGCCCAATAATTTCCTTAGTCTATAAACATGTTCCCAAATTGGCCCACGAAGTCCCACAACAACTTAGTCCAAGAAATGGCCCAACAAGAACCCAAACCCAATTATGATTTTTCATATAAAAATGAAGATTAGGGTTAAGTGTTCCTACTTAACCCATTAAGAACTTAATTTGTTAAGGACTTAATCCATTAAGTCCGTTACTCCATTAGACCAAACTTACAATGTGGTCGGGTGTAATTCGAAATTCCAATTCCAACGGTCCAATACGGGTCCCGACAAATTCAAAACTCACATTCCCAAAATTAGGGTTTTCTAAAACCTAATTATGGTTTCCAACCAAATCACAAATCAATTAATCCAATAGTTAAGTTTTTACATTAATTAAAGTCTAACAAGTCGGGTTCACGGCGGCAATGGTGGTTGGCGATGGTTCACAGTGGTGGTGGTGGTGGTGGTTATGATCTTCGGCCAAAACAACACCCAAAGCACTCCAAATATCAATCCAAACGCACCTGACAGCCCAAAGCCACCGGAGATGGTGGCTAGCAATGGCCGAGCGGCGGCAGAAGGTGGCAGCCACCACATCACGGTGGTGGTGATGAGTTTTCTTCGGTTTCTTAGCCAAGCAAAGATGCATATAATAGCTTATGAAATATGTTCATACACACACCAAATCACGCACACAGCCATCTCCTCACGGTGGCTGGTGGCGGCGAAAGAATATGATATGGAGGCAGCCATGGTGGTTTTTCTCGAGTTTTTCTAGCCAAACAAGCACCTACAAACACTTCACGGTTCTATAACACCTATCTATTCAGGACACGAAACCACAGCTTCCAAACACCGACTAGGGGGTTGAGGACACTGGAATAAGCAGAAACGGTGACCATAGGGCCACCAGCAGCAGCAACCAACGTACCTGACGTCAATTCACCAAGAAGAGCGAAGGAGGGGAGAGAGGGAGGTGGCGAAAGTCCTTACTCGAGGCTTCCCAGTCGCTCACGACCACACAACAACGATCATGGTCCGTTTGTCGGCCACCGGCGGTCATCCAAGCTACTCACAGTGTCTCCGGTAGCGGAACTGTGGCGGCGGCGTTCATCGGCAAATCATCGGCGGATGAGAGTGTTCCAAAGATAGTGACAGCTGGTGAAATGACGCTCTAGGGTTAGGGTTTCCGATGCTAAATCTTGAAGCGTGAAGGGAAGGGTGGTCCGGGTCTAAACCTGTGTTCTTTTCAAACATCCATCCATTTTTACAAGTTTGGCCCCTCCTTCGCTAGAACTTTTCAACATAACCCCAATATTTACCATTTACCCCCTTAACCTCCAAAATCTTATTCAATATAAGTCCAATATTTTACCAAACACCCCCTGACTTCTGAAAATCTTCACAAAATAAATCCTGAAATTACACTTTAACCCCCGAAAGTCTAAATTATATCATTTGACTCCCCGAAACCAACACTTTGCTAAATATTATGGATTTTATGGTCATTGTAAAATAATATAAAATATAAATTTACATCTTGGGGTTCCGGATTTATTATTTAATTACTCTATTTCAAACGGAATGTTACAGTCATGAGATGGGTTCCACCCCATAATTGACAAAAATACCCTCCAAAAATTTCTATTTTGCTAGAATAATCCCTTTTGGCACCTTCTTTCACTAAAAAGCCCTTGTTTTGTACCATTTTTTGTTAAACAAAGGCCAAAAAAATCTCAAATATTTAGAAAAACTTTAATTGTTTTATTTTTTTGATATTTTATATATGGCGGACCTTAATTTTCGTTTTGTGTTGACTGCCAAAGTCTGAAAGACTTTACTTTCATGATAAATAACTACTAACCTTCCAGCTACAAAGTGGATATGAGGGTATCCATGACTCGTGTTAAGAGGCGTAATAGGAAGGAAAGTGAGACCAAATGCTCTACTCAAGTTGTAGTTAAATAAGTAGGAGTCGAATTTAGAGGTTTAAGGCGTGGCTAATTGATTTGAGATGGAACCAGCCAACCACCAAGGTGGAGAGCATAGACAGATCTATATAAGACGTCTATGAACTTAACAAACAACTATACTTGAAAATAAATCAAAATAGTAAAGAAGACTCAAAGAACTAATGGGTTAATGGGGATATATGAAGCGAATCGATTAAAAAAAAAAAAGTTATATTGATCAAATTAAACCAATTTCTTGCAATAGTAAGCCTAAACAAGATTACTACAAAACCTTTACTAAGTTACCTTACCTCCCATTTGATTCAGAACTTAATAATCTGTTTCAAGTACGACCTTTACACAAGAAGTCAGGAACCCTAGGTACCAAAGTTGATTATTCTTGACAAATTTGTAACAATTAAGACCATATACAACATAATTTTATGTACATTCTTACTGATTACTAAGCCATATATTTAACACCGACTACAAATGCTTGACTCTACTTGTTTTAACCAATCTTTAACCATTAAGGTTAGAATATACTTGAACAATGGCCCCAAATGCTTGACTCTACTTGTTTTAACCAATTTCTTCACTTAATTTGCTTCTAAATAACTGCTACATCTATTACTCTCTTCAGTTTGGTGAATCCTAATAATTTCTTACTTACGTTGCCAAATCGCACATCGGATTCCTAAATCCCTTTAAGATAATATGATAAAATTTGGAAATTTGCACTCTTAATCATTCAGACTTTTGGTAACAACAAACAAATCTCTGCAAACAAGAAATAAAATGTAATGGATAGCTCAAGCTCAAAGATATACATAACAAGTAAAACCCAACAAGATGTTGAATATAAATTCAGAAACACCTAAAACATACTTTTAGAAGATATAGTATTAAGAATCTAGTCAGAATTAGTGGCTTAATGCCACGTGTCTATAGATATATTACTTTACAGTTTACCTAACCTTCCTCTTCCCTTTACGAATAGCACCACCACCACCTCTTGACCCTGAATTACCACTTTCCGGTGAGTCTTCAACAACTGTATTCTCTTGTATAACCAAACCACGGTTCCTTGAAAATTTCCTAATCGGAGTTGTTGGTAAAACACCTTCATTTCCATTTTCATTTTCATTTACTTTTTGGGAAGAATTAGGTGACGTGTCAACAGGAATCCTATGTGGCATCAGTTCTTCTCCAGCCTCAACCGCATCCAACATTAACTGTCAATCCAACACACAACCATCAATAAAATTACAGTTACAGATAAAGGTAAAAAGGGTTAACTGATATTCTTATGAAGTTACCTTCCAATCTTTGAAATCAAATCTGAAGAGGAAATGAGAGTAGGAAACCTCCTTAGAAGCAACTGCATTAGCAGCTGGAGCATTCCTTGGTGCTATAAGAAACAATATAAATAAGTGATTTATGAATTGATAGAAGAAGGTTTTTGAGGAAATATTATTTGTTGAAAACTTACAAACTAAATGGTCTCCTTTATCATTGACTTTTATTTCTGCACGACCATCTTTAACAAGAAAGGACAAGGCAAAGAGATTTTCAACCGTTTGAGCAAATGATGTTCTGTTGAGGACTAAAGTTTCAAGCTTTACAGTTCTGTTCCTTCTTAACACATCAAACATGGTTGACATGTTCTTATCAGTTTCTGTTTTCTCTTCTGTAACACTTGAAGCAAGCTACAAAAAACCAATAGAAAGTACATGTGTTGATATGATATGCATAGATGTAAATTAAGTCTCGAAGTGTAAGCATCATTACCTCTTCAGGTCGAGCTTTTTCAGTTAATCTTGCACGCTTTCTATGCTCTACAACCTTTCGTTGCTTGATCTCAGAGTTCATTGGCCCAAGCCTGTATTACACAAACATAACTTTAGAGATAATGTCTGTGTGTGTGTGAGAGAGAGAGAGAGAGGAAGAGAGATTGGTACTTACATTGTGCAGCATCCATCAGCCTTGAGAAAAACATGAGACACTGCAATACCAATGTCTTTCCACCTAACAGAGTTCCTAATTTCATCAGCACCATCGCCTCCACTACCAATTCTACCAAAGTTCTTTAGTATACAAGATACAAAGTCAGATGGAGTCACTCCTTCATTACTCTGTGCTTTGACAGAAGTCATGAGTGTGTTAGTGATGTCCAATAATGCTTCTGCATCAGCAACTTGCTCCCTGGGCTTCTGAACTGGAAACAAAACAGAACACATGGTTTATCAGAAACACAGGAAACTAATTGTGTACCAAATTATCTAGATTCTTGTTCAAAATACATGTCTGGTTAAGAATTATTAGTTGGTTGTAGTGTTATCATTCTTAGGGGTGGCATAAATTAGATAGAACAATGTGATAAGAAACCAAGAAAATGAGCTAATTGTATATGATGTATATGTTTAAACACATCAACGAAATAATATGGTGGCATAAAATACCAAGTTGATGCAGGCATTCGACTTCATCAAAAATGAACCTGAATTTCTCCGAATCTGCCTTCGTTATATCATCTCTCTTATCTGCAACAACAACAAAAAACACGAAAGCAAATGAAAACCCCTCACGATTGACTTGAATCTCATAAGGTTCTATAAAACAATATGTAAAAACGATGGAGTAGACAGCAATAAAAAACCGTAACAAAATGAACGGGGATTACCGCTTATTAGATTCTTCACAGCAAGATAACGAGACCGAAGAACCCTGCGCTCCAATCCATTTCCCTCGTTTTGATCATCCCCTTCGTTATGATCACTCTCTCCCCGGTCTCTGCGACTAGCACCGTTCATCTTACTGCCGCTACCACTCGGTTCGCCTTTCACATTTCGAACCATGATTGAAGAAAGAAGCCGATACCAGATTAGCAAATCGTCTTGAAAGACTCGCAAAAAAGGAACAACTTAATCGAAGTAAATAAACCCTAGAATTTACGACAGGGTTGTGGAATCAACTGATAAGTGATTAGGTTTTAGGGAAAACCCGAAGAATTTTGAGGAATCGAGTATTTAGGGGGAAGACGGTTCGAAATATAAATTCGAGCCCTAAAATTTTCAAAATTTTGACGAACCGAAATTGGGGGCCGCCATCGTCTTGATGTTTTTTCATCTGCCCCCCAATTTATAGTTTTCCGCCCCAAAAATCCCAAATAAATATGAATCCCTCATAGTTTGTTTTAACTCAAAATCTCCACAAAAATTAATTGATCTCTTCTATCTTTTTATTTCAAGAGACACATAAAAATATAAAAATATTGTTATGTTTTACAATTATTTGATTATATATTCATGTAAATCGTCATCAATAATTTATTTGTTAATATATCATACACATCTTTAGCAATTTTTATAAGATGTTCAAATTCATTGATATATCTTTCATATCATCTACATGATGTTGAGAGGTCTCACAACGACATAAACACCAACTCCACATGACGTGGTGTCACGTGAATCCGGCCACCTCAATCACGCCTAAAAGTCAATTTTTTGCTAAGTTCACTAATATAAAAACTTATTTATAGACATTTATTTCATACAACCAATCCTACAATTTCATTTCAAATTTAATCTTATAACTAAAAGATAATAGTATCCTAGAGATAGCCAAGTTTTACATTGTTCCAAAAGTGCACAACTGTAATTTGTTTTTGGCATTACGATATCACTGTCAAAGTAACAGATGAGTATTTAAGGATGTATGAGAATGATGTTACAATTTGTAATGGTATCATCGCGCTTCACATACATATAATGATAACGAACAATTGTAATTGATTAATGGAACCAAACATGGCTTCCATGGAATGCTTTGAATAGATGACTATATGCATTCAGAGCGGGCGAATTGCCCAAATGAAATGGTGAGGTCAATATGTATGAGGTGATCATGGAGTCTTTACAATAATAGTATAAGCAGTGACATCAATTGATAAATGGTTTTGGCATTTACTTTTTCGTGTTACCGATTACATTAACATTCTTTGTGAATTGTAGATATTTGATGACATCTATAATGGAAAGGCACAATAGTGCTTGTGTTGAAGTAAATGTAGCATAATACAAACATGGATTTTAGTTTGTTAATATTATATAATAGAGTATTTTACAATAGCCAACTCGTCTAGATGTGCATAAGTTGAAAATGAAAAATGTTCAAAGAGTTGCAAAAGATGGCAACAAAAGATGCGGAATGAGAATTTGGAGTCTTTAAGATCCGTTGGCACATAATCTATCACGAACATGTGAACCGACAAAAATAGATGACGTAATGTATGTTGGTATCATATATTCATATTATATAACATGATTTCTAACAACGCTTTATCAGAATAATATAAGTTCGGTTACGTGATATGCATAACATGTTCATCATGATTTGATGGAACATATATACAACAATAAGCAAACCAACAACAATAATGACAAATAATTGTAACTTTTATTATGTAATTTTTTTATGAATTACTAGAATATTCTCAATTTTAATTAATATTGTATTTATATTTATAATTAGTTGATGAATAATAGTTGTATCAAAAGAATAATATTTTTGATGTAACATTTGGTCCTTGGTACGCATTTAAATAATAATTCATTCATTTTTATAAAGCAACTCGAGGAGTTGGTAGCCCCAAAGTCGTCGAGTGGAGATTAGAAGAGACGCGGGTTTTTAAGCAACCTACTCGACGAGTTGAGATCCCCCAACTCGATGAGTACGGCTGCCAAAATGAAACCCTAAATTTGAGGTTTTGCACCCTATTTAAGCATATTAATCCCCACTTGATGAACTCATTTCCAGCCTCCAAGTCCCACACCCTATATTCGGAAACGCTAATGCAATTGTGAGCTCGTGAACCATTTGTGAGTGAAGCTTTGTGTGTTTTGAAGCTTGTGAGGGGAACGAGAAGCTAAGGATTTAAGAGGAATATAGTAGATCCAGAAACTTAATTTCTTCCTCATTATTTTCTGGCAAGCAGGTCTCAAACTTGCCTAGTAGCATCTTAGATCTCTTTATCATCTTTTCATGGGATTTTTGGTCCAAGAATCTTGATCTTTGGGACATTGACGTCCCAAGTGAGTATGCTTTTCAAATCTAGAATCATGGGGGGTTTTCATGGCATAAAGGTACAAACTTTATGACCATTAAAGCCCTATGCAAGCCATAGGGAGTCATTTTTTGCCTTTTAAGCTCCAAACGGCCATGCATGGAATGAAAGGTGGGAGCTTTACGTGTTTATGGAGTGTTTTGGGTCTAGATATTTGTTGGTGTGCGTTAGTCTGGTGTATGTATGGCTTGTGGACCAAGATCTATTTCCTAAAGGGTTAGGGTTTGAGCAAAACCCATGAAATAGAGGTATTAATGGGTAAAGTTGGAAACATTACCCTTAAAATGACGTTTTCAATGTGCATGAGAGATAAGAAGCTTAGATATGAAGAGTAGGGGCTTAATCTTTTAAGAAGGCCCAAATAAACTGAGAAACTCGTCGAGTCCATAGAGGAACTCGATGAGTTGAGTCAATTTGTCTTGATTCTATACCAGGTAGAACTCAACGAGTCTGAGGAGGGACTAAACGAGTTGACTTGCTTTATCACGACTACGAGTAACAAGGGAACTCGGCGAGTAAGGGGGATGACTCGATGAGTTGGATCTCGATTTCAGGGATTCTTGACTTATAGAACTCCACGAGTTGATAGGTCAACTCGGCGAGTTGAGTCAACCCAGAACGTTGACTTTGCCTATAACGTTGAATTTGACCGATGGTAAAGTACTCATTTCACCCTAAGAAATATTTTGGATATTGATTAAGTGTTATTGTGGTGATGTTAGCTGGGGAGTCGCGGAAGCAGCTGATAGAGATTTCCTTACCGAGAGATTCAGCTGCCAACTTGTGAGGTGAGTTTTCCTCTAGTAGGAACGGATCAAAGGCACCAATGTCCGCCCGTTTATGTATGTTAGCATATGTCGAACATAGGTCCGATGTCGAGTTTTGCCCGATGTAGATCATATGTTTTCGGACTTCGATCCGATGTCAAGGCAAGGTCGAGGAATGTTTGTATGCTTTGATGTCCTCGTGATTCTTGCATGTGTATGTTTATATATTATGGGCTTCGGTTCGATGTCGAGGCAAGCCCGAGGACTGTTTAACTTATATGTTATGTGTTATATGTTATGGGCTTCGGTCCGATGTCGAGGCAAGCCAAAGGAATGCTTATATGTTTATGTTATATACTTGTTGATATGTTATATGTAAACCGAACTTCGGTCCGATGCCGGGCGGGGATCGATGTAGTGTGCAAGGCCTAATGTATGCTATTATGTGATTATGTGTATGGTACGTTGTAGTTTAGGAAGACTCGCTAAGCTCCTTGCTTATAGTTTTCTATTTTGGTTTCAGGTACTTCTGCTAACAAGGGAAGAGCTCGGGATGACTGCATGGCACACACCACAACTTTTAGCCTGAGATGATTTACTCTGATGTTTTGACATACTATTTTGATATATTGACAGTTGTTTCTAACATTTATGAGATAATCGATTTATGATTTTTAAATGACGAATGATACTTATGGTTTTTATTTATGATTTAAAACAAAAATTATGGACTGTATGTTTGGGATGTTTCATTTAAAATGATGCAGAGTAAGGATGACACCCCTATGATGTTAAGGTTGAGATGCCAAACCTGTATGGAGTGATACTATGTAACCGCACCCTTAAGCCTTATATATATATATATATATATATATATATATATATATATATATATATATATAAATTTCATCTACATGTTTCTTTGCAAAATTAATCAAATTTAAATTTCCGCGTTATAACATGCAATATTGCTAATCCTTGTTTTGAAGTTAATATTTTGCATGAATGTCTTAGTATATTTCATGAGAGTCTCGTGTTAATAAGACAAAATTGCAAAAATGGTCCATGTGGTATGCACTTTCTAAGGTTTAGTCTAAACCTCGATTTTTTTTTGGTTTCGTGGTCCTTTTGTAACATACGACTATCAGGTATTGCCATTTTAGCCCTTAAATCCAATTGAAGTGTAACATCCCAAAAACACAGTCTGAAAATTTCGTTTAATTTAATGATAAAACCATAGTCAATAAACCTCATATAGAAATCATAAGCAATGTATCTCAAAATATTATAACAACTGTCAAATATATCAGAGTATAAACATCCCAGGCTGAACAAATGGTGTGTGCACTGCAATCTTCCCGAGATCCTCTTTTGAAAACTGAGTACCTGAAACCAAAACTGAAACTGTAAGCACGAAGCTTAGTGAGCTCCCCCAAACTACCACATACCATACAATAACATATAAACACATATTGGGTCTTGCCCACTGCATCGGGACGAAGCCCGGAAACTGCATCGGACCGAAGTCCGGAACTGACTGGGACCTTGTCCCCTGCATCGGACCAAAGTCCGGAACTAACTGAATCGGACCGAAGTCCGGAACTGACTGGGACCTTGTCCCCTGCATCGGACCGAAGTCCGGGACTAACTGCATCGGACCGAAGTCCGGAACTAACTGCATCGGACCGAAGTCCGGAACTGACTGGGCATAGCATAGCATAGCAAAAACACATATCAAATAGCACAACACACATGATCATAAACTCATATACTGCATACTACGTCAGACCGTAGCCCATAACACTTAACACATAAATCCTGTCTGAGCCATGAAGACATCAAACAAACTAACAACTGCATCGGACCAAAGTCCGGAAACTACTGCTACTAAACGGACCGACATTGTGGCCTTAGACCCGTTCCTACTGGAAGGAAACTCACCTCACACTGCTGAAGTCCCGCAGACACAATCCCACACTGCTGAAGTCCCGCAGACTCCACCCCAGCTGTTGGCTGACAGATTCCCGAACTGTCAACACCAAATAACACCCAATTAATAATTGGGTTCTAACACATAACTAAAAATACATGCTTTGGATAATTACTACATTACCCCTAGCTTGGCTTACCCAAGCCCAAGGCCCAATCCATAGGCCCAAAGTAAACTAGGGATCAAAGTCCATCATATGGCCCAATTGATCAGTCCAGTCCAACATGTATCATTCTAGGGCCCAATATCATACAACCATCTAGGCCCCAACTATGGCCCATCTATGGCCCAATTTTCCAAATTGGGCCCAATCCTTCATATGGGCCTTACCCTAAAGCCCAACTAATTACTCTAGTCCATTTGATTATTCTTGGATGACCCAATACAAAACCCAAGTAAAATTAGGGTTTCACATCAAATGATAACTAGGGTTAAGTGTTTCTTATTTAACCCACTAGGGACTTAATCCGTTAAGGACTTAATCTATTAAGTCCATTATTGCTTAGATTAATTTATGCCAATGATTATTATTTAATATTTCACTTATTAGATAATTCTCGTGTGCCCTGATAAATTCCCAAATATTAATATGTTCTCAATTAGCTCATTAAGGACTTAGTCCATTAAGTTCTTTACTCTACTTGATAAATGACATGAAATAGTTTGGGCTTAATTCACAATCTAATCCCAATGGCCCAAAAGTGGGTCCAATAAGTCTAAGGCCCAATTACTCACAATTAGGGTTTTCCACTCAAACATGGCCCAATAGGCCCAAAATAAATCTTTAAGCCCATTAAGGTTTTGGCTAGGTCCATTAGGGTTTTGCTTGAGGGGCACCACCCACTACCACTTCGGGTAGTGGTGGTCTGTGGCGGCTTACGGTGGTGGTTTTGATTCTTTTCATTAATCCAAAATTTAAGTTACATTTTACAAGGTTAATCTCAATTAACCATACCCACACACTAAACTAATTACTCACACACAGCCACACCATGGTGGTCGGCGTCGGTGCTTGGCGGCAGCCACCACCTCACGGTGGTGGTGATGGCTTTTCCGGCTAAATAAACTCCCACACACCTCTCCATTGAGATAAACCCACACAAACAAGCTTCTAGTTTGAAAGGTTCACCCCAGCCACCAGCTTGGTGGCTCACGGCGGCAACAGCATCACCGGAAAGCGGCAGTAGCAGCGGCCACCATGGCAGGCAGCCATGGTGGTTCTTCTCTTCGAACTCCGGCCAGCAACAATCCCACAACACCTCTCAGTTCAACACGACATGTGATAATCCATGTAGACTCGACTGTTCCTTCGGGGTGGCGATCATTACCGGAGTAGCAGAAACAACCCCATGGCGGAGAAAGGAGCGAAAAGAGAAGAGAAGAATGGCGGCAATGGTTCTGGAACAAGAAAACAACACCCGAGGGTCACCCGATAGCAACAACAATTGTAGCTTCGTGTTCTCAGAAAAGAACGAAAGGGAAAGGAGGTGAGTAGCGGTTGGGTCTTACCGGCCGTTTCTCGTTCATTCATGCCCAACAGACGACAAACGTTGCTCCAAAGATCGATCCTCAGCGATTAACTGTGTTGTTCATGACGTCTCCGGCAACGCTGTTATGGCGCTCATCGGTGGTGCAGCAGTGGCAGACGATGGCTACCCAACTGATCGGAATCAACGAAGGAGGAGAGAGAGATGGCGGCTGAAGTCTTTGCTTGGTCTAGGGTTTAGATGCTCCAAACGGAAGTAAAACGGATGGCACCGATTAATACCGTGCCCATCCAATCTTCATGAAATTTTGACAATAACAGCCCTTCCCTTTCGAAACATTTTCAACTCAAGTATAGAAATTACCCTTTAGCCATTGGTCCCATAATTTCCTTTCATATAAGTCCATTAATTACCAACTGCACCCTGACTTCTGAAATCCTTTTTAAATTAAATCCAGAACTTACAATTTTAACTCCCAACTTCTAAAATTGTAACAATTAACCCTCGAAACTAACACCTTGCTCAAATATTATTGATTTTAGGGCTTCTATGCATTTATTTATTTATTTTATAAACAGGGTGTTACATGAAGTTTGCACATTTGGTCCCATGTGGTTAAGTTTCACATTTCAGCTCGTATGTTGGGCTTACATGTGGGTACGTGCAACGTACTCGTGAGAATGGACTGTGGAAGCCATGCTAGTATGTTGGGTGTGTTGAATTTGGTGTCAAAGCCCATGACTATAATTGGGATGTATTTGACCCGATTGTAGCATGGTTCTTTTGGGTTGCCTTCATCAGTGCAATTTGATAGGATGGAACTTTGAGAATAAGGTTATTTCTGATTAATTAATATATTATAAGTATAATATATTAATTGAGAAATCATATTATTTAATTAGTATTGATCAAAAATTAATTTGGTATTAATTTTATGGTGAAAAAAGACTAATTAAATATATGGGGATTGATTATGTAAATCAATGATTCTTATAGTGTCATAGTGTGTGCCAATGATCAATGAGTATTTATGATGGGCTAAAACAATGTGATAATCCATGGAGATTTAATTTATGGAGCCTAAGTAATATGAAAGGTCATTAGGGTTCGCAAATATGTAACCCTATAACTATAAAAGGAACCCCTCATGACCAAAATCGGTTACACCATCATTCTTAGAGTTTGATATTGATTTTGTGCTACGTAACTTATTCTCTCAAACCTCCTATTGCATTTGGTGTTTGTGACACATTAGAGGCATCACACTTGAGGTTCTAAAGCTTTCAAAGGCCAAGGACTACACCATACATCAAGAGGTATTCATCTAAACTAGTTTTTATGTTATATACCCTCTATTGTATGCTAGTTAGGATGTATGCGTTGGGAAAAAATAAAATGCATGGGTAATTAGAGAAAACATAAATCCAAAGCATCTAGGGTTGCATGTGCATCATAGGAGTGTTATAGTGCTCAAAAACCAACAGTGGTATCAGAGCCTAGGGTTGTTTTTTGTTATACCTGATGCTTGTTAATTTTTAAAGTTGAAAAAATGGATTTTCTAGCTTCTGACTAATGAACTCGCCGAGTCCACTTAGTAACAAGGGCAAATCGACACGTCAGTTCATGTACTTGTCGAGTTCATGGATCTGGTTGCAAAATTTCGAGTTTTCGTGGCCTAAATTGGATTGGAATCACTACTACAAACCGTTTTACATCATTAAATTTGTTTTATATGATATGGTGGTGATTATGCTCATCCAATCATAATATAATTGTCAAAGTTTTAAGATATTTGTTGATTTATATGATAAACAAAGTTACTTGCAAATTGTTGACTTGATATTATCATGTTTATGAGTTTAGTTAGATCAATCTTGAATTATATGATACTTTTTTTTTGTTGAAGATTGATCTAAATGAATTTTAATGACCTCCATAACTTGTCCTCTTTAAAAATGCAAAAAAAAACTCATAAGTTATGGAAACCAATAGTTTTGACAAGTTTCAAAACTTGCCCTCAAGTTTTGTAATTTGTAAAGTCTCATCAGTAAAACTTAATTCCAAACCCTAGAGTTTTAAAAGTTAAAATTCAACCCTTGTACATTGTAATATTATAAATTTAATATATATATATATATATATATATGTATATACATATATATACATACATATATATATATACATATATATACATATATATATATAAGACAAGTTAGTCTTACCGTTAGTAGGCCTCATTCACGAAGTCGGTCTATAAGGGGGGTATAAGGTTATCGCCTATAAAATGGTGGTTTAATGGGTGTCCACTCTCACCCACCGCTTCCTTGACCGGTGGAGGGTCGTTAGCATGAAAACACATCAGTAACTTGATGTTATAAAATGTGTCGTTGTGCATGATTTGATGAGTAGTGAGTATAAGCATATAATGGTGGTTTAATGGGTATCCACTCTCACCACCGCCTATAAAATGGTTACCGCCTATAAAATAGTGGTTTAATGGGTGTCCACTCTCACCCACCGCTTCCTTGACCGGTGGAGGGTCGTTAGCATGAAAACACATTAGTAACTTGATGTTATAAAATGTGTTGTTGTGCATGATTTGATGAGTAGTGAGTATAAGCATATAATATCGAAGTTTACATGTTCCATTTATACTAAGAGGATTAAAAGCAATATATTGGCCCCTCGACAATTCTGTTTTTGACTATGTGTCGGGCCCGGTTAGAACTAAATTGATGTGTTCTGTTATGTTCTATGTCAGAAGCATCGAAAATCGAGAAACAAATTGCAGGACAATAAGTATGATATGTTCCATGTATTTTTCCACATAGATATCTTGAGAACGGATGAATATATATGATCCTTTATCTAAAGGACGCGTCACTAACCGGGTTAGAGTAGACAGTGGCTTTTGAAAGCTATAATTGCTAAGTCGGATTTTGAAGTTGCATTGGCAGTTATAGTTATTAGACTTATCTAAGTGGGAGAATGTTGGATTTGGTGTCTAAGCCCATAACTATAACTGGGATGTACTTGAACCGATTTTAGCATGATCCTTTTGGGTTGCCTTCATCAGTGCAATTTGATATGATGGACTTTTGAGAATAAGGTTGTTTTTGATTTATTAATATATTATAAGTATAATATATTAATTAAGAAATCATATTATTTAATTAGTATTGATCAATAATTAATTTAGAATTATTTTTGTGGTCAAAAAAGACATATTAAATATATAGGGATTGATTATGTAAATCAATTATTCTTATAACGTGGGCCAATGATCAATGGTTATTTGGGATGGGATAAACCAATATGATAGTCCATGGATAGTCCATGGAGGTTTAACCCATGGATTCTAAGTAATATGAAAGGTCATTAGGGTTCACAAAGATGTAACCCCAGCATTATAAAAGCAACCCCGCATGACCAAAACCGTTTACACCATCATTCTTAGAGTTTGACATTGATTTTGTGCTAAGTAACTTATTCTCTCAAGCCTCCTCTTGCATTTGGTGTTTGTGACACATTAGAGGCATCACTCTTGAAGTGATAAAGCTTTCAAAGGCCAAGCACTACACCCTACATCAAGAGGTATTCAATAAAAATAGTTTTATGTTATATACCCTTTATTGTATGCTAGTTAGGATGTATGCTTTGGAAAATTGAAAATGCATGTACAATTAGAGAAAACATAGATCCAAAGCATCTAGGGTTGCATGTGCACCATATGAGTGTTATAGTGCTCAAAACCCAACAGGGTGTACATATGGTACGTCGGGCGTACAAGCTCAGCCCTTAAACCCAAATGTTAAGGGTTTGGTCCCCTATTTAAATCACCTTATGCCTCTTTTGGATATTCCTTATCAACCACCTTCCTTTATAAGCCCTAATCTTGAGTATGAGCCTTGTTGTGTGAGTTTGAATCTTATTAGTGATTTTTGGTGCTTATTTGTTGAAGAAGAAGGCTATTAGAGAATGAGGTGTTGCTTACAAGCTTACATATCCAGAAATAACTCCTACTTGTGCATCTTTTGAAGGTATAAAGTCTATGCCTTGATGTGGTTCCTTTTTTTTATCTCCATAGAGGGGTTTTTATGAGCTTTTTGTCCCAAAGTTTGGATCTTTATGAGTATGGGGCACTCTAGGGCATATTAGTTGTCCTTTTCATGCATGGTAGGTCTTGTAGATTCATAAAAATGGTTGCTTTATGGTCCCTTTCTATCCATTCAACAGTTTGGTGGTGGTGAGCATGGATTAAGTTAGACTTTTAAGGTTCAAGCCCTTTTCTAGCCATGTAAAGACTTAAAGTTTTAGACTTCATGGATTAAGGCATTCTAAGAAGGTCAGATATGTGTTTGGATGCATGTCTTAATGTTTAAGACCATTTTGGAGTTGTTTTGGGGTCAGACGGTGTACTACTGGCTACGCCCAACGTAGCCATGTGAGACCCCAACCCCGCCTGGTTCTCAAGTACGGCCCACGTAGGAGGAGAGTATGCCGAACATACGCATTAGGCTGTTGGCTTTTGTTGACTTTTGACCTTTGGTTAATATTTAGAGTTTTGGACCATGGGAGGGGGGCAACATGGTCTTTTTGCCTTAAGGAGGTAGATGTGGGTTTTGGACTTGTGAGTTGAGTATTGTACCTTAATTATTAATCAGGGTTAATTGTTGTGTTATTAGGCGGAGTTTAGTTCCGACAGTTCGGGGGCGAGATTTATTTATCATCAGTATCAGGCGAGTATCTTCAATTATTCTTACATGTGTGGTAGAATAACTATATTTGTGATGACCATACGTGTCTAATTGTTATTTTGTATGATGTCGTTTATGTGTGACTGAGATTGTGGATAGTCTCCAGGGTTGTTGATAACCCATAAGGCGTGTTGTTGCCCACTGGGATTGTTGATAGTCCCGAAGATGGCTGGTAACCCATAATTATTTATTTATTTATGTTGTTTTGTACTTGGTACTTTGGGAAAGCCGCTAAACTTTGTGCTTAAAATTATTGATTAGGGGTTTTCGGTACTTATGAGGATCGCAATAAGGCGAAGGTCAGATTATACACGCTCGGTGGGATATTTGTTACCTAGACACTCTGAGATACTCTTATATTTTGTGATGAGGATTTGTATTTGACACTTATGTTTTTGTTGACTTGGTTTGCGAACAATGTTTTGTTAATGTAAAAGCAAAAAATTTGGTTTAAAATTTGAGGTGTTACGGTTTGATATCAGAGCCATGTTTTGAGGTAACTGAATGGAATCTAGGGTAATTCCAAACTCAAACTAAGGATTTGAATATTTTCATAAAAGACTTTCAAAGATATTAAGTTTTTTACTGAATGAAAGCCCAATGTAGCAGTGTGTACAATCAACCAGAGCTCAAGCAATAGTTTCCTTAAATAACTCAATTTATATTATGAGTAGTGTCGAGTTGATATTCTATGAGTTGATACAATTGCATGCTTGTTAGTGATATTCTATGAGTTGATACAATTGCATGTCATTGATATTTGCTTGGTTTATGTTGTATAATTGTACATAGTTAGGATTTTATAACCTTATAATGTCTGATTTAGCCTTTCTTCTTGTTCCTTGTTTGGTTGTGGATTTGAGGTAGAATCATTTATTTGAATGTCTATCGAGTCTCGTATTTTTTACAACTAGCATGCATAATGAAAATGGCGAGGGCAACGGAGATCTCATGAGGCGGAGCAATGCTCGGGGGCAGTCTCTCAGTGTCTAGATGCTTAGTCATGGTTCTAAGGAACCCGAAGTGCGAGTGTATATCTGATATGGGGTAACAGATTCCTTGTGACTTAGGGTATCGAGAGGATGACTCGATACAACTACGGGTTGGTGTAGAAGGTAGTATTAGGCCCGTACTATTAAATGCATTGGGTTCGTATGCAGTTCAGAGAGAAATCTTAAGGAACTGGGGAACTTGTAGGAGTGTGTGGATGTTGTACATGTGCTTTAGCCTGATTCTGATGGTTTTCTTGTGTGTTTTAGTATGGTGGTTACCCGAGGTTTAGGCTTCAACGATCTCGAGAGGCCGAGTGTCAGTGATGAAGAGATCCACAATATTGTTGTCGTGAAGGTGGCCATAACAATCAGAGGGGTTATTCCTAATATGTTTGGGTCTATTTAGATCATGTTGATTGAGATTTTTTACTAGCGTTATGTCGCCACTACTAAGTTTGTTGATGCTGCGAGACCGTAGGGGGTGATTCATTGTAGTACCAGGAGTTCAACAACATGAAGCCACCCGAGTTTGATGGGAACCAATATCTGACTGCTAATATGAGATGGATTTGTAATGTTGAGGGATGATTTTACATTTGCTCCTCTCTAGAGAATTTGAGGGTTCGTTTCACGCTGAACATGCTTTGCTTGAGAGCGAAGGATTGGTCGAAGTTTGTGACAGCCGACTACACTCCCACAGAGCATTATACGATGACCTGAGATAGATTCACTGAGATGTTTATGTGTGAGTTTGTACCTATGGTTGAGTAAGATAAATTGGCCCAAGAGTTACTGTCCCTCAACCAGAAGACAAAGACGGTGACGGAGATCACAAGGATGTTTCATGACAGGGCCTTGTTTTGTCCTGAGAATGTGTCTTCTAAGCAGGCAAGTGTGAGTCGGTATCTGAGTATTATAAGGAGGGATATTCATGAGTTCGTGGAAAACACTTCATATTAAACATTGGTTAAGTTGCAGACCAATGTTAGGAGTAGAGAGATTGAGCTGAAGACCAAGGGTAGAGAGGATAGGGAGACCCAGGTAAGAGATAAGAGGCCAACACAGTCGTAGTCGGCGACTAAGCGGCCTGAGCCCACTGATTCGAGAGTTGGAGGACGAAAGGGTCGCACTTGTGGTAAGTGCGATAAGGGGCATGAAGGACCCTATCCATCAGGAACAGTTTGCTACCTGTGTGGCAAACAGGGGCATTTGGCTAAGGATTTCCCCAAGGGATTTCGGGTTTCTTTCAATTGCAACTAGATAGGACATTTGAGGGACGGGTGTCCTCAACTTGCATCTAGGGCAGTTCAAACTCTGGCCCCCAAGACCCTGCATATTATTGATGGTCGGCAGGGGAAGGCCGGGGCACCGAGGGCTCGAGGGAAAGCATTTCAGTTGACAACAGAGGAGGCCCGAGCTGCTCCAAATGTCGTGGTTGGTATGTGTTCTTTATTATTCTACTGATTTATTTATGTTTCTTATTTTAATATTTGTGTATTTACTTTTCTTGTGAATTTTGTACTTCCGCTTGTGTTGTTTGACTCGGGTGCGTGCAACCCTAATTTTAGGATCTATGTTTTCACTATTACACATACAAGCATTGAACAAAAAAATGAGAAACCCTAGGATGCACATGTAATTTTCGAAATTAACATATAAATAGGGTTACGATACATACCTTGATTGTTATATTGTAATAACAAGCAAATCCTTGAAGATCTTGAACTTTTGTAGCAAGCGTCACAAGTGTCGCGCCTCTAATGGCTCACAAACAAACCTAGCAACCTAGGAATACTTTAGAGAAAGAAGTAGAGTATAATTTCGCCCTTAGGTTCTTTTTGGTGTTCATAGGCAAAAATTTAACCCTAGGAGGGTTTATATAGGTGCTACGAACGTATTGGATTAGGTAGGTGTACCCAAGATAACCCTAATCCCTTAACTTTTATCCTAATGCATCCAAGGCACCCTTAGAGCCCAAGAAAACCCTAGGAACATCCTAGAATTAGTACCCCCCCCCCCCCCTTCAAGGAGATTCTACAATGCTCAATGCTCAACTACTGAACATTGTCACCTTTAGTCCCTACAGTTTCAATTAATTCCTTTAATCCTTAAATTAATTCCAAATTAATTTATGATTAAATATTAAACAAACATTATGATTTATAATTAATATATTATATCAATAATACATTAATAAATCATTTATCTTGATTTCAAATTAATTTATTAACCAAGTAATAAATTAATAAATCATTCTTCTCTCTCTTACAGTTATCCTATTCAATTGTTAGGTTTGAATGCAACCAAAAAGGACATTGCTACTATCAGTTAAAGTACATACCAATTATAGTTATGAACTTACACACCTAATCCAATACTCCATATATTGTGGTTGGTATGTGTTCTTTATTATTCTGCTCATTTATTTATGTTTCTTATATTATTATTTGTGTAGGTACTTTTCTTGTGAATCTTGCACTTGCGCTTGTGTTGTTTGACTCGGGTGCGAGTCAATATTTTGTGTCATCACATTTTTGTTTTGATTCTAGTATCGTGCGAGAGGCTTTGAGAGACTCTATATCTTATGAGCATCCGATCTCCACTACTGATATCTAGCGGGGTTGTGTGTTACAGATCTTTTGTGTTGGTTATCTGATAAATCTTATCCTTATTGCGATGGGAGATGTCTGCGTGATTGTAGGTATGGATTGGTTGAGCCAGTTTGGGGTCTAATTGACTATGAGCGTCAGATGGTGACGGTTCACAACCCTTGTGAGGGAGTGTTGGCTATCTATGGTGAAGGTAATAGGTCGGGATCATCATTTTGTTATGCCACCATGGCAAGGCAGAGTTTGCAACATTGGTGTATGAGTTATCAGGCATATGAAGTGGATACTCAGTTGAGGAGAATGGATCGATTTACTTTTCTAATGTTCATGTTGTACGCGGTTTTCTTGATGTTTTTCTCGAGGAGTTATCGTGTGCGCCTCCTGCAAGGTAAGTATAGTTTCGGACCGATCTGATACTGGGTACGCCACTGAATTCCAAGGCACCGTGCCATCTTGCACCTCCTGAGATGCAGGTGTTATCCTCTCATCTTCAAGAGCTGTTAGGAAAAGGGTTTATTCAGCCCAACATTTCTCCTTGGGGAGCATCGATCCTTTTTATTAGGAAGAAGGATGGTTCACATCGGATTTGCATGATTACTATGAGTTAAACAAGTTAACGATAAAGAACCAGTATTCATTGTCGAGGATTTGAGGAACGATATCTTAGTTTTCCAAGATCGATTTGAGGAACGGATACCATCAGATGAGGGTGTGAGAAGACAGCCTTCCAAACTCAATATAGACATTATGAGTTCGTGGTGATGCCATTTGGGCTCACCAAATGCACCGACAACGTTCATTGATCTTATGAACAGGGTATACATGCCCATGTTGCATCGATTGGTGATATTATTCATCAATGACATTCTGGTCTATGCGAAGACTAGAGAGTAGTATGAGGAGCAATTATACGAGATTCTTGGATTTTTGAGGATAGAGAGGCTCTATGTCAAGTTCTCCAAGTACGAATTCTAGTTACGCGAGGTTCATTTTCTAAGACACCTCATCAACCACAATAGTATCTTGGTCGATCCAACCAAGATAGAGGTTGTGATGTAGTGGGAGGTGTCGAGATCTCCATCTGAGATTTAGAGCTTTCTCAGTTTAGCGGGATATTACCAGAGATTCATTCGAGATTTCTCCAAGATTATTGTTCCTCTCACTAAGTTGATGAGGAAGGATGTTATGTTCAGCTGGGGGCCTGAACAGAAGGCATCATTCGAGACCGTCTGCCAGAGACTGTGTGAGGCACCATTACTTGCCCTCCCCGGGGGAGTTGAGGATTTATTAGTCTTCTATGATGCATCTATTGCAGGGTTGGGCGTCGTATTAATGTAGATGGGGAATGTGATTGTGTACGCTTCGAGGTAGTTGAAGCCTTACAAATATAAGTATCCCACTCATGATTTGGAGTTAGGAGTGGTGGTTTCCACCCTCAAAATTTAGCACCACTATCTTTATGTTGTTCAGTGTACCATATACACGAACCATAAGATCATGATATGTCTTATGGATTAGCCTAACCTAAAAATGAGGCAGAGGAGGTATTTGGATGTAGTGAAATATTACAACTGTGAGATTTTGTATCATCTTGTCAAGGACAATATGGTGGCCGACACCTTGAGTCGAAGGGAAATTAGTACCCTGATTCAGGATGTGTGTATGAGGATGACTGTGATGACCCTAATTTTGGAAATTATCAAAGAAGCGCAGTCGGAATCCACCAAGGAAGAGAATCAGAAAAGTGATAGGGTGATTAGTCAAATTTCGACTTTTGATATCGACAACATGGGGCTTTTGACCCTTCATGAACGGGTTTGGGTACCTTATACTGGTGGGGCATGGTGGATACTAATGGATGAGTCCTACAAGTCGACATTTTCCATTCATCTAGGGGCTACCAATATGTATCTCAACCTGAAGCATAGTTATTGGTGGTCGTGTATGAAAAGAGATGTAGCATGGTTCGTGGAGCGATGTTTGACCTACGGGAAGGTCAAGGCTAAGCACCAACACCCTCATCGCAAGTTTCATCTCTTAGAGGTTCCTCTATGGAAATGGGAGTCGATCGCCATGGATTTTATTACAAAAGTGTTGTAGACTGCGAGGGGTTTTGATGTTATCTGGGTGATAATGGACCGTTTGATAAATGTTACTCATTTTCTAGCCATTAGCAAGAGCTCTTATGCTATGAAACTGGATGAGATTTATGCCCGAAAAGTGGTGACTCGGCATGGGGTTCCGATTTCAATTGTGTCGAACCGGAATGTTCATTTCACTTTTATGTTTTGGAAGAAGTTTCACGAGGAGTTGGGCACCCGGTTACATTTAATATTGCATATCATCCGCAGACGGACGGGCAGAGTGAGCAGAATATTCCGATGCTCAAGGATATGTTGTAGGCATGTTTCACTGACTTTAGTGGGAGTTGGGACTCCAACCTCCCATTGTATGAGTTTGCTTATAACGACAACCACCATGCCAGTATTGGCATGCCTCCCTTTGAGCTTTTGTATAGGAGATGGTTTCGAACCCTTATCTGTTGGGGTGAAGTCGTACAGAGAGTGATAAGGAGCATGGAGATAGTGCTCAAGACGACCGAGCTTATCCAGCAAGTTAGATAGAGATTGCTAACAACCCAAAGCCACCAGGAGACTTATACAAATCGGTGACGATCTGAGCTAGAGTTCCAGGTGGGAGATTTAGTTCTTTTAAAGGTATCACCCTAGGAGGGTGTTATTCTCTTCAGGAAGCGAGACATGTTGGGCCCCGAGTTTATTGGCCCTTTCCGAGTATTAACTCGTGTGGGCAAGGTAGCTTATCGGTTAGAGCTGATGGAGGAGTTGAGGCAAATTCATGATACCTTCCATGTTTCCCAGTTGAGGAAGTGCATATCTGATGATACAAATGTTGTCCACTTGGAGGATATTCAAGTCGATGACTGCCTGAATTACATCAGAAAGTTGGTGGCAATTATGGATCGGATAGTGAAGACCTTGAGGAACAATGTAGTGAGCTTGGTAAAAGTTTAGTGGCAACACTGGAAAGGCTCACAATGGACGTGGGAGCCCGAGCTTGAGATACATGAGCACTATCTTGATCTGTTTCCCGAGGATGACTTCGTTGGCGATGTCTGATTCTAGTGGGCAAGGTAGCTTACCGGTTAGAGCTGCTAGAGGAGTTGAGGTGGATTCATGATACCTTCTATGTTTCCCAGTTGAGGAAGTGCATAGCTGATGAGACGACTGTGGTCCACTTGGAGGAAATTCAGGTCGATGACCGCCTAAATTACGTTGAGAAGTTGGTGGAAATTCTGGATCAGATAGTGAAGACCTTAAGGAACAAGGTAGTGAACTTGGTCAAAGTTTAGTGGCAACACCATAAAGGCTCAGAGTAGACATGGGAGCCTGAGCCTAAGATACGTGAAACTATCTTGATCTGTTCCCCAATGATGACTTTGGTGGTGAAGTCTGATTCTAGTGGAGGAGAATTGTAACATCCGATTATCATGTATTTCCATATTAGCCCTTAAGCCTAATTGAAGTTTTCACATTTGTTAACATATGATTGAGTTTCGCATTTTAGCCCGTATGTTGGTCGTACATGTGGTTATGCGCCATGTACTCGTGAGAATGGATCGCGAAATACATACTAGTACGTTGGGTGTACGTATGGTACACCAAGCGTCCTAGCTCAACCTCTAAAACCTAATTTTAAGGGTTTAATCCCCTATTTAAACCACCTTATGCATCCTTTTAGAGATTCCTTATCAGCCACCTTCCCTTGTAAACCCTATCTCGAGTCCATGCCTTGTTTGTGTGGGTTTGGAGCTTATTAGCGATTTATGGTGCTTATTTGTTGAAGAAGATGGCTATTGGAGAAGGAGATGTTGCTTGCAAGTTTATAGATCCATAAATTATTCCTCTGTGTGAATCTTTTGAAGGTATAAAGTCTATACCTTTTATTTACTTTTTGATATCCACATATGGGTTTTTATGAGCTTTTTGTCCTAATATTTGGACCTTTATGAGTATGGGGTACTCTATATCATATTAGTTGTTGTTTCATGCATGTTAGGTCTTATAGATTCATAAAAATAGATACATGATGGTCCCTTGCTAGCCATGTGATGGAACCTTGTCCCTCGTAAGACCTTGCTTCTGCTTCACAGATGAACTCTTCTTGGTTGCGTGGTTATCACTGCAAGATCACAAAGGACAAGGGTCGTCAGCCGCTTTCCGGGAGGGGCTCCCGGAAGAACGCTACGACGGTCAAGTTAGGGGATGATTTAGGGTTTGTGTATGTGTTCTCTAGAAGGGCCAGAGAACTTACCTCGTTGGTCTGAGAGTGCATCCTTTTATACCTAGCGCTCTTGCCTGGTCCATACCAGACAGGATCGCTTTTGGGGATAGAGGATCAGAGGCGCTAATTGGAGGGTCGTGCGCCCTCAACTGTTAGAGCGCTCTCATTGGCTCCAACGGTAATGATATGATCCTACTGTTTGTCTACTGACCATACCTTTTGTCTTGGATCAAGGAGCGTCACTTGGCGGGTGTGAGCCTTCCGTCTGGGCGTTTTGCTCCCGGGGGCGCCAACGGGCGCTGAGCCTGCTGAGTTGGGCCTGGCTGGTGTGCCCAGCTCTAGGGATTGGACGCGGTTCTGCTATGCTGCCCTAGGCACACCATCAAGTCCCCCAGTCCAGTAGCCGTAGCGTTGCAGCGCTAGTTACGGCGTTCTGGACTTAATTGATTGACGTGTGTTCGTTTTCCTCTATCCGCCACTCCGTTTTTAATGGTGACGTGACTGCTGGCAGTTACGTCACTATGTCAGACATTTAAATGTCCCGCTTCTTCCCCTTCTTTAAGAGGGTATTTGCCCATTTTCTTTCTCTTCGTCTGTTCCTCCCTTTCTCTTCGTGCTCATCCTTCTTTCCCTTTCATGGCTAACCTTCCCGGAATCGTCCCTTCTGCTTCCGAGTATCGAAAATTGGAGACCACGTATGGCTTATCCTCCTTAGAAGGTGTGGAATTTCCCTCTCCTGGCTCTAGCATCTCTTCTCCTCCCCCTGGCAAAATTGGGGTTTTCCTGAAAACCCTGGACGCTGGTATACGATTTCCCCTGACGGACTTTCAGGAGGAAGTCCTTCAAAAGGATGGTTGTAGTCTTCAGATGTTGACCCCCAATGTTGTCAACAAAGTGGTTTCCTTCGAGATGAAATGTAGGGAAAACAGGTAACTTCCCGACTACTTTGTCTTCAAGTTCTTCTTTCAATTCTGCATCACCGGAGACAAATGAACCTTCTCAGTCCGGTGAGGGGGACATGCCTTAGTTCCCGATGTGCATACCCCCAATAACTGGCAGGATAAGTGGTTATGGGTGAATCAGAAGCTGGTTGGGAGTAGTCGCTATCGTTTCAATGCATTTGCTGATACCAATGCTAAGCTTTTCCCCCACAACCAGGGTGTTGCCGATTATCTGAAGAGTGTGCAGGTATCCACCGAGGATTACTCTGAGGCACTTCTTTGTGTTGTGGGGATGAGTCCTTCTTGGAGGTGGCGTGGCAAGATGGCGGTGTTCTTCTTCGTCGTTGCTGGTCAGTGTAGTATCTTCCCCCTTTTCTTTTCTTGTTTTTCCTTGTTGCTTCTGTGTTTTTAATATTTCCATTCTGCTTTCCCCCAGGCACTGAGTCTTCTTTTTCTATGGACGAGGTGCTGCGTAAGCGCTATCGGGGTAAACTGGAGTTTCGTGAGGTAGACCTGGTCGACGGCCTTCCCCCTCCTCACCGGGTAGACCGACTTGCTCTGACCATTGCTCCTCATGTTCCTACAGTAAGCTCATCGGAGTCTAAGGAGGATTCGCTGCATGCTCTCCCCATCTCGTCTTTCATGCCCCTGGGCGGCGTTCCCTCTTCCTCCCTGGAAGACATTGAAGATAGCAAAGAAGGTATCATTGCTGATGTTCGGTGGATGCAGGCGAAACGGAAAGCTATGCAAGCCATGGGCGAGCCGGTTACTGGTGCTTCACCTGCCACCAAGAGAGTGCATACTAGGCGCAACTTTTCTCGCCTGCTGAGTTCGATGAGTTCCACACCAGTGAGTTCCACATCCACTAGCGTGGTTGTGATTCCCGATGATGATGCGCAATAGTCTAATGGAATCAACAGGGCGATTGAACAGCCCGTTATTTCAGATTTTTCTTCCATTCCTTCTCCGACTATTCCGTTTGTTCCCTCTAAGCTTTCTCCGGCGAAAGGGCTTTGGCCCCCATGGGCCGGTTACAGTTTCCAAAGATGGTGGCCCTGGTGATGGTGCTTCTGGGTCTACGATTTTTATACCATCCTGGGATCTTCGCAATGATTCTCTTCTTTCTGTGTGTTCCAATGCATTGGAATTCTCGCTTCACGCCTTCCCTCCAGTTGCAGCTGCAGTTGGGGATATGGAGGCGATGGGCCATCCTACCCTTGCTCATAATATGGCTTACGTTGCTGAACAGGCCATGTTTTATCTTGTTGCAGGTTCCCGGTGTATCCATACCCTTGGCAAGGTGGAGGCCACACATGCCACCTGTGGATCGCGTGAGGCTAGTTTGGAGCATCGTCTGAGTGAGCTTGGTGATGATCTTCATTCTTCTGAGAAGAAATGTGAGTTTCTAGCATCCAAAAAGAACATTCTTAACGAGGCTAGGGTTTCATTGGGAACCAAGGTTGACTCTCTCACACAAATGAATGAAGGTTTAATGATCCAGGTTGAAAGTCTTGAGCGTGATGTTGTCAATCGCGACAAGCTTGTATCATCACTGCAGTCAGATGTGGACGGTGCTCGGTGAGACTTGGATTGGTTGTTTCACGTCGGCATTGTTCGTATTGTTGATAAACTGATAGAGCACCCTGACTTTACCAACACCATCAGTCTTATCCGCCATGTTGCGTACATGGCTGGGGTTGAGTCTGTTCAGAAGACTTCAGGTGGCGGTGGTAGTGGGGAGGCGGTTGTTGGTGCGTCATATGTTAGTATAAATGATGCTCTTTTGTCCTTCGCTAGTATGGATCATGTAAGTCTGTTAGATTTTGGGAGGTGGATATTGAAGGTTTGCAGGAGTTATGCTCCTTTGGTGGTTTAGAGGGTACACTTGAGAGTATTGTGGGTCATGAGATGGTGCTGGTGACGAGTGCTGACATGGAAGGTGATGGTAAGGATCATGGGTCTGGTGGTGTTGGTGAGCGTGATTTTGAGGCGAGTGTTGGTGATGGGAATGTTAGTAAGGTAGTTGTGGATGATGGAGAAGGCGATGGTGCGGTGGTTGGGGAAAATGATGGAAAGAGTGTTGGGGAGGAGGCTGTGGCAAGGGAGAAAGATGTTCATGGGGATGGTCTGGAGTCGTAAGATTTCTCTCTTTCTGTTAGTTTAGTATGTGATGTTTTGCCTTGTAATGTTTGAACTTCTAAAATAGTATTTCGCTTTCCTGGATGTATATTTGGCTTGTTTTAGGCATTATCTATTGTCTGCATGTTTTGTTTTGTGTTTGGCTTGCTCGTTTACTGCGCACTATTTAGGATATACAACATCTTGATGCGTCGGGCACTTTGCTATGCCCTTGATACCATTGACACACTAAGTGTCCATATTGGACGCACTTAGCATCCATGATTGGATTTCGCATGTAATCATTCAATCATTAGACTAATACACAAAGTATATAAAAATCAGCAATTGCAATATTATTTCATTAACCGCGGGTTTTTTGAATACAATACGTGTTGAGCTCATGACGCTTAGCATGGCATTTTTAAATACACTAAGCATTGGACTCATGTCTCTTAGCATGGAATTATATATACACTAAGTATTGAACTCATGTCTCTGAGCATGGAATTTTAAATACACTAAGTATTGGACTCATGTCTCTTAGCATGGAATTATATATACACTAAGTATTGAACTCATATCTCTTAGCATGGAATTTTAAATACACTAAGTATCAGGTTCATGTCATTTAGCATGAACAAATATACTCTAAGTATTCGAGGTGCGATACACTCACTGAGACGTCAACCAACTGGGGTTGCCTCCCTTTCCTTCTATTCCTTGCCTTAGAAAAAATATTTCTTTATGTTCCTAGCATTCCATGTTCTTGGAATGGGCCTTCCTTCCATTGTCTCTAACACGTATGAATCGTTCCCATTTGCCTCTGTGACTCTGTATGGGCCTTCCCATGCTGGGCCCAACTTTCCTTGAGGTTGGGCTCGACTTTCCTCGTTTTTTCTTAAAACATATTCGCCGACTTTGAAGGCCTTCTCCTTTACCCTTTGGTTGTAATATCTTTTTGTTGCATGTTTATATGCGGCTTGGTGTACACTCAATTCTTCACGCTTCTCCTCTAGGATATCTAGGTTTATCCTCAGGTCTTTTATGTTGCTTTCCTCATCCTTGTTGGCCACCCTCAGCGTGTTCATTGCCACCTCCATGGGAAGCATGGCTTTGGTTCCATACTTCAAGCTGAAAGGGGTTTCCTTTGTGCTTTTCCGTGGTGTAGTTATGTATGACCACAACACCATTGGTATCTCTTCTGCCCAATTCCCCTTTGCTTTTCCCAACCTCTTATTAATCCCATTCACAATGGTTCTGTTGGACACCTCCGTTTGGCCGTTCGCTTGAGGGTGTGCCACCGATGTGAAGCATTGGCATATCCCTTTGGCGGTGCACCATTCTCTAAAGGGGTTCTCAGAAAACTGCAAGCCATTGTCGCTGATGAGAACCTTAGGTGTTCTGAATCTTGTCATGATGTTTTTCCATACGAATTTTATCATGTGCCTCCCATATATGCACGCCAGAGGCTCAACTTCAATACACTTTGTGAAGTAGTCCACAACTACCACCATATACTTTAGTTTCCCTGGTGCTTCTGGGAATGGACCCACTATATCTATGCCCCACTGGTAGAAAGGCCATGGGTTGGATATGTTGCATAGCAAGGCCGGGGGGTTCGCCTGGACTGGGGCGTAAGACTGACACTCCCCACATTTCCTGGTTACTTCTATCGCATCCTGCTGTATCGTTAGCTAGTATACCCCCATTCATAACACCTTGCCTGTCAAGGCCCTTCGGGGTCGGGGGTTCGCCTGGACTGGGGTGTAAGACTGACACTCCCTACATTTCCTGGTTACTTCTATCGCATCCTGTTGTATCGTTGGCCAGTATACCCCCATTTGTAATACCTTGCCTGTCAAGGCCCTAGATCCTTTGTGTGCACCCACTTTTCCTGAGTGTGCTTCCTGCAATATCTCTCCCCCTTGGCCTGATCCACACATTTTAACCATGGAGACGTGAACCCCTTCTTGTATAATTCTCCATTCACCATTCCGTATGAAGGCGCTTTTATACGTATTTTCCTGGCCTCATCATGATCGTCCGACAACACTCCTCTTTGAAAGTATTCCTAGAACGGTGTCATCCATGTGGGCCTAGCGGGGGTTAGGGTGTTCACTTGTTGCTCATCTATACTCCTTTCTCGAACAACCTCTACTAAAACTTTCTTTGATAGGTGGTCGAAGCATGTGGACGCCAACTTACTCAAAGCATCTGCCCTCTTGTTTTCACTTCTGGGTATCTGCTTGATTGTAAACCGGCCGAATGATCCTACTAGTTGTTTCACCATCTTTACATATTTTCCCATTCTTTGATCTCTTACCTCGAAACTTCCATTGACTTGGTTTGCTGCTAACCTCGAGTCGGTTAAGGCTGTTACAACTTTCGCACCCATCTGCTTGGCTAGCCGTAATCCTGCAAGAGGTGCTTCGTACTCTGCCTCGTTGTTTGACGTATGGAAGTTGAAGCGGAGGGCATAGGTTACCTCCTCTCCTTCTAGGCTAGTCAAGATCAGCCCCGCCCCCGAGCCTTCCCCGCTGGATGCTGCATCCATATACAGGGTCCATGAACCATGGTCATCCGGGGCTCCTTCAACTAATTACACCTTCTCTTTCACCGAGTTCCCTCCGTCTGGGATCTCCAGTAAGAAGTTAGCCAGCGCCTGCCCTTTGATGCTTGTTCTTGGGCGGTAGTTTATGTCGTGTTCTCCCAGGTTAATTGCCCACTTGGCCAGCTGGCCAGAAGTCTCCAACTTGAGCAAGATCTGTTTAATGGGGTAGCTCGTGAGTACCTCGATTTGATGTGCCTGGAAGTATCGCCTTAGTCGTTTCGCGGCGTAGATGAGTGCTAATACCAACTTTTGCAGCGTGGGATAGTTGAGTTTTGGTCCTTGCAGTGCTCTGCTAACAAAGTACACCGGCCTTTGTTCCCCCTCCCTTTCTACAGCCAATACCGAGGATATCGCTTCGCTTGATGTTGAAAGATACACTTGTAATGGTTCTCCAAGGATAGGGGTGGCCAGAGTTGGCAACTTGTGTAGCGCTTCCTTGATTTTATGGAGCGTCTTTTCTGCCTCATTCATCCATTGGAAATTGTTCTTCTCGATGCACCCCTTTAAGGTGTGGAACAATGGCATGGCGTTGTCATCGGATTTCGAAATGGACCTGCTTAGAGCTGTAAACTTCCCGTTCAGACCCTGTGCATCTCGGAGGGAGTTTGGGGTTGGCGTCTCGATGAACTCGTCGACCTTGGTCGGGCTGGGCTGGATGCCTTGTCTAGTGACGTATTATCCCAAGAATAGCCCCTCTTCCACTCCAAATGTGCACTTGGATGGGTTTAGCTTCATCTTGACCGCTTCTAATGTCTGGAAAGTTTTATCAATGTCTTGTAGCATATTTTCCTCGTTCGGACTCTTAATTACCATATCGTCTACGTACACCTCGATGTTCCTTCCAATTTGCTTAGCGAATATCGAGTCAACCAGCCGTTGATAGGTTGCCCCTACGTTCTTTAATCCGAAAGGCATCTTAGTGTAGCAGAAAGTGCCATGGTCTGTATAGAAAGATGTTTTTTTCTTCGTCTTCCTTGCTCATCAAAATCTGGTGATACCATTTATATGCTTCCGCTTCTAATGTCTAGAAAGTTTAATCAATGTCTTGTAGCATATTTTCCTCGTTCGGACTCTTAATTACCATATCGTCTACGTACACCTCGATGTTCCTTCCAATTTTCTTAGCGAATATCGAGTCAACCAACCATTGATATGTTGCCCCTACGTTCTTTAATCCGAAAGGCATCTTAGTGTAGCAGAAAGTGCCATGGTCTGTATAGAAGGCTGTTTTTTTCTTCGTCTTCCTTGCTAATCAAAATCTGGGGATACCATTTATATGCGTCCAAAAAACATTTCAACTTAAATCCCTGTAGCGAATCTACTTTCTGATCGATCTTCGGGAGCGGGTAGAAATCCTTAGGGCACGCCTTGTTTAGAACGGAAAAGTCTATGCACATATGCCACGATCTATCCTGTTTGCGAACCATAACTGGGTTCGCAATCGACGTCGGGAATATTGCCTCCCTCAATATCCCGGCCTCCGTCAACTTAGTCACTTCTGCATTAATCTCCCTATTACGGTCTCCCCCTGGACCCTTTTCTTCTGCTTAACTTCTTTTATCCTTGGCATGATCATCAGTTTATGTTCGATGATCTTCCTTTCTACTCCCACCATGTCTGTAGGAGTCCATGCGAACACATGTTTGTAGCGTTTGAGCAAGTCGACCAACGCTCTTCTCGTGTGATTTGGGAGGTCACATCCAAGGCTGACCGGCTGATCAGGGTATCTTTCATTAATTACTTCCTTCCCCTTTATAGTACTGCCCCTGGGTCTTTCGGACCCTTTGGTTATTTGTACTGGCTTCATGACTGTATAGCATTGCAATTCTTTGGGCGGAGTGGCCAGTATCGTGGCTTCGCCTTTCGGTGTGTCGAATTTCATGATCCCATGCATGGTTGATGGTATCACCCCTAGCTTCAAGAGGGTTGTCCTTCCTAGGATGATATTGTGTTCTATTGAATTTCGGATGACCACAAAGTCTATCAGGGCAGTTTTCTTTCGAGGTTTGTCATGGCTAGTGATTGTCAGGGGGAGATGGATTGTGCCTAATGGCCACAGGCTATGGCCGGTGAATCCCACCAATCCACCATCCTACCAGTCGTAGGTCGCAAGTTGTCTTTCCAGTGATCCGGGAGGAACCGGAAACAATGCTCATAGATGACATCTGCTGAACTCCCGGTGTCGACATAGACTCTATGGATAGTCACATCTCTAATAGATGCTTGTATTATCAGCGGGTGGTCACCTTTTTAACCATCCGGTCGGGGATCCTGGATGGAGAACGTGAGCGCGCGTGCTGAAGGTTTAACGGTCGCTTGCTCTCCCCGTTGTTCCTCCCTACTTCTTTTGTTGCGTATCATGAATATCTCCCTGGGTTGAACCCCTTCACGGGGTGGGCCCTTAGCATTCTCAGCATCAAACTTGGCGTGCAGGCTTCGCGCCACCTCACCAGATCTCCTTTGAGTTGTTTCTCCTCCATCTCCTTTTTTAGTACCAAGCAGTTAACCGTATCATGCGTCTTACTTTTGTGGTATTCACAGTACCGACTCTTGGGCGACTTGGCCGGCTACTGTTTCTCAGACACTCTTACACTTCTGGGCAGCGATCCCGTCTGTCGTCTTTAACAAATGATCGAAAACGCATCGGTGGTCTTCTTGCTTGGCCATAGTGTCCTCCTCCCCCTCGGAAGTTCATATGACTCGGGTGGTGATGCCTGGTCGTCATGGCATTCAAGTAGGCTTGCTTGGCTGCTTCACCATCCTCCTGCCGTAGATATCGCTCTACCCTTTCTTTCAACCCGGCTCGTGTTAAGGGCTTCTTTCCCATGAGTTTTTGTGACAAAGGGCCTGGCAGGAGTCCCCATGTGAAGGCACTGACTATAAGGCCTTCGTCATGCCCTGGTACATCCAACGTGGCATTTGTGAATCTTGTAAAGTATTCTCGCACAGTTTCCCCCTCTCTTTGCTTACAGCCTAAAATGGAATGAGAGTCCCCCTTGTATTTGTGTAACTGCATGAAGTTGGTGAGGAGAAGGTACTTGAGTTGAGCAAAGTTTGAAATGTTGCCCGGTTGTAACATTTTGAACCACGTGTCGGCGTTGCCCTCGAGTGTCGTCGGGAAGTATGTGCACCAGAACTTTTCGTTAAGCTTTAGCGACGTCATCGTCCATTCATATGTGTCAATGTGACTGTCCGGGTCGGTGGTTCCATTGTACGTTTTGAGTGTCGGGAGCTTTGCGGTATTTGTTATTTCATAATCCAATAGCTCTTTGACGAATGAAGACGTTACTCTTCGAGAAAAACCATCCTGGCCTAGGATAGTCGACGTCCCCAGCTGGTACTGGGAGTTCATGCCATGCAGCGGTGACGTGAGGTAGCCCGGACTTGGTCCATAAAAGGGGTATGGATGGAATGGTAACTGAAGGGGATAACTAGTGGAGAAAGGGTGTATGGATGTAGCGGGGTTGATCATTACCGGTTGTTGCTGGCTGTTGTTGGCAGGGATAGTCGATCTGGTCCATGTACCGGCCGTTGGGTAAATGGGTGGTGAGTGGTTCATCATGGTTTGCTCCAATGGTGGTAATAGGGTTGCAGAACTCTATCCACCTGTCATCTGAAATGGCGATGGTGTTGCAAACGATGATGAAATGTTGAAAATGTGGCTCGACGGGGGTGTTGTCGAGTGGATTGCTCGTGCCTGTTGCAGCAGCGCCGCGAAGAACGGCGGCATCTGAAGCTGTGTAGACAGAAGTAGCTCCATCAGATTTGTTCCTTGCTGAGGAAATGGCAGTTGTGAAACGTTTCCGGCGGCTGTTGTAGAACTTCCTTCTCCCAAAATGGACTTGTTGGTCGCTGTAGGCAGTGGTGTTTCGTCCAACGTCGTCATCGGACGTATGGGACTAGTTGGTTGTCCCTCGCTACCGTTGGACACCATTGATGTATGTTTTCGTGCTTTTTGCTTGTGTTCTTCGTCTCACAAACGAATGGTGCCAAATGATGGAACCTTATCCCTTGTAAGACCTTGCTTCTGCTTCACGGATGAACTCTTCTTGGCTTCCTGATTATCACTGCAAGATCACAGAGGACAAGGGCCATCAGCCGCTTTCCGGGAGGGGCTCCAGGAAGAACACTCTGACGATCAAGTTAGGGGATGATTTAGGGTTTGTGTATGCGTTCTCTAGAAGGTCCAGAGAACTTACCTCGCTGCTATGATAGTGCATCCTTTTATACCTAGCACTCCCGCCTGGTCCGTACCAGACAGGATCGAATTTGGGGAGACAGGATAAGAGGTGCTGATTGGAGGGTCATGCGCCCTCAACCGCTAGAGCGCTCTCATTGGCTCCGACGGGAATGCTCTGATCCTACTATTTGTCTCCTGACCGTACCTTTTGTCTTGGAGCAAGGAGCGTCACTTGGCGGACGCGAGCCTTCCGCCTGGGCGTTTCGCTCCCGGGGGCGCCAGCTGGCCCTGAGCCTGCTGGGTTGGGCCTGGCTGGTGTGCCCGGATCTAGGGCTTGGATGCGGTTCTGTTGTGCTGCCCTAGGTACACCATCACCATGCAAGAGCTTGGTGGTGTTGAGTGTGGATTAAGTTGGATTTTTAAGGTTCAATCCCTCTCTATCCATGCAAAGGTTTAAAGTTTTAGACTTTATGGATTAAGAAGTTCTAAGAAGGTCCTATATGTGTTTGGATGTATATCTTAATGATTAAGACCATTTCGGAGTGGTTTTGGGGTCAGATAGCGTATGCCTTGCGTACTACTGGCTATGCTCAGCATAGCCAGGTGAGACCCGATCCCGCCTGATTCTCTAGTACGCCCCTTGTAGGAAGAGAGTACGCCCAACGTACGTGTTGGGCAGTTGACTTTTGCTAACTTTCGATATTTGGTCAAAAATTTTGATTTTGGGATATAGGATGGGCAAAATGGTCTTTTTGCTCTTAAGGGGGGTTAGCTGTTGGTTTTAGACTCGCTATTTTATTAATGGATCTTAAATATTAATTAGGTTTAATTATTACGTTATTAGGCGGAGTCTAGTTCTGATAGTTATGGTGCAAGATTTATCAGTCATCAGTATCAGGTGAGTCTCCTCACTTATTCTTACATGTGTGGTAGAATAGTTGTATTGGTGATGACCAAATGGGTCTAATTTTTATTTTTTATGATGTCCTTTATGTGTGACTGAGACTACAAATAGTCTCCAGGGTTGTTGATAACCCATAGGGCGTGTTGTTGCCCAATGGGACTGCTGATAGTCCGAAAGATGACTGATAACCCATAGATGTTTATTTATGTTATGTTGTATGTCATACTTTCGGGAACTCACTAAGCTTTGTGCTTATAGTTGTTCATTTATAGGTTTCAGGTACTTCTGCGGATCTCAGGAATGAGAATATCTGATTGTACACGTTCCTTGAGAGATTTGTTACTGGGACAGTTTGAGATGCTCTAATACTTTGTGATGATGATTTGTACTTGACACATATGTTTTTGTTGATATGTTTTATGAACAATGTTTTGGTAATTTAAAAATGAAAATTTTGGTTTAAAATTTGATGTGTTACACCTTTTGAGTTAGTTTTGTTGCGAATTTGGTCCCTCAGTAAACTGAAATGATTTTAATACCCTTAGATATCTACTTTATATTTTTATTTCATTTTTAAATCTAATACTTATTTATTTTATTTAAACAATAAAAAATAAGAGTCTCTCTCTCTCTCTCTCTCTCTCTATATATATATATATATATATATATATATATATATATATATATATATATATATATATACACACACACTAACGACTATAAACTGAACCATATCTTTCTATATGCTAATCTAACGCACATAAACTCCATAGTAATCAAAAACCGAGTAGAATTTAAAGCTTGCACTCCATATCATCATGTTTTTGCTAGAACTGGTGGCGATTTATAAGAAAACATTAAGAAATTTGGAATATATAGTGAAATCCCCAAAAACTTGAACTCATTGCTCATCTTTCTGGTGTAATTAGGGGTCGTAGTTCCATATTCTTGTTGTGATTGTAATACTCAATGTCATAGCTTTAATCTGGTAGGGTTATGGAGTACAATAGGGCCTCTATCCGTGAAAAGATAGGAGGTGTAAAAGTTAGAGACACCGAAACCAGGTGATATGATTTGGCCTCTATCGGACTTCCTGGGTATAGCTGAAACAATTTCGGTTCATGATAGGATGATGTAAATTTCCGATCGACTTCGGCATTTTGGTTACCAGATCCTAGGACCCAAGCAAATGGCACATGATGGGATGAAGGCATGATCATATGATTTTTTTTAGATAAGGAGTGAACAAAGCTATTAGCTATATTGGTTCTACTATGAGGGTTTTCGGATTTCTCAAATCTTATGTTCTATTTTCTAATAGCTATATGTTGTTTATGGTTTTTATGATGAGGGAATGATATTTCTAAGTTGCAGGTTGGTAAATTTACAATGGGGGGAAGATATCAATGGAAAATCAAAGCATTTGGTGGAGGTTTGAAGCACAGACCAAGATGATCCTGTTATTTTGCCAAAATGCTTAGAACAATAAAATGAATATGTTAATTAACTATGGTTTAAGAGCATTTACCTGAAAAAAATGCAATACGAAGGAGTTTCGACTTCTAATTTTATTTTTGTTATAATTTTCAAGCCCAAATTTTATGTCATACATTGATTGTTAGTTTTTTTACCTGACATGTTCTTGAAGATGATTTACAGTGCACATAAGTTGATTTCATCGTATCTATTAGCCACCATGTGGGTTTGATATTGGATTTTAGGATTTTTGGGATGATGGTTAGAGAAGACTAAGAGGGTTACTCTTTTTAATCTTTGAGTGTGTGTGTGTGAGAGAGAGAGAGATGGAGAGAGAGTTAGTGAGAGAGAGAGAGAGCTCTTATATTTTATTTTTTAAATATATAAATAAGTATTAGGTTTTAAAAAACGAAAGAAAAATAGAAAATAAATACCCTAGTATCAAACTCGTTTGAGTCTAACCATTGTAGGGTTGTGCATGTTACTTAAATGATTATCTAAGCTTTATGGCATGTGATTACATTCATGAAGTAGTTAGTTGATATCACTGGGGGTTCTTAAGCGTCTGATTGCATGGTGAGGTCGGAAACCTAGGAGAGCCTAGGAAGTGTTTTTTTTGGCATGTTCGGACTGTTTAGAGAGAATTTGGAATGCCAGTTTGAGATGGTGACTTGAAGGATTCAGGATGATTCTTGAGGAAAGTATGGGTAGTTGTGGAAGGTAGTATTGGACCCCTACTACTGAAAGCACATGATCCATACTCTAATCAAGGAAAGTCACAAAAAATCTAGGAAGCCTATGGTTTGAGGATTCTAGGGAATTTTCTAACTATTGCAAGTTTGCTTTTCAGAATGGTGATGAACACGCGTGGAGGAGTTTCAGGTTTGGTTTAGGCTCAGGTGCATGTATTGAGTCCTGAGCCGATTGGGCTACTAATGGGCTTTCTATGGATTTTATGGTTTGGGTCTTTAGTATTCTGGCCTTGGGCCTTAGTTATGGACCAAATTAGACTAGGGGTAAAATAGTCATTTTACCCTAAGGAGGATTATTAATTCGGACTAATGGTCATGTTGGGCAATGGTAGCGTGGGGAGTCGTGAGATCAGCAGTTCGTGGATCCGCCAGCTAGCAGCGAGAGGTTATTCGCAGGGTTCTACAGTGAGCTTGTGAGGTGAGTCTCCTCACTGTTTGAATGGGTATAAGGCACCAATGCCGACCCATTTAGTTTATGTATGGTAGGAGGACCCGAGGGTTAGCCTTAGGCATTATGCATGAAAGACCAGGAGGTAGCTCCTGGCACACTGTATGCTATTATATATGAAAGACCAGGAGGTGACTCCTAACACACTGTATGTTGATTAGCTAAGTAGATTAGTATGTATGATAGTTGTGTTTGTGATGCTTGCATGAAAGACCAGGAGGTGGCTGTTGGCACTTGTCTGTAAGACCAAGGGGGGTGGTCTTAGGCTTGGCAAGAAAGACCACGTGCAGCGTGTGGCATAACGGCAAGACTATTTTTGGCACATAGACCTCACTTGTTTATGGATATGTTTGATATGTATGGCTCTCATGATGTATGACATGTATGGTCCAGTTGATATGTATGACATGTATGGCCCAATCGATATGTATTGCATGTATGGCCTAGTCGATATGTATGGCATGTATGGCCCAATTAATATGTATGGTATGTGGTATCTGGTGAACACACCAAGCTTCGTACTTACAGTTTACAGTTTTGGTTTCAGGTATCTATGGTTTTCAAGAAAAAGGAGCTCGGGACGATCGCGACGCATTCACCCATGTTTTTTCTCATTATGTGATATTTGGGATTAGACTCTGATATTTGTTTTAATTGAAATGTTTTCAATGTCTAAAACAAAGTTATTAACGGTTTTCTTATATTAAAAATGAAAATTTTGGCCTGAAATTTTGGGATGTTATAAGTTGGTATCAGAACCTTCGTTTGAGGGATTCGAGCATACTCTCGAGTATGTATGGACTCAAACTGAGGACTTGGTATGAAAATTTTCAAAAGAACAATCACTTTTATAAAAGAATTTTTGTAAGGAATTGGAAAAAAGAAAAGATCTTTGATAGGAAAGGGGTGTGATGCGTGCAATCGGCCAAGCTCAAGTAAGTGGTTCCCAAAATACCAATACATAGTTTCTATATGATATGATATGATTATGTGATTCACATGATAGATTAGAGCTAAGGATCCAGGAGAGATGCCTTTGTATGCTTATATGAACTTATAGATCTGCATGCTAGAACTGATCAGCCAGTACTAAGATGGCATGTTTTGGTTATGCCTGATTGTATGAGTCTTTGAATTACATGCTAGTATAGATTCCTGGTAAGAGGATTAAGTGGCTTTTTTGGTTAGATATTTATGTTTGTCTGAATGCTACTTGCTTTGTGGTTTGTAGGACTTCGAGTGATGGGAGTTAACTACTAGATAAATACGTTAAGTCACATGTGACTAGGGTTGAATAATCCTAGAGTTCTGGATTTGACCCTGCTACGCAAATCTTGTTTTAGTCTAACCGTTCTAGGGATGAGTCCTTTACTCGAAGGATTATCCGAGCCTCGCCACATGTGATGGTATTCATGTGGTGGTTAATTGGTATCTTGAAGAGTCTTTTAGCAACTAATGACTGGGTGGGTTAGGGAACCTAGGAAAGCCTAGGATAAGAGTAGCAGAGAGCAGTGGCAGTAGAAGGGACTTGGCAAAGTCGAAGAAATCCTTGAGGAAAGTACGAATAGATGTGGAAGGTAGTATGTGCCTGTACTACTGGAAGTATAGGATCCATACTCGATTCAATGAGGGTTGAGATGGATCCAGGGAACTTTTAGTATGTGATACATTATGAGGTTATGTATGACCCTGACAATTATGTGTTACATTTCAGAATGGTGATGACTATGCGACACGGAGCAGGAGGATCATGATCGGGATTGGGATCCAATTTAGGTTTGGGATCCGAACCAGTTGATAGGATTCTGCGCGATTTTATCGCATCGGAGATCACGAGAGGCATCCTTGAGGCGACCCCGATAATTTTCGGGTCGATCAAGGAGGGGATTGTCGAGTTGGTGGAGGATCGTCTTAAAGCATTCGGGAGTGATATGACATCTAGCCAGACAGGGACACGTACACTCTCCTTCAAGGACTTCATGGGATGTGGTGCGACAGACTTCCACGGGGGTGAAAGACCTTATTGTTGTCAGGAGATAGATTGCAGACATGGAGTCTGCTTAGTTGATTAAATTCTATCCTGAGGGGTCAAAGTTTCGGTACACTGCGGGATGTATGAGAGACAGAGCCAGAGATTGGTAGGAGTTGGTTGGTGACTCTCTGGGAGCCTCGGCCATTGAGGTTATGACTTGGTCAGACTTTATGACTCGGTTTAGGGCAGAGTTCGCGCCGTATGTGGAGCTTCAGTATCTGTCCAGGGAGTTCCTCGACATGAGGCATACTACAGAGATAGTGGCGGAGATTACCGCCAAGTTCCGGGATAGGGCCTTGTTGGTGCCTCAATATGCAGGAGATGAGGAGATGTGGAAGACCCGCTATCATGACATGTTGAGAGTTGACATTCGGGAGAATATCAGCTACCCGACATGCCCGACCTTGGATTATATGATTGCTAGTGCATGGGAGAGAGATATTGATTTGGAGCACATTGAGAAGAGAAGGTCATAGCAGATGTATACCTTGGAGGGTCCCAGGAAGAGACTCAAGACTTCAGATCAGCGATTGGTAGGTCAGCAGGGCCGAAGTCAGTGCAACACGTGCAGGAAACTGCACGAGGGAGTTTTTCGTTCCAGGGGTTCAGGCTGCTACAAGTGTGGCATATATGATCATGTTAGTAGGTATTTCCCACAAGGGGCAAGCCCATTATGTTTTCACTACAATCAGGTGGGCCACAAGAAGGCCAACTTCCCGACGATGAGGGGAGGAGCAGCGAGTATGTCTACTACGACTACTTTGAGGCTTACGGATGGGTGAGAGTGTAGGGCCTTGCAGTGACAGATGAGGGAGATCCGGATTACATCATAGAATGTTGTAGGTATGTATCAATTACTATTTTCGATTCTATATGTATTATGATTGTTCTTGCCATGGTCTCAGGTAATAGTATGTGTGAGTTATCTCCCTGCTTGTATTCAGATTGTATTTGCAAAAATGTCAAATGCCAATTGCATACCGGGAATTATTAGTAGCTAGAAGAAGGTCATTTCCTTCTTCCGGTTATAAGGGTTCAATGTTATCTCGATTATGGCCGATATCAGTTCAGGAGTACCATGAGGACTCTGCGGTCAGGGTTCAGCAGGATGGTTATCCACCATCATCAAAATTCGGTGAAGTTCAATCTTTGTGCTAGGGATAACTTTTAGGAAGCATCAAGAGAGGCAGCCTCTCGCTGAAGGAGTTGCTTTGAGCATCGTATGATTGAACTTAAGGGACAAGAGGGACACCAGATTAAGCTTTTGGGGTCATTAATGTCGGTATTTCAGGAAGTGTTCATCTAGTCTTTAGTGATTGTGCGGTCTTTGTAGTGGGATAATGATGGATCACTCGAAGGGTTAGGTGTTGGTAGTCAGCTTGTCTATCGTGTAAGGAAGGAAGGAATGGGAACCCTCAGATTCCACCGTGCTGCGAAGACTTAGTTGAAGCTAAGTGGGGGAGAAACGATCATGTTCTCAGAAGTAAGAGCGGTTTTAAAAAAAAATGAGATCAGTTTCGCATCCTTGTCAGGAATGAGGACGGTCCAAGCGGTTGTAAGGGTTGAGGATAGAGTGAATTGGAAGTTCAGAAAACTTACCAATGGCGAGATCGCATTCTCGGGATGCCTGATAGCAGGTTTCAGAAATATTAGGTTGGGGACTTCAGTCAGGTCAGGAGTACAGCTTGGGGTACTAGATCGTGCTTATATGTTCGATTATGAGTGTGTTCGGATAGTAGTTAGTCAGTGTGGAAGGTGTTGTAAGACTACGGGTTAGTTGTAGCATTCACCAGTGGACAGATAGTATGAGAAGTGTGACAAGACTACGGGGTGGCCCGTAGCATTGGTTAGCAGATAGTGTAGGGGTTACTCGTAGCATTCACTAGTTGGCAGATAGAACAGGAACGTTGTAAGATTGCGGTGTAACCCGTAGCGTTCGTGTACTAGCATAGTGAGACTGCGGGGTGACCCGTAGCATTGGTATTATAAGACTGTGGGGTGGCCCGTATCATTCCCCAGTCCCTATTCGGCAGTAAGAATGTATCAGATGCGTGATTTACTGGTAGGTTTCTTCAGATGGTTTAGACAATGTTATGGCGGCCCGCACGGACGTGAGTATCACACTGTATGATTGGTTTCGGAAAGTGGATGAAGTTGGAGACCCGATGTGATGTAATATTACAATGGTTTTGGTGGTATTCACCTTTTGTAGTAGGTTCGCTGGTAATGAGTAGTCAAACAGTATGGTCGGGAGGATCAGTAGGAATGCTGGAGCCATGAGTGACGGGGTGGATCGAGTGGTTTCGATAGTCGGAGATTGTGCTTGGGATTAGTAGC
Organism: Lactuca saligna; assembly: GCF_052625555.1. NCBI lineage: Eukaryota > Viridiplantae > Streptophyta > Magnoliopsida > Asterales > Asteraceae > Lactuca > Lactuca saligna. The sequence continues at coordinate 285,558,267 of NC_136421.1, read as the reverse complement.
CGATGGGAACCCGGTATTCCAAGTAATGACAGATCATTTGGGGAGCAGGGTAGTCTCAGTTCATTCGAATAGAGGTTAAGAGACAACAATATGTTCGAAATAAGGGAGTAATGAGAGGATTTGCTCACCAAATGAAGGTACCAAGTCACTTACAGACGGATTAAATAATCTCAAAGTAATGGGTTTGACCCTGTTGCGCAGCTCTCGTATGAGTCTTGCTACTCGAAGGATTACATGATCCTTCTGTCTAGTATCAGTAAGCTACATCTAGTTAAGGATATGGATTTTGTTTCAGATGATAGCATAAAGACAACCAAAACTAGGGAGTGTGCATTGGTCAGTTACCCGATGAGGTTTTGGCATGGTAGTTTTGTAGTATATGCGGTCTGTCAATAAGACAGACCAGCATGGGGTTCAGACTTTGGGGAGACAAAAATGGTTTGCGGAAGCTCGAAGTTCGGTTTAGTTTCCGGTTGTCCTGAGAATATTGTTTTTCATGCAGAATCATCAGTTACATCCCTTAGATTGTTGGTGTGGACACATGTGTTAGTAATGAGCGATTTCACGGATGAAATCTAATTTAAGTTGCGGAGAGTTGTAACATCCGGTTTAGAAAGTGCTCGGTTGTGGTATCGAAGGCCAAGGGTAGGGGCGATACGGTCTTTTATGGGTCTCGGGTTCTAACCGGAAGATTTTAAGGCTTGGGGTGTAGATAGGAGTGTAGACGTCTCACCACCTTTTTGTAGATATAAAGTTTGTCGGAAACGGACTTAGAATGAATAAGTTATAGTACTTTAAAGTTGTTGACATAATTGGTTCATGGATGGAAAAACTTGTATTCTAGCCCTTGCATGCAAGGTGGTAAAAGCATGAGTACGTCTAGCATAGAGATGGAAAGTGGACGCGAGAGGCTCGGGGCAGTACACCCAGCGTACTGTAATTACGCCCAACGTACTATAATTACCCCTAACGTAGTGCCCAATACCTTCAAACCCTAATTATGCACTATTTAAGAAACTTAAGACCCAAGGCTCTTCATCCTTTCAGCCTCCATTGTACCTTAAGCTCTTTTTCAAAACCCTAGCGCGTATTGGTGTGTTCTTGTGAGTTGGTAACCCTTTTGAGAGCATTTTGGTGTTGCTTTGGTGTTTTGGAAGAGGAAGAAGTTTGAAGAAGGAGCAAGGATTCAAAGGGAGCTTGTAGATCCGGGAGATTAACACCATTTCTGACTCATTTGAGGTATCAAGCTTCAAACTTGACCATGGCATGCTTAGTTAGAATGTTGGGGTGTTTTATGGGTTATTTTGACTCCATTGTTGGGGTTTCTTGTATCTTGTTAGTTCAGAGCAAAAAAGTTGTCCTTTTGAGTCCCTAAAAGCACTTAGGGCCATACAAATGCAACCTTTATGGTTCAAATGGACTCATGCAATTGATAAGATCTTTCATTAATCTCTTTTGATCTCTAGAGTCCTATTAAGTCATTATGTAAGTAAAGTTTCCAACTTTACATTTTAAGTCATCCATGGGAATCAGATATGGGGATTTAGACCGTTGACTTTAAGCATTAAGAGCTTAATAGAAGAAAGAGGATGGCAGAGGAGTACGTTAGGCATACAAGCTGGTACGCACAACGTACAGGTCACAAGCCCAGTACGCCCTGCGTACAGCTGAGTACGCACCGCGTACTCAGTTAGAGTGGGTTTCGCACTAATGGGCCTCGGTTTGGGCCATTCTTTGGACTTGACTACTTTGGCCTTAGTGGGCCATCTGGAATTGAAATTTTGGACCATAGAAGCATTATTGGGCCTTTGGCTAAGGCCCATGAGAATGGATTGTGCCTAATTGGAAATTAGGCCACTAATGGGCTTCTATGGATTTTATGGTTTAGGTCTTTGGTATTCTGGTTTTGGGCCTTAGTTATGGACCAAACTAGACTAGTGGTAAAATGGTCATTTTACCCTAAGGAGGATTATTGATTCGGACTAATGGTCATGTTGGGTAATGATAGCGTGGGGATCCGCTAGCTAGCAGCGAGAGGTTATTCGCAAGGTTCTACAGTCAGCTTGTGAGGTGAGCCTCCTCACTGTTTGAATGTGTCTAAGGCACCAATGCCAACCCATTTAGTTTATGCATGGTAGGAGAACCCAGGGGTTAGTCCTAGGCATTATGCATGAAAGACCAGGATGCAGCTCCTGGCACACTGTATGCTATTATGTATGAAAGACCAGGAGGTGACTCCTGGCACACTATAAGTTGATTAACTAAGTAGACTAGTATGTATGATATTTGTCTTTATGATGCTTGCATGAAAGACCATGAGGTGGCTCTTGGCACTTGTCTATAAGACCAATGGGGGTGGCCCCAAGCTTGGCTAGAAAGACAACGCGCGGCTTGTGGCATAATGAGAAGACTATGTTTGGCACATAGAACCTTACTTGTTTACGGATATGTTCAATATGTATGGCTCTCATTATGTATGGCATGTATGGTCTAGTTGATATGTACGGCATGTATGGCCCAGTCGATATGTATGACATGTATGGCCCAGTCAATATGTATGACATGTATGGAAAGGTTAATATGTATGGTATGTGGTATCTGGTGAACTCACTAAGCTTCGTACTTACAGTTTACAGTTTTGGTTTCAGGTATCTATGGTTTTCAAGAAAAAGGAGCTCGGGACGATCTTGGCCCATTCACCCATGTTTTTCCACATTATGTGATCTTTGGGATTAGACTATGATATTTGTTTTAATTGAATTGTTTTCAATGTCTGGAACAAAGTTATTAACGGTTTTCTTATATTAAAAATGAAATTTTTGGCATGAAATTTTGGGATGTTACAAACACTCAAGGTTATAAGTAATATTCCAATGGTTTTATGGATTCACTAATCTGATCATAGACTAAACACTCGGGAGAACGAATTGTTTCTTGATACTAAGGATTGTAGCAGTGGCTCAATATCCTTGATAAAATTATATTCTTTATGTTTCAGTCTCTTTCTGACATTTTGGGCATTTCTGCTTTCTTAGTCCTTTCTTGTATTAGAAACGAATAGATTATCATAATATGTCTCGAAATATGCATTCCTTTTGTCCTTGGCATTTGGTGTTGCAATTAGGTATAGCAACCTTAACTACTTTTGGCTTATGGACACTTGTCTTTTTTCTTCTTGACACTTCATTCATGATAGCAAATATAGAATAATTTGAAGCTTGGAGTTTCCATGCTTAGTTATGTTAGTTTAAAAGGTCCACAACATGTAATACAGGTCCACGATGGCTCTTTCTAAACTCTTCGTAACTTGATTATGTGCACAAGTTAGCTAGTTGGTAATGTCACCATAGTCAACTCCCAACATGATGGAAATTCCATGTTGCTTCAATCTTATAAATGCACAAGGTACACTTGACACTTGTTCCTCCCTACAACTAAATAAACAATAGTTGGATGAACCTCGAGAAGAGCTTTATCAAAAGTACAATCTTTCTTTTTCATTTATAAGAACTATTCTCAAGTTACGAAATTAAACAAGATTGATCAGTCCTTTTAGCTTATCCTTTTATGGATTTTATAGCATTACAAGTTTAGTGGATAAATTTTGAGTATATATATCATTAAATACAAAGTTTCATATTTGTTTTTTTTTATTAATTCTTAAAAAACAATCACCCAATTATAGAAACTATTTCAAATAAGGCAATGATCCATATTTCATTCCATGATGCAAAATGGATTAGACGGAATTCACACCAAGAAGTTGTTTACGTAGGCAAATATTCGCAGGTATCAATCTCTATGAAACTTCTATATTTTTTGAGTTTTATTTATTTATGTCAATAGCATGTTAATCTCTTCCGTGCTCGTCTGTCATTCATGACCGGATTAACTGAGGATCATTAATCCAAATGGTAAATCAACAATGCAAAAACATGTGTGGTGTCCGACTTAAATTAATTCATATTGACATGTTGGTAAAATTTCACTTTGAAGCTATTTTAGTTAAAATAGTTTAAAAAAAATACATATTCACTTATAATTGTGGTAAAAATATTTTTTTAATGCTTGGATTGATTTTTGTGGTGGAAAAGCCAATAAATTAATAAGTTAAAAGATATTTGGTTTAAAATCTTAACTTTAGAAGCTATTTTGGTTAAAAGCCAAAAAAAAGTTTTAAAAAGCCAAATTTTATGTTAGAACCCTTAAGTGGGTTAACCTCCAAGAAGATAGAGTAAGGAAGAACATACACGATTGGAACTATTTTATCTGCTTAACTTTACTAATAAACTGGATTACAATTCATAGAATGACTAACAAATAACTCCCAAGAATAACTAAGGACCCTGCATGTAGTTAAACTAAATGTGGCTTCTACTCAGGAGCACTAACTCCATTATTTGACAGATGAGGAAGAACATGTCTCCCTCTTAAAATGATGCAAATATGAAACCTCTTTCTGTTGCTTTATTCCAAAAAACGTGTCAGGTTGATCCTTCTTTGATGGACTGGAAGGTTGGCCCAGTTGTGGTCAATGGGTCTTCCATGGGCTTGTGGTATAGGGTCGTATCAATGCCCTCCCCTTGAGATGGGACCTTGTCCTCAAGGTCGGAGATGGTAACGCCAACAACAGAGGCCACAGTGGCCGACGGACAATGCCCGTGTAAGGTAACTTGTTGTTTGTTAAAGCAGAAGGATAAAGAGGGAACCGAAAAATCCGTTGTATTGGGGCCCTAAGAGCGGAGCCAAGTATATCCCAAAACCAGTTCACATCCGGTGAAGGCAAAAAGAAAAATTGGTACCGGAAATGAGGTCCGATCCACGGTCATAGGAACATGAGGGTAATACTAGTGACAATGTAGTGCTACACCATTTCTGACGAGAACAAGGACTGAGGGAGTTGGTTGGATCGTTAAGTTGAGCAAGGAGGAAACGTATGGTTGAATTGGGTTATGGGTACTGTCGGATTCGACTAAAATGCTAATCGGGCGGTCCTTATTAAGACCCGTGAGTTTCATAGAGGTGGCGGTAGTCATCCCGAAAAAAATTGCTGGTGAAATAGAAAGAAAATGTGGAACATCGGGATTCTTGGTGAGCAATGGTAACGCGTAATTTGTTGTAGGGTCTAGTGTGTTGCCCACAATGAATAAAAATGGGGGAGGGGGGATTACAACGGTACCCTGGTGTGTAGCGTTTTAGGCAACGAAAACAAAGACCGACATCGTGTCTTTGTTGCAGTTGATCCGGTGACACGCGAGCGGTGGGCAGTGGCACAGAAGAAGCCGTTGGTACGGAATAAGTGATAGAGGGAGAAGAAAGTACTAATGCGGAGGAGTTGATTGTGGGGGTCAACAAAAGAGTTGGTGGTTGTACATGGTTGAGAGCAACTGGAGAAGTGGAAATAGTGAGTTTTTCTTCCAAGAGCTTTGCTAGGCCTACTGCTAGAGTGAAGCAAGTAGGTTTAAGGATGGCTAACTCATTCTGGATAGTGGGTCGTAAAACAGAAAGAAAACAATTAAGCAATACGTCCGGTTGCAAACCAACGACCATATTGCTTAACCGTTCAAAATCTGCAACATACTCGGTGACTGTGGTGGTTTGTTGGAGTTTGAACAAGGCGGCTTGGTGGTTCTCAAAGAATAATGGACCAAAGCGTAGTTTGAGAGCACGAGCAAACTCAGGCCACGAAGTGAGAAGGTTGTTGTTGGCTAAGTATTTGTACCAACTTAGGGCCTCGTCGGTAAAGTAAATTTGAGCCAAAGAGAGACGTTGGGTGGGTTGGATAGAATAATAGTCAAAGTAATTGTTGGCTTGAAAGAGCCAATCAAGAGGATTAGAGCTGGCAAATGTAGGGAGATGGATTTTCGATGGCCAGGGGTTGTGATTGGACGACAGTGGCGGTGGCGGCGGAGGTGGTGGCTGGTTGGTGTGATGAGTGGTCACGATATTGATTAGATTTGCAACGTTGGTGGTGAGGGTGTCAAGCCGGATATTGGTGGTGGTGGCAAGATGGAGAAGTGCTTGAATGTGGTCCAGTGGATTCGTCGTAGGTTGGTTTTCTGGTTTAGAGGTATGTCGGTTGTAGTCTCTTTCAGCGGAGGCATGGTTAGGAGATTGGGAATGAAAGAACCAAATTGATAGAACCCTTAAGAAGGTTAACCTCAAAGAAGATAGAGTAAGGAAGAACACAGACGATTGGAACAATTTTCTCTGCGTAATTTTACTAACAAAATGGATTACAATTTATAGAATGACTAATAAATGATTCCCAACAATAACTAAGGACCATGCATACAGTTAAACTAGACGTAACTTCTGCTCAGGAGCACTAACTCCATTATTTGACAAATACCGAAGACCGGATCTCCCTCCTAAAATGATGCAAATGTGAAGACTCTTTCTGTTGCTTTATTCTAGAAAACGGGTTAGGTTGATCATTCTTTACTGGACTGGAAGGTTGGCGTAGTTATCGTCAATGGGTCTTCCATGGGCTTGTGGTCTAGGATCGTATCATTTTACATGTTTTTAAAATCGCTTTTTTGAAACTAATAGAACAACTATTTTGAAAATTGTTTTTAAGTTTGATAAACATTTTTTTTGATTTATTTGTTTTTTGAAAAACTAATTAATCAATAAATTGTTTTGAAAAACAATTTCAAATCACCCCCCACAAAATAATAATAATAATAATAATAATAATAATAATATTAAAAAAACTAAAAATAAGCGACCTATTTGTTGTTTTATTTTATTTTATTTTCATTCGTTTATTTGTAATTCCTCTTGATCTACCAAACAAACCTTTTGAATTATTGCATTCACACACAATATATATGTCTCATTTTTTTTTATTATTTTTTTTAATAAATAAGTCGGTATTTAGATTAACGATAATGATTAACAACAACAAAAAAAAAAAAAAAAGACACCTTATTTAACACAAAACCATATAATTTAACAAAAAACGACATGAAATTTACTCAAAAATACTACACAAGAAACTCAAGGTAGCAACACCACATGAATGAATGATCTTCATTATGAACCACGAGATACTTCAAAAAATCTAGAATATTTAAACAAAACCTGCAACCTTTATTAATTATCAGAGATACCCTTGAAACCATTCTTCTTCGATTCGTCATTCACAATCTCATTCTCCATAGCCTTCCCGCAGAAACGAGCATTGACGTCTCCGCCGTTAAACCTAACGGCAGAAAATTCACTCTTCAAGTTATCCATGGCTTTCTTTAATCCCACATTTTCAGTTTGTATGATCTCCAGCTGTTTCTTGACGCCCAAAAAGGCCTCCGCCGCGTCACTGGTTGTCGGTCCCACCTTGCTTGAATCCTTGCAATCGGCACCCGATTTGTGCTCGATCCCGATCTTGTTTATGATCAAAACTGGAAGCTTCTGAAACGAAATCCCAGGCATTGAATTGTTGTTCTTCTTCATTAGCATCATCGCCGAGTCTTCTGCCTCCGGGAGCCAAACGCCCCAACGGAAATTCAACACAGCGTTTTTCCTCAGCGGAACGGTCGTTGTGGCGGTCATTTCGACGTCGGATAAGGCGCTCTTCACCAGACCGGCGGCTGGAGATTCCAACGGCGAATTGGAAAATTTCTTGCCGTTTTCGAACAGATCAACAATCACCGGTGCATCTTCCTCTGCAGCTCCGCTAACACCGTTAATTTGCTTCTTAAACACTGATGATTGAACTTTTTTGATAGTGAAGTCACCGAATTGAGGTTTGAAGTGAACAAAAAAACTAGGGTTTTGACTGCCTCCGATCAAGTTGAATTCAGCGCTCATGTTCAATGAGCTTGAAATCGGCGAACCGAAATGGCCGATTCCGGTTTTGAATACGAGACTAAACGGATTAATGGAATCATTTGGACGATAAGCGACCTTCAACGAGGGCCCTGATTCGAAGAAAGTGCTGAGATTCAAAGAGAGCTCTTTCGATTCACCGGCTACAATCCCTGATTGAAAGGGGAACCCAAGAATATTGAGAGGCACTTTTGCTCGAAACAGAGGCTTTTGTTCATCTCTAAATTTGATTGAAGCTTTCATGGCTACTCTGTGTGTGTGACGGTTACGGCGGCGGCGAGGGTTTAAAAAGGGGAAGAGCGGGTATTGAGGTGAGTTTCCCGGCGACAGTTTCGCTTAATATAAGGATGGGAAGCTGGATTTTTTTAATTTGTAGAAATTGTAATTTTGTCAACATTCTAAATTATTATTGTCAATAATACCCTTTTTTGGATAAAAAGATGAATAATTTTTGAGGGTATATATGTAAATGAAGTTAAGGTGGCAATCAAAGAAAATTTAAATTTTCGAATTTTTTAGAGCTATGATAGTTCAAAATTTTTAAATTGGGCAATGTTTTGTTTGGTTTTAATTTATTTAGTATTTACGAAATAAATAAAAGTCAAAGTTTACGATGAGTATTAATTCAAATTTGAATTTAAATTTTCTTTTGAGGAATTTCATAATCAAAATATCTATCATAAAGATATGATGTACAATTCCATGAGTTTTGTACACAACTATTGTAATATCTGAAATTTATTCCATGAGTTTTGTACACAACTATTGTAATATCTGAAATTTATTCCATGAGTTTTGTACACAACTATTGTAATATCTGAAATTTATTCCATGAGTTTTGTAAGCAACCATTGTAATATTTGAATTTTTTTTTTACAATTTCTTATCTTTTTTAGTTTTTTATTTATTTATTATTTCTTATGTTTTTTTGTTCTTCTTTTTTTTAACGGTTGGATAGTTGTTAAAGTTAAATTCACAAAGTTAGTTAAAACGATAATGTCCGGGCTCGAACATATGATCTTAAATCCAAGAGGTTTCCATCTCTACCAAGTGAGTTTGAACCTGAATCCTCCAACCTAAGACTATAAATCCTTAGTATAAAGCATTTGGTTACTATCAAAATTGTTTTTAGTTACTATCACTATTTTCGGCCACCACTTAGGCTACCAAGTATGGTGGTTGTTTCACGCGTCTTGAGCTGAGGTGGCAACCCCTCCCACACGTGAACACCGCCCCCAAAGCCAATGGGGTGCTGGTGACGTGGTTCCAAAGATGCGAAAAGATGCCTAATCATATTTCATCAATTTTTTAACGGTCGGAAATTACAACTAACGGCTATATAGCCGTTTCTAACATAAAATAAAAAATTACTTTTTACCATTTAAACATAAATATTTACACCTATAAATTATCCACTATTCTACTCACAATTTACACTTCAAAAAACACTATTTATATTTTATTACCTTCTACAAAAAAAAACCTCATCTCTCATATTTTTTTCTCTTAACATGGATTCAAATCCAAACAACACTCCAAACACTCCAAATGCAAATGTTAGTTACATGCAATTGCTAACCTCCCCAATCCAACAACAAACTTTATTCACCACTTCATGCCTATAAACCTTCTACCAACAACAACCACAACAATTTAATCAACCCTAATTTCAAGCCTTTCAACAACAACCTTCTCAACAATTTCAACCATCTCAATCTCAACCTATAAATCTGACAATGACGACGACGACGAACGGGTTCAAGAAACACAACAACCAACTCGTCGAAGGCAAAAAAACCAAAGATCAAAGAAAAAAAAAGACTACCGCATGGAACGAAGACGAGGAGGAAACTTTAGTAAAAGCTTTGCATTTTCATATCTCAAGACGGGGATGTCGCCAACGCACAATCGGGTCAAAGTTTTTGGTGTCGTATTTTAGATCATTTCCACACGTTATTAGGAAAGAAAACGGAGCGGACGTACGACTCGATCAACGCAAAATGGCGTGACTTACGAGCGGCTTACACCAAATTCAATGGCATATTTGACAAGCTTAAAAATATGCATAGAAGTGGTAGCAACGACTTCAACATTTTAGCGACCGCATCCTACGAATACAAAGTTACCACAAACGGTGAACCGTTCGGCCACCAAAAAGCGTGGGAAGTTTGTCGTAACGGTCCAAAATGGGTTCTATATTCGGAAATGGCGCATTCGGGATCTACAACCGGTTCCAACAAAAGGGCAAGAACGTCCGAGTCGGACGTGGATTTTGGACTCGACCTCAACGACGACTTCGACGCCACCAAGGGGGAGGTCCCACCGAACGTCCAACTTCGTCGACCACCGGGACGGGACAAAGCAAGAAAATGAGCATCTTCAAGCGGAAAAGCATTGGCAACTAGCGATAGCGAGCTTGTGACATCCATAGATAAAGCTCTAGTTTTTCTAGAAAAAAAATACGAATCGTCGGAAGCCGCTAACCGCCAAAAAATAGCTCTTACCGATCTTCAAATCATAAACACGAAGCCCCAACCGGATCTCGACCCGGAAAATCTTGCGACATCTCTTAAAATTCAACGACAAGTCCAGGAGAAATATGGTCTTTAGGTTCTAATCTTAATGGTTTTAAGAAATTAAGGATTTTATTTATGGTTTTAAGTAATTTAGGATTCTAATTTTTTTATGTTTTTTTTTAAGAATTTTAGAATTTTAATTTGTGTTTTTTATACTAATGTAATGTGTTTTTAATTTTAATGTAATGTGTGTTTTTGTTTTTTAATTTGTGTTTTTATATTAATTAAGGTTTTATTTTAAATTATGGTTTGTAATTTGTTTTTTATTTAATATAATGTTAAAAAATAAAAAATAAATAAAAATAAATTGTGTAGTGGTAACCATTTTCAAGGTTTAGTGGGTTGAGTGTGAAGCTGATGTGACGTATAGGTGGCAGCACTTTTTCGTTGGGGAGGGTGTGACCACTCCCCATAGCCTTATTTCAAATGACAAAACTCAAATAAATAAAAACGAAATTATGATAACTTAATTAAAGATTTGTCAATAGCATGGTGGTCTTGTTGTTAGTAGTTTATTTGCCTTCCTCAATCGGTCATTTTTCAATTCAGTTTAGCGGTTTCATATCGATATAAATGTCTTTTGGGTGATGGTGGTGAAGGCTACTGATGATGTTAGTGGGTTTATTGACTGTCTTCTAAGTGGTAATCGTTTTATTGACATTGTAATTGGTTGGATGTGGTTCGAAGTTCAAACTATAATCAGCTTACGTCAGGGCCGGCTCTACATTATGAAAAATTAAGCAAGGGCTCCCAATTCTAAAGTTTATTATGTTATATATATATATATATATATACAAGTTGAAGCTTGACTTTGTGGTAAAAGCATTGGTTTATAAAACTAAAGATCTCAAGTTCAAAACCTTTTGATTACATAAAAGGCTCTAATTTGTTGGTTTGCTTAGAGCCTTTAAATTAGTTGGGCCGCCTCTAGCTTAGGTGACAATAATGTGAATCTTTATGCTTGGTGTAAGAAGATAATGGCTCTTTTACTTCTTCATGGAAGAGGTTTGGTTTGAAGTTACCCTTTTAGAGGTTCAATTTAATAGAGTATATGTTGTTGAATTGGACAATAGATTTCTATGCAGATGGAATTAGTTATTGGGCCATATCAGTTTGGTGACTTCTCTTTCGTAAGACTTTAGGGGGAAGTCTACAATGGGCTCATGCCCATATTTCCTATAATTTCATTATCATCTCTCATCAATCGTTGGATGTCCAACGGTCTTTGTTGGGGTAAAATGATATTACAGTTAGTAGTTAGAATGATTCCTACGGTTTAACCTAGATAACTGAGTATTGGATCTTTTTTCTATTATTTGCTTGGTGTTGACTAGGGAAGTGGAATCGGGTAGTGTAACATCCTCATTTTGGGCTTAGAATTTTCAATCATTTTTGTTTTAAAAAAAATTGGAAAACTAAAACTAAAATAAATAATGATGTTGATAAATAAAATTGAAATTTATAGGAAGTTATGATGAAATTTTAAATTAGAGATACGTGGACTAAGAAAGTAAATTTGGAGAAAGTTATATCTGACTCATCTACTTCTACTAATAAATGAAATTTTAAAAGATACGTGTCATTTGTTTAGAATGTATCTTTGATATGTGATATTTTTCTATGATTTTTATTATTTCTTTTTTTATGGTAACAAATCAAATTCAAAATTTAAAAATACAAAATCATATCCTAATAACATTATTATGTCTATTTTGCTTAACAAATTAATTCATAATTACTTGCAATCGATATATCTTTGTGTTTTTTTTGTTTATATATATATATATATATATATATATATATATATATATATATATATAGAGCAATCGTGGTTTCCACGACCTATAATCTAGTGAGTTTATTAAAGGAAACAAAATAAAATAAAATAAGAAAAAAAGAAAAGAAATAGAATAATCTTCATTTGATTTCTCCATACTCCTCCGGATTTGGGAGGAAATATTCTAACGAATATAAGCATAAATCATTTCTTTCCTATCTTTTTTTTTTTCTAATAGATAAACATTTTTTTCCGTTTTTTTTTTCTAATAAATAAACTCCGAAGCAATGATTTTTTCCAATCCTTACACTTCATTTTCATTTCTCTACTTAAAAGAAACTTTAGAGAAATGCATTAGGTTTAACCTTGCGATTGATTTTAAAGGTGTTATTTTGCCGGTTTCGATAAATTGATTCAATATAATTTTTTTTTATATCTTAAAACGAACTATAATAAAACTAATAAGGTTCGATTTGATCAGCTTGGTTTATTCAGTTCATATTACTAGTTAAACCAAATACAATTTTGCATGTACATATATTTGTTGAACTTATATATATATATATATATATATATATATATATATATATATATATATATATATATATATATATATAATATCTTATTCATTTTTTTTGTTTTAACCAAAAAAATTGAAAATTTAATCAAAACCAAACTGCATAAGGTATCATTGTTTGGTTAACTAAACCGAATTAACCAAAAATAGAATAGCCCGAAAACAAATAAAACAAACATCATTTGGTTTGTTTCATTTATTTGGTTTTAGTTTTTTATCAAATCCTAATTGACTTGGTTATCTAACTTAAGACCTTTCATGTAAGAGATTTTACAGATAAGGGTTATTTGATAAATATTTGAGGTTGGTAGTAAGTTTTTAGTCATAAATATGAAACTTAAGAGCTTAAGTGAGAATAAACTAAGTTAATAAGTTAGTCTCTTCCCTCCTAACCAATTTTCATTAAAATTTTGATCCAGTAAGAGATATCAAAAATGGAATTGTATTTTTTATGCGTTAGGGGAAGGGGGAGGGGGTTGAAGCTCTTTTAATGTTTATCTGAAGATTGATTTCAAATCTTATTATCTCTAGTGCTTGGAATATATAATTACTCTGCAATATCATAGACATGGTTTGAGCTTAAGCTCGATCAAATCTGATCTTTCATGCTCACTAAGAGAATCATTATACTTTAGTTGTTATTCCTTATTTAAAACATCACTCCATAAACAACTATTTCCATAACTGTTTGATTGAAGATATGAATAAGATTTTGGGGTTTTTCCAACCTTAGCTTTCTGGTTGTTATTTTGAATGTTGGCTGACCAAGAAGGAACACGTGAGGTAGATGGAAGTAACAAAAATGAGGATGTTGAGGTAGACTTGTGGTGAAATGTTTTTGGATAGGATACCAAATAGAGGTATAAGAAACTCGTTGGAAGTGGCACATATTACTGAAAAATTAAGGCAAGGACATTTTTTTGTACGACAATATATTATGAAAAAACAAAAAAGCTATCAAGGAATAAAGATTTAAAGGTTCATAGGATTTTTCTGTAACAAAACCAATTAAATGCATACAATTTAATAGTATCAACTATCATATATTTCCAATACTTCTTTCGGTGCTTCTTTGATCCAAAGACCACATCATTTTGAAATATCCATAGAACCTATGATGACATCATTACAATGGAAAGAATGATATCACACTTCAGTAACCGTAAGTGTAACCCATCAACCCAACCATGAAACTCTTCCAAGTACTAAAAAACAAGGATGGTCACTTCAATCCATTAAGAATTTCGCTAACACAACTGTGAAGCAACAAAGCAAGCAAAAAAATAGATGTTGACTTGTCTCTGAATCAACATCACAAAAGGTGTATCTTGTGAAGTCCATATCAGCTCCTATATTCCCTAATTTAATTTGAATGGGAAGTCAATCCCAAGCAATGTGCCTCAAAATATTGACTTTAATCGGAACAGGTCGGTTCAATATGGTGACTGTAAGACTCAACTATAAAAAAGTATCATCAATATGCATTTAGAGACAACTAACATAAAATGTTTTGTTGTATCCAAATCCTACCTCTAAGTATCTCGGGCCTCCGTACACCGAATATGCTCTAAATCCAAGCATAAATTGATATTTCTAAGTCTTGACTCCCAATCTTAACCCCTAAGTCCATTGAAAAACCCAACCATTTGAAGACCAAAAGTTATATTCAACACCTTGTTTCTTCAAGACAAATCAAATAGTCTATTGTACTTGATGATAAAAGTTATCGAGTCTTGCCAAGTATCCCACCAAAACCGAATCCCCATGCCATTTCACACACTTTGTACATCACATAGCCATAAAGAAACCCTAAATCATGTAACTGATTAATTGACCCCACAATCAATTACAGACTTCGTTTCCTCGAACCATGCCTTAAATACATAAAATCCGAATTGATCCCCATGAACAAATCGAACCACTTTAACCCATAAGGAAGCATTTGTCGAAATAGGTGCCCAAGATCATAACTAAAATTGGTCAAAGTTAAAGTTAAATTGTTATAACTGTTGGGGGTTTTGAGCATTCTAACACTCCTAAGTGTACTTGCAACCCTAAATACCTTGGATCTATGTTTTCTCTATTATACATGCAAATATGAACTTTCCAAGGTATTCATCCTAACTAGCATAATAACATTGATTCATATGAATATATCAAGTTAGAATTACATAGCTCTTTGATGTAGAAAGTCTTCATGAAGCTTGAGTGCCTAGTGCCCCAAGTGTGACACCTCAAATGGTTCACACAACATCATATGCACTTGTAGAGACTTGAGAGAATTCCACACTTCATGAAAATCGGCTAGCCCTATCACTCACACATAGTATCCGATTTTCCTAATGATATGATCTTTATATAGTGTCACATTTAGGGTAAACCCTAATGGTCATGGCCTTCCATTTCCTTGGATCCATGGGTTCAAATACACCATGGAGTATCCATGGAGCATCCTATGGGTTTTAGCCCAACTTGATAATCCATGGAGCATTAGCCCACTATACAAGTATGGATGATTTACACAATCAACCCATATATTTAATTAGTCTTCTTTTGATCACTTAATTGAATATAAATTAATTCTTGATCAATACTAATTAAATAATCCTATTAATATATTAGAACTTATAATATATTAATAATCATTAAGTGTTATTTCTCTCATTATAGTCTATCCAAATGCATGATGGCATGCAACCCAAATGGACCATGCCGGGTCGGGTCAAGTCTCACCAATTACAGTTACTGACTTAGACATTAATCCAACAATCTCCCACTTGGATAAGTCTAAAACTATTATTGCGTATAACTTCAAGAACCGACTGGCAATCATAGCTCTCAAAAGCTTCTGTCGAACTCTGACCTTGTAGATGAACTTTGACCTTTGTCAATGACTTGTCCATTAGATAAGGGATCATATATTCCTCCATTCTATATATCATATGGACTGAGACATGGATTATAATCATTCTCTCTATCCATTTGTTGTTTCCCAATTTCTGATTTATGACGACTAACTAATTTAACAAATCAAATCAGTCTAGGCCCGACCGAGCACTTACATTTGTCATCACCAAATCATCGAGGGGCCCACAGATATCGCTTTTATCCCAAAGGTAAAAGGAAATGATAAACTTCGACTCATATGACTTGTTCTACTACTTGTTGAATCACGTTTTATAAGATCGAGTTACCGAATGCGTTTTCGTGCAATCAATGTACAATCAACTCATAGTAACAACTCATATCTCTAGGTTTGAAGAATATAAGATATTATCGTCTCATGATCACTCGTGATAAAATCCATGAAGTGATTCCAATGAGTGCGGGTTGAATCCAATACTCAGAACTTATGAGCACTCATGAGTGTTGTAGCCCTTTGTCCAACATCTTAGATCTCTACAAGCCAACCCATGACAGTCTTAATTCATATCTACTTCCAACATATGATCGACTGTGGATGGTTTGAATAAGTTAGTCAACTAGAACAATGAACCAGTTATTCTGGAAGTTAAAACATGCAAAGTGTAGCACAATAATAATTGAATCCAATATGGTATCAAAACCTATGAACATAAATAAAACACCTTTTATTTATCACCATATGATTACACACTATTCATTGTATACTGTTTCAGCTATCAACTTTATTCTTGAATTTAAAACAATAGTTATCCCATGCTCCAAGCATGTACACTATGTTTTCTAAACACTAGTCATGCCATACACCAAGTATGCATACTATGTTTGTCTATGATCTTTACTTTGTGAATTAGGTCAATTGAACATAACTCCAATGATCCTCTTTTCACAGTCCCAAATCCTTACAACAAATGCAAGAATTCCAAATTCATGCCATTTACTGAAATTTGTTATATTCTAAACTTATATGCATAGATCCTCTTATAATGATTATGCACAAAGTCAGAAAGACTTGACAACAACCATTATAGAGCATTCCAAAGGAGATCAGCTCCTTGGAAACATCCTTTTTGCATTAAGTTTCCTAATCTTACACGGATTGAATAATTTCTAACTTTGAAACATTTCCAGATTCCATTTTGACTATCACTTCTGAACAAGAGTTGCCTCCTTACAGATTATACCAATATGGTCCTTCCAGAATTATCATTATACTTCCAACTGTCCTTGAGCAACCAATCTTTGGCAAACCTTATATTGTCCTCGACAATTGTTTAATCCTTTTATTCATATCTAATTCTATACCTTTTCCCTTCTTAATGCCCTATGCATTTGGAAATTTTTAGAAATGATGAATATAGCACATGTAATCGATCCTATATCCGAAGCATATGGGACACGATTCATGATGTCTCATATAAAGACTAAACCAGTCTTTTGCTATAACATTTCCATTTCTATTTGCCAAGTTCTCATAATTTAGATTATGAAAAGGGATGCCATAATCATAATCGAATTTAGAACGCAAATAATGGACCCATATACAGAATTTCCTTATGTTGAGCCATTCCAACATGAAATTCACATATATATATATATATATATATATATATATATATATATATATATATATCCTTGACTAAATACGATTAAAACCTCAATCTAAGCTTTTAGATTTGAGATGAAGTATAATTTCCTCTCCCTTAATTATAGCAAAACAACTTTTTCCTAATTGAAACTGTTTGTTTTCTATAATTAACATTGCTAACTTGCAATACTTATCATATTTATCATGCTCCTACTAACATGATGATTATTAGCATAACACTTATGCTCCCACTAGCTTTGACATGTACTCACAAATCAGTTGGACTTCTAGAAATCAATACTTTATTGACTTTCTTACCAAAGTTTAGATTTCTAATACTATATTGCTTTGATAAAGCTTTATCATAATCATATACCTTATCTTAGATAGCTCACAGGTGTGTCTAAACATATTTAGAAACTATGAAAAGGGATGTCGTAATCATAGTCTTGATTGTTTAGACCTTTGCCACTTCTCACAAGTCCATGTTAGTGTGCCGGTAAACCACACACGCTCCACTAACGACTTTGAGAATGCAAATATCACAATTGCTATCTAGCTAAAATCTACTTAGTGAAAGTGTTTCCTCACCATTATTTTCATGAATCGGAGATAAACCTTATGACACTTAGATTTAATGGTATATGTGTTCTTATCCATGTGAATTATCAAAACCATAGTCACACGACAAGGATAATGACAAATCCAAACTCATATGAACTGAACTCGATCTTAATTTCTTGCCACCTGGCAGCTCAAGGGTATGCCATTGCTTCCAAGTTGTTGTGCAACCAATTGAGAACTCTAAGAACTCATATGCAAAGCCAACTTTAATTGGAATGGGCACAGAATATGTCAACACGATAGGTTATGAACCGCAAGTCGTGTGCTAGTGAAGAACTTCAGGTTTTATTCTTGATTAGTTCTTGAGGCTTTCAAGACCTCTAAGACTCCCACTGTCCTCTTGACATATAAGACTTTCTTGTCAGATATTCAAGAGATAGTGTGTATTCTAATCAAGACAAACACTTCACACAATTGGCCTTAGTTGGTCTTTGTTTTATCCAAAACATCACAACTTACCAATTTCAAATGTACAAGAGTAGAAAACTTTTACTCTTACATTTGACATGTGGTTTAAACCTTCTATAAGACATGTCCCTCAAGTTACAATCTTGGAGTATGACTCTAAGACTTGTATTGGAACGAAGTATGACTCATCTTCTTGATTAACCATTTCAACAATTCAAGATTCCTCTTCTTAGTCATAAGAATGCACTAAGATTTTCATAGAGAACTAATTGTGCTATGGTTTCTTAATCATTAAGATGATCAAAAAAACTGATACTAAAGTAGTCTCCCATCTTTTCAGATTTGAGAAACTTTTATCTTTATGCCTAAGTGGATTCTTCGTATTCGCTCTGTCATACATTGGAACCTTTTTCCAATGTCTCAGAATTACACTTAAGCTTGTAAGTATAACCATATTTACTAAACTTTAGTAAATTATGACGAATAATCTTATCGATCTTTTGTGGTAGACTTGACCAGTACACAAGAATGTGTACTCGATCCCTTAATCCTTCACTTGACTCACATACACATGTGAACAAGGAACTAGTCTTAATTTTCCAAAGATGAAAATTTTTCATTCATCATGCTATACAACTTGCATGATTCCAAGTTCCGGTCCAATAGAAACTTGGGTGATGAGGATCTTTCCTTATTTGGTAAATTTAGACATTACCACAAATGAAAGAATCAATTTGATATTTCCACTCTTGCTATTAATGGAATCATATAAGAAACAATTTTTTTCCTCAAATGCCATTGTAAGGATATTTTAAAATAAATAAAATCATCATTTTTCCTTTTATTTTTAAAAACTTTGTGGAAAACTATCCTTACAATGCAAAAGAGCATGAAAACTTTGTTGTTATCTATTCCTAAGCAATGTATCATAACTCCTAATAAGTAGCTCAAGAATCCGATCTTCAAACTTGCGATAGAAATTCATCTACGCGATCAGATTCAACATATTCTTTCTCTAAGCTCCTTCACTTTTCTTTGATTCTTAAAACATCAACATGTGACCCAGTCGCATCATGTATCAAGAATATCATAATAGAAACTTAGCAGAGTTAGATAGTGAACTTTACCTGAAGTAGAGTCAAACTTATTGACTTTAACATCCTTAGGTAAAATTGGCAGCTTCGCAACTAATGCCCCTTCCTTTGGCAATATAAACATATGGACACTTTGATAATGGTATGCAGGACTATCACAGACTTAGATTTTCTCTTTACCATTTGGTCAACTGAGTTGACTATGGCCGATCCCTTTCCATTGGGAAGAGAATGATTTTTATGGATTTCAGTGTCTTCATTGTCAATGTCCATAAAGTTTTAGGAAGTTGATCTTAGCAAATAGATAAGATCATTAAGGGTATTGTCATAGTTTGTTTCATACGAGTCCCAAAGGAACTCACTATGTGACTTAAAAAGTAGTTGAGTCACCAACTTTCTCAAGACTTTGACACCCAACTCTCCCGGCTTGTCAATATGTGACTTCATCTCCAAGATGTGATCACACCTAGACCTTGCCTTGCTAATAGGGCTTTAGTGACCTTGAACTTGTGGGTTAGGTAGAATAATTGGAGGAGGTGAAAGAAGTATGATTTCCATGGGACATCATCTTCATTTAGGAAAGATTGTTTCAAGAGATTTAGGAAGATCATAAATGTCTAAACGAAACATCTTTTTGGGAGATATTCAATACAGTTGATTTAAAGTCCTTAATATAACACCCAATATGAAATATTAAGGCTAGGACTCAACACAATACTTTTATAACTTGGAAGATGGATGCCGTCATCCAAGCTATAAAATATTTGAAGGTAGGTGAATAACGATTCACCAATTTCCACCAAGATAAACGAAATCTATTATTAGGTTTTAATTGGTTTTGAAACTCCTAGATCTTTAAGATTCATTGAACTTTTCAATGGCATGTTTCAATCTTGAGTGTGCCCTAGGCTTCGTGATTGGGATGCCGAGGATCACAAAACAAGGTGTGAAGTAACCATGCAAATTACTTGGTACCCTTAAGTGTTTAACCCTTAATCGATGTGCCGGTTAACCACACACGTTCCAATGATACTATGATAAATATTAAGTTACCCTTTGCCTGCCTTGTTAAATACGAATTAGTGTGCCGGTTAACCACATACGCTCCACTAACTGACTTAAACAAAGTGCAAAGTGTAATTTCATGGATTAGCACCTTATTCACTTTTTCCTAAGTAACAGATTGGGTATTTATAAAAGGTTTAGTTACTTAGTATTTATCATTAATACTTTTAATGAAGGGAGAATTATAGTCCTTGCCCTACCCGTTCGGCTAACGACTCTCCACCAGTCAAGGAAGCGGGGGGTGAAAGTGGACACCCATGAAACTGTCATTAGGCAGTAACCTTATACCCCTTATAGACCGGCTTCGTGAATGAGGCCTACTAACGGTAAAACTGACTTTACTCTTATACATATATATAAAAATATTATTAACTTATAATATTATAAAGTATAAGGGTTGAATTTTCAATTTTAAAATTCTAAGGGCTAACTTGGAATTAAAGTATTCATAAGTGAAAACTTTTCAAATTCCAAAACTTGAGGGCAAGTTTTGAAACTATTCAAAACTAATTAATTCCATAACTTATGTGTTTAACGTAGTTTTAATTAAAAGACTCTTCAAGTTCCATAACTTGAGGACAAGTTATGGAAGACTCTAAACTAATAAAAGAATGTACCTTTTCTTTATTTTGTAACTTATGAAATTAATTAAGGTTACACATTTTATCACTTAATGAAGTGACTCTTGAACCTCCATAACTTGGAGACAAGACTCTTCATTTTTTTGTAACCATTGCCAACTTTTATGAGTTTTATGAAACTTAAATGTGACTTTTCATATAACTTGAGGAAAAGGTACAAAAACACATTTTAGAATCAACTCTTAGATTAAAATGGAGTGAAAACACATAATCAACTAACTTTTCTATTGATCTAAGCAACTCATAAGAACAAGATAATTCAAATCAAACTTTTTCATGTAATTAGCTTAATCACTAAACTAATACAAAACATGAATCTATTGACAATTATCTTTGAAATTGGATTAGCATGAACATTACCATATCAAAAACAAGTTTATAAGTCCAAAAACAGCTTGGGGTAATGTTCCTAATCCATTTCTAGCCAAAAAAACTCGAAAATATGATGTCTGGGGCTCATACTCGTCGAGTGTATCAACCTACTCGACGAGTAGGATGATTTTCTTCATGGACTCGGTGAGTCCAGTGCCCAGAAAGCCGGAAAATCGATTTTTTCAGCATTTTTCAGCAATTTGCATCAAGTGTAATTGAAAACAAGCCTAGGCTTTGATACCACTGTTGGGGGTTTTGAGCATTCTAACACTCCTAAGTGTACTTGCAACCCTAAATACCTTGGATCTATGTTTTCTCTATTATACATGCAAATATGAATTTTTCAAGGTATTCATCCTAACTAGCATAATAACATTGATTCATATGAATATATCAAGTTAGAATTACATACCTCTTTGATGTAGAAAATCTTCATGAAGATTGAGTGCCTAGTGCCCTAAGTGTGAAACCTTAAATGGTTCACACAACATCATATGCACTTGGAGAGACTTGAGAGAATTCCACACTTCATGAAAATCGGCTAGCCTTATCACTCACACATAGTCGTCGATTTTCCCAATGGTATGATCTTTATATATTATCACAATTAGGGTAAACCCTAATGATCATGGCCTTCCATTTCCTTGGATCCATGGGTTCAAATACACCATGGAGCATCCATGGAGCATCATATGGGTTTTAGCCCGACTTGATAATCCATGAAGCATTAGCCCACTATACAAGTATCGATGATTTACACAATCAACCCATATATTTAATTAGTCTTCTTTTGATCACTTAATTAATTCTAAATTAATTCTTGATCAATACTAATTAAATAATCCTATTAATATATTAGAACTTATAATATATTAATAATCCTTAAGTGTTATTTCTCTCATTATAATCTATCCAAATGCATGATGCCATGCAACCCAAATGGACCATGTCGGGTCGGATCAAGTCTCACCAATTATAGTTATGGACTTAGACATTAATCCAACAATAAATTTATGGAATAACAATAAAGTCCTTTTGGGTTACCCTAAAAAGCTAAAAATAGCCAGAAATGACTTTAGGATAGAGAGATAAAATGATTTGTTAATTTATTATATGATTAATAAATTAATTAAAAATAATTGAAGTTAATTAACTATTTGTCAGAATTAATATGAAATTAATTGAAATTAAATAAAGGTGTAAGTGTTGAATTGTAATTGTTCATAATTGAGCAGTGAAGGCAATTATAGATGATTTTATAGCTTGGACGGTTTTATGGAGCCCTTTTGGGTTTTTTGAATCTTCCTATAATTGATAAGGATGGCTGCCTTTAATAGATAAAATATGATTACTAGATTCAAAGTTCGAATCGAAAATATGGATCTCAGCCTTAATTTAAAATTGGGTTAATAATTAAGGATTGAATCGACTTCTTTAAACCTTCTCCCATAGGTTATATGGAAATCCTATCCCACCTCCTCGCATACTTTCAAATTCTAGCTTCTCTATATTCTACATCTGGGTTAGCTCGTTCAATATGGAATCTTCCTCGAGTAAAAATTAGGAAAGATGTCATTGATGACCATATACCTCAAATCAATAATGTGACAACATTGAAGAAGTTTTTAGTCCCATAAACATATAGATTTGTCAAATAAGGTCTCTCGCGTCACTATCTATATGTCCTCGATGTTCCAGAAGGATCTTTTGTGAACATGTGAACATATGAAATGAATTTGCAATTAAGTGAAACATTTCACCCAAAGCCAAGGCAAGATTGATTTGAAAATCGTGAAAAGGTTCCTAATTGCATGCAAGTTAAAGGAGATAATTGTGTATGTACTCAATAAGAGATACATAGAGAAATACAACAATCTCAATGTTTCCCTTGACAAGAGTCTTGTAGTAGATCTTGTGATTGGATCGATCATCAGTTCTTATAATAATTTCAACTTTATTTATCATATGAATAATATGAAGAATACATTTATGGAATTATTAAACGTTCTCCAAACTATGGAAACTATAAAGGAATTAGATTTCTTATCCAGTTCTAATTATCACCTTTCTGAATGTTAGCGAAAAAAAGGAATCGTTCGAATCCTAAATGGAAAGGAACGATTTCAGCTGAAACTTACCATTATTATGGAATGGAACTGTTATGTCTTCCATTCCACAAAACCATGATTTGAATTATCCAACTTGCTATAAATTCAATAACAATTATCATTAGAAATGAATCTACCCTAAGTTCTTGAAATGGTAAAGTCAAATGTTTGACTCTACATCAAGTACTTGAATAATCAAACTCCAAATACATCTAATTTGTGAATCCTTTATGCATTATCTGGTAGTCACATTTGGATAGGGTTGTAGGATCTAAATAAAGGAAGGAAGTTAAGCATCAAGAGCTAAACCTAATATTTGGAATAGACGAGTCTCGCATGTTTTGATGATTGAGGATTTTGAACTTGTTCTTAGTAATGGAGTTTGGATAAATCTAGTTATTCGCTATTACTCTTCGGAGATGTCTAGAAACCAAATTTCATTTTATGTGTTGCATAAATATGAATATCAAATTCAATTGATAATGGAAAGGTACTATCCTTATTTTATGTTTAAAACATCTTCTTGAAATTGGAGTTCATTAAATTGTAGTTTTTGTTTCTAATAATAAGGATGAACGTGATTTTGATTCATCCAACAGAGTATAGATAAGAACACTCTTGTGGCATAATATCCTTGGCCACATAACTAAGAATCACATCGCCAAACTCTAATTGGACCAAATTTGAAATCATTCAACTTCAGGTTGGATTATGTATGCGAATCTTGTTGGCAAGATGGCTGAATCACCATTCACATGGAAATGTGAAGGTTGAGAACGATTGTTGAATCTTATGCACATTGATGTGTGTGAACACTTCATATCCTACACAAGGGATGACAAACACTACTGCATAATATTTACTAATAGTTTTAGTATATGTGATTATATTGATATGATTAAGCATAAGTCTAACACTTTGAAAAGTTCCAAAGAATATCAGAACAAAGTAGGGAATCAATTAGGAAGGAAGATAAAGGGGTTTTGATCCAAACGAAAAAGAGAATGTCTTGGTATCGAGTTTTACAATCATCTTATAGATTGCATAATGGTTTCCATAACTGGCTTCTCCAAGAACACCATAATCTAATGGTGTTCATAAATGGAGAATTGAATGCTACATGGTTTGATCTATGATGAGTCATGATTCACTACTAATTACATTTGTAGGGAATATACACTTGAAATATTAGAGCATGTTTTGAACCTTGTAACCGAATAAGTAGCTTTGTAAACACCTCGTGAAATGTTAACTTGGAAAGTTCCCTCACATTTAGGTATGATGTTGTGATGTCTTTTGTTAGACGAGAAACCAATGACCAACTTGAATCAAGATCTGAAAAGTGTCACATTGTCGGGTATTCACTAAAGAATTTTGATATTTATTTTAAATACCTATGAGAATGTATTGCTTTGATCTCGAATTGAGTGTTCCTTGACAGTAGGAACACACACACACACACATATATATATATATATATATATATATATATATATTTATATATCAAGATGTCAGTGAGAGATATGTTGATCTTGAAGAAATTCGAGATATCAGTGATAATGAACCTATAGGTTGCACTAGCTCTTGACTTGAGGAAGAAATACGAGTTGATTCAAATGACATTGCCTCACAACTCTATAGATTTAGTAGAGTTAGTGCACTTACTGAGTTTTATGAGTTTTATCTAATTGCGGGAAGATGACACATTGATTAGTGATAACACATCGATCAATTTGGAAAAGCTAATAACTACAAGAAAGAAATGGTTGGCCCTGAGGCTGCCAATGAGAAGGGTCTAAGGATAATGAAATCCAATCAGTGAAGGATAACCAAGTTTTGATATGGTTGATCCAATACCGATTCATATGATAGTGGGTTGCTATTAGATCTTCAATATAAAGACTAATATGGATATGATTGTACACACATTAACAACTAGTATGGTAGAAATGGGTTTTGCTTAGACTCAAGAAATTGATTATGAGGAAACATTCTCACCAGTAGATGAGAAAATGTCTATTTGGTTATTTTTTACCATTGTTTCCTTAATTGATAATAATATATGGTAAAATGGATGTTTAAACGACTTTCCTTAAGATGAAACTGAAACGTCCCAAAAATAATGGCATAAAATTTTGTTTTTAGATTAATAGATTGTTAATACATATCATTTCCATAAAACCAATGTAATCAGCATTTAGCAACACATCATCAAATCAGAGTAATTCATAGAATGTGGAAACATGTGGTGTGTGCCCTGCAATCATCCCGAGATCTTCCATTTAAAAACTGAAGTACCTGAAACATAAATCGAAAACTGTAAGCGCAAAGCTTAGTAAGTTCCCCAAGGTACCACATACAATACATACATAGCAAATAATGAGCCCCGCCCACACTCGCATAACGAGCCCCGCCCAATGAGATACAGGTCCCACCCACACTCGCATAACGGGCCCCGTCCAATGAGATACAGGCCCCGCCAACACTCGCATAACGTATACACATATCATATAATTATATAACATACAAACACATGTGAAAATCACAAAGATAATAGCATACTGTACAATCATTGGGCCCCGCCTACCGAGATACGGGCCCCGCCCACACTTGCATAAAGGGCCCCACCCACATATAAGTCTTATGTATATAGCAAGATATTAGTTCATGCAAACATAAAAGGCAAAAACATACAAAGTAACCATCGGGCCCCACCTAGTAAGCATACAAACACATACATGCAAGAGTCACGCAGACATCTGACACCTTATATAGCAAAACATGGGCCGACATTTGTGTCGTTGACCCACCGAACTTAGTGAGTAGACTCACCTCGCGCTGCCGAAATCCCATGGATAAATCTCTTGTTGCTGGATGACCGATCCTCAAACTATCAGAATCAAAACAACACCCAATCAACATTTGGGTCCCAATCCACATCCATAAATCCATTACAAGAGTAAATGACCAATTTACCCCCCACTTCTTTTGGACCAAGACTTAGGCCCAAACCTAATAATCCACAAGGCCCAAATACCAAAAACCACCCAAGGCCCAATAAATGGCTTAGTTTTCAAAATTAGGCCTAAATCCATAGTGGGCCTCCACAAATAAATATCAACCCAAAACCTGATGGCCCAACAGGGCCTAAAACAACTAAGCCCAGAAGATGGCCCAAACCGAAGCCCAAACACCAAAATCCCACTTTGCTAAGTACGTGGGGTGTACTCAGATTTTACGCTAAGCGTATTGGCTTAAGAGCTTATACGTTGTACGTACAGGCTTGTACGCCCAGCGTACTCCTCCTGTTTGACCAAATCTCATTTATAGATCTTAATCCATTAAGACTTCACCCCATAATGTAGATCTGATTTCCTTGAGCTGGATTATCACGTAAAGTTGCTAACTTTAAGTTCATGCATGGATAAATGAAGCTCTTTAAGCCCAAAAGGACTTTATAAGTGACTTAATGCATGCATGTGACCAAAAATCCCATAAAGCTTGCACCTTTATGCCTTAGGAGTCCATAACAAGTTTAACTCTAATAGATTAAGTCCTTCAAACGTCTTAACTCAATAATCAACCCAAAAAGGGACCAAAACATAACAAATCAAGCCGTAAAGGAGATCTAGACATGTACAAGCTAAGGTATGAACTTGATACCTCCAAAGCACCAACCGAATACACGAATCATCCTAATTACATCATCTACCACCCCCTCCCCCACTTGAATTAAATTTTGTCCCCGAAATCATTCTTTTCCTTTCCTGGCATGCCTAACACCCTGTGCAATATGACCACAACCTCGAGCATACCACAACCTTTCCAAGGCAATCGAAACCAACCCTAACATGGCTCACCAACCCGAAAATGAATGAATCCCTTCTGAACCCCAAAAAATAACCCCTTGTAAAAACAACCATGTATACTCACCTAGAAATCTGAAGTCTCGAGATTGTCTGACTCCTTGACAGACGTGCATACTAAATTGTTGCTAAATCCTTTCCACTTATCTCCCAACTGAATATTTAACTAATGATGACTTGAGGTTCCCACTAGAAAATAGAATCACAAACCAAATATTATTACAAAACACTTATTATTGACAAAAGGGTCAGATAATCCTTCAAGTAAAAGGATCGTCCATGCAACAGTTAGACTCAGACGAGAGCTGCACAACAGGTTCAAATAATTTACTATGAGATTATCTACTATAAAGAGCAAGTGACCTAACATCTTGTCTGAATATCAAGCGGCTCCATGGTCAGGTTCCAAATCAACAATACTACATTGTCTTACCTTGCTGCCCTTCATAGATAGAACCAATCTCAAAGCACCATCATTTGTGCTTGATCTATCAAGAAAATAGAATCCATTCATTACCCTTGAACCCTGCGATTGATGTCCTTGGCATATAGATACCCTAATTCTCATCCCATTAGAAAGGAAGATCATGCACATAAACACTCGCGACCCCAACTCAATATCTCACCCAAAAACCAAATCGATACTCCAACCATATACCGAGATCCACAAATTTGCACTTGTATTTCACTCCAAACCCTTTGATTCGCAATAATCCCTCACTAGCACGAGATATAAAAGTTCCCAACCATCACTTAGACCACCAGTCTCGTACCTGGTCCAACCACGAGGTTCCCAAAAGTTTAGAAAACAAGGCTACATAGCCTATAAACCCCTCTACATCACACACAGACCACCCACTTAATCCTGCAACTCAAGTTCCCAAAACCTTGAATTGACGGTCTCTACCAGGTCCCACCTGTATTGCTATAATCACACAAGCCTCTCTTACGGGTCCCACCCATCTATACCACGGAGCAGCCTCGACCATGGGTCCCACCCATCAAGAGCTACACAGGCCCGACTCTGCATCGGACCCCAATGATCCTCAAACCAAAACAAAGAAATACTCCTCGAAAATTTCGACCGGTGTGCCCAACACAAGAAATGATTCCCCCTTTGCTCATGATCGCCTCCAACGATAGTCTACCTCGAACTGGTGAATGCTACGATCCTATCACAATCTTACAACACTTCTATCTAACCATGGTTACCACCTATGGCCTTCTACACCCAAACCATCACAATCCCACTTATGTTTTTGGGTCATACTTTGAATACCAAGATGTTAACCATGACTCTGCCACAATCATGTTATGCATAAATGAAGATGCCAAACAATAGTGGGAAGTTTCCTGAACTCCCACTTATACGATCTCAGTCTAAACGGTAGGGGTGTGCAAAAAAAAACTGTAAAACTGAAAAACCGAGCCTATCCGACCAATCCGAAACAAAAATAAACTGAAACCAAAATAAATCAAAATTGAAAAAAAATGAGACCAAAAAGACTGGGTGACATACGGATCAGTTTTGGTTTAGATATTTAGATAAACCTTGGAAAGATGTCATCCGATTTAGGAAGCGGGGTAAGCTAGGCCCTAAGTATAACGGTCCTTTCAGGGTGATAGCCCGGGTGGGCAGGGTTGCATATCGTTTGGAGCTGCCCGAGGAGCTCAATCATATTCACATCACTTTTCATGTATCTCAGTTACGACATTGTTTGGTTGATGATTGCGCAGTGGTTCCATTGGAGGACATTCAGGTGGATGATCGCCTGAATTATATAGAGAGACCAGTGATGATCCTTGATAGGAGGATGAAGACCTTGCAGAACAAGGTGGTGGATATCGTGAAGGTTCAATGATAACACCGAAAGGGTTCAGAGTGGATGTGGGAGCCTAAGGACGAGATGAGGGAGCATTACCCAAAATATTTGCGGCAACAGACTTTGAGGACTAAGTCTAATTCAAGTGGGGAAGAATTGTAACATTTGGTTCCAAGGTATTTATTATTTCGACTATTATTTTTAAGTTATGTGCAAATATGGTCCGCATGGGGGAGAAAGTGTAACTTTTGAGGGAAGATGAGTACGATGGGCGTATGCTATCCAGGAGAAAACCCTAATTTATAGGGTTTGGACCCTATTTAAGCATCATTATGGACTCAAGACATTTCCCTTCATTAGTCTCCTTCCCTTTAGAGATACCCCACGAAACCTTAGCCATCTTTGGTGTATTCTTGACCTATTGGTTGAGTTTTGGCCATTTTGGTGCATTAGAAGAATAAGATACTTGGTGGTGGTGTATTGTTGGAGTTAGACCCTTAAGATCCAAATCTATCTTCTTCATTGCAAGCTTCGGGAGGTAGAAAGTGTTGGAATAGTGTCTAAGGCTGCAACTATATTAGGCAAGTACTTGACCCGGTTGTGTATGGTCCTTTTGGGTTGCCTTCACCAAAGCAACTTGACTGGAGAAATAAATAGAGAAAGAGGTTATTATGATTTATTAATATGTTATAAGAATAATATATTAAAGGAGAAATCATATTTGTTTAATTAATATTGGTCAATAATTAATTAGGAATTAATTTTGTGATTAAGTGTAATTAATTAAACTAGAGGGGCTGAATTGTAATTATGTGATAGTTGCAAAATAGGGCAATGGTTATCCTTGTTAAAGGATGGACGAAATCAAGGATAAGGATATCCTTAAAATCGTCCATGGTCCAAGAGATAAGGGTTTTCAAGGCTTATCTTGTGGTTGCTTGGTGGACAAGTAACTGGATAAGGATAAGGACTGAAACCCTAATCCCAACCCTATATAAAGACCCCTAAGGCCTTAGGTTTTCGTCCACTTGATCCCTAGAGCATCTAAGGACGAAATATACCTCCTCCCTTCTCTCTCTATAGCCTCTCCAATTGCTTGTGGTGTTTGCGAGCCATTAGAGGCACTACACTTGTGGTGCTTGCTTTCAAGAGTAAGGGTTTGAAGATTTAAGTTGTTATTGCAAGATAACAACAAGAGGTATGTGATCTAACATTATATATGAATTTCGAAAATATCATGCTACATTAGGGTTTTATCCATGTGATCATAATGTTATGTATCTAATAGTGAAAACATAGATCGAAATTAGGGTTGCATGCACACATAGGATTGTTTGTATAAAACCCATCAGTGGTATCAGAGCCTTTGGTTAACTTGTTTTCAATTAGTATTATTCAATTGTATGAACTTGACAAATTAGGGTTTATAACCAATAAACCCTAAGAGGCCATAAATTTCGAGATTAGGGTTTCCTAACCCTAATTTGCGAAAATCTTGAAAGGGTTTTTGAATCCTTTCCTTTTAATCCAAGATTTTGAAATCTAGGGTTTGCAAACCCTTAGATTTCGAGATTTGCCTCCTTCCCCAATATAAGATCCTAAATTTTAGGGATTTGGATAATCCCATATCTTGTAATTATCTTTTAATGGTTAAATATGGTAATTAAAGATTTTGAATTATCTCATCCCATTATTTTCGAAATTTAGAGGGATAAAAGGGATTAGGATAAGTTAATTGTTTAAATGGTAATTATCCTCATGATTTAGATAATCCCTTATGATTTAATAATTTAAATTAATAGTTTAATTTGTGATAATTATAAAATCAAGAGTTTTAATATTTAAAATTTTAATTTAAATGGTATTAAATTTCGAAAATTTTAAATTGGAGATTAAAAACCTAGTATTTTGAAATGTTTAAAGTACACCCTATACTATTATATTATTACAAGTTTAATATATATATATATATATATATATATATATATATATATATATATGTATAATTAATATGCTAGTCTTACCGTTAGTAGGCCTCATTCACGAAGCCGGTCTATAAGGTGGGTATAAGGTTGCTGCCTATAAAATGAAGCTTAATGGGTGTACACTCACACCCACCGCTTGCTTGATCGGTGGAGGGTCGTTAGCCGAACGGGTAGGATAGGGCAACCTCATCCTCTCACTAAAAGTATAATATGAAATACAAAGTAACTACATGTTTTTCAAATTTTTCCCAATCCTAGTTACTTTAGGAAAAGTGAATTGATGCAATCCCATGAAATTACACTTTGCACCTTGCTAAGAAGTTAGTGGAGCGTGTGTGGTTTACCGGCACACAAATTGGTTCTAAGCGAAGGTGGAAAAGGGTGATTCATTGTTTATCATAGTTCGATGGAGCGTGTGTGGTTTACCGGCACATCGAATAGGTGATTGTTACAATGAAGGCACCATGTGAATTTGCATGGTAATTCACACCTACTTTGTGATCCTCAGTATCCCAATCACAAACGAGAGGGGCATATCAAGATTTAAACATGCCATTGAAAGGTTTCAATGAATCCTATCCAAACCTAGGAATTCTCAATGCATTTATAACTTAAAGTTATGGAGAATTAGTGAATTGTCATTCACTTACCTTCAAATTGTTTGCATTACGGCATCCCTTTTCTAATGTGTAAACATTGTTGTTGGATCCTAGCCCTAATTTTTCTTATTGGGTGATAATTAGGGATTCATATTCTAATCTATCTTTGTCCTTTCTAATTGTAGATGCCGAACGCGAACAACGCTGCTGCTAGTTCATTCACATTGATGAGCCTTTGTCAAAAGGTGACTTTCGATGGGACGAACTTTAGCGATGGATAAGATACATTCGCACAATTGCTCGCTACGAGGACAAGGAGTATGTCCTCGATGAGAAGCTCAAGAAAATCAACCCTGAAATCGCTACTCCGGCTAAAATGACCGCTTTTGAAACTCACGAGCGTGATGCAACGAAGGTACATTGCATCATGATAGCCACTATGAACTCCGAATTCCAAAAGTCCTATGAGGACATGTACCCGTACGAGATGCACCAAGACTTGTTGGTGAGATACCACCAAAACGCGAGACAAGAGCGTTATGAGATTTTCACTAACATGATTTCCGCTAAGATGGGTCATGGAGAGTCTCTTACCGTGCACCTGCAAAAGATGCAAAGGTATGTCGACCGTCTTCGCAAGTTGAATGTTGACTTTGGGGAAGACTTGGCAATCGACATGGTGCTTCAGTCTTTGCCTCCAAGTTACAATCAATTTAGGATGACCTACCACATGAACA
The DNA here is from genome assembly GCF_052625555.1 of Lactuca saligna. NCBI lineage: Eukaryota > Viridiplantae > Streptophyta > Magnoliopsida > Asterales > Asteraceae > Lactuca > Lactuca saligna. The sequence continues at coordinate 285,525,675 of NC_136421.1, read as the reverse complement.
AAGAAGAGGTCACCCTAAGCAAGCTCCAAGGTCTCTTGAGGGTTGCTGAAAGCAACTTCAAGGGGAAGTCTGTTGCACCAACTCCCAATCCACCCGTTGCTCCTGTTTTGGCTATTGGACAAGGAAAGGGAAAGAAGAGGAAGACTTCTTCTAAGAACCATCGCAAGGTTAAGCCCCGAGATGGTGCCTCTTCTAGTGGGACCAAAGTTGATCCTACTATACCCTACCCTAACCCAAAGGAGGTAGAGTGCCACCACTGCCACAAGATAGGACACTGAAGAGAAGCTGCCCAGAGTACCTGCAAGCCATCAAGGAAGGAAAGATCAAGCCGTCTTTCACAGGGACTAAGAAGAAATAAAGACGTGGAGTATGGAAGAATAAATCTAATCATGGGGAACATAAGATTGTCACTTGTGACCAAGATTGGAGTGTATTCTCTAGTGCTTAGGAATGGTTTATCTTTAGATTTGAACAATTGTTGCTATTCGCCAGAAATGGCTAGAAACATCATTTCATTTCATGGTTTGTTTAGACAAGGTTTTAGATTTTCTTTTAATAATGAGAATGGTTCTATTTTGGCTTATCTGAATGGTGTCTTTTATTTTGAAGCAATACCGTGTAATGGAATTTATGAAACTGTTATGATTATAGATAACTTAGGAAATGATGTTTTATGCATGGATTCTTCCAATAGCATGGATAAGGCGTCCTTGTGGCATTGTCGTCTTGGACATGTCAACAAGAAACGCATAGCCCAACTCCAAAAGGATGGAATGTTGGAGTCATTCGACCTTAGGGAAGATGACACATGCAAGTCTTGCTTACTTGGAAAGATGACCAAGTCACCCTTCGCTGGTACTTGCGAAAGGGGTGAGGGTCTATTGGACCTCATACATACCGATGTGTGTGGACCGTTTAGATCAACCACAAAGGATGGAAACCGCTTCTACGTGACTTTTACCGATGACTATAGTAGATATGGGTATATCTATTTAATCAAGCAAAAGTCAGAAACATTTGAAAAGTTCAAAGAGTTCTAGAATGAAGTGGAGAATCAATTGGGCAGGAAAATCAAGATGCTTTGATCCGATCGAGGAGGAGAGTACCTAAGTCTTGAATTCCACGATTATCTCAAGGAGTGTGGAATAGTTTGACAATTGACGCCACCTAGGACACCGCAACTGAATGGTGTGGAAGAAAGGCGTAATCGAACCTTGTTGGACATGGTTCGCTCTATGATGAGTCGTGCTTCACTATGTATCTCTTTTTAGGGTTATGCCTTAGAGACTGCCGCCCATATCCTTAACCGAGTCCCTACTAAGAAGGTTGCCAAAACACCTCACGAGATGTGGACAGGGAAAGCTCCCTCGTTAGCACATATCAAGGTTTGGGGTTGCGAGGCTTTCGTAAGACGAGATACTCATGAAAGGCTCGAACCTCGTAGTGAGTGATGTATTTTCATCGGCTACCCGCAGAAATCCTTTGGATATCTCTTCTATAGACCGAAGGATAATGTTGTCTTTGTTGCGAGGAGAGGAGTTTTCCGAGAGCGAGAACTCATAGGCCAAGGTGAAAGTGGGAGGCAAATCGAGCTTGAAGAGATTCAAGAGTCGATAGATGAAGGAACCTCTACCGCTGGCACTCAACCCGAGGAGGAAACTCCGGTTGAACCGATTGACGTATCATTACCTCTTAGACGTTCCGAAAGAGTTAGAGTTGAACCCCAGTTGTATGGTTTTCATATTACTACCGAAGGGGACACATATATTAGTGATAGTAAACTAATAAACCTTGATGAACCTAATAGCTATAAGGAAGCCATGGCAGGCCCGGAGTCTGCAAAATGGAAAGAGGCAATGGATAGCGAGATCCAATCCATGTATGATAACTAAGTTTGGAATTTGGTTGATAATGTGCCCGGACGTAAGACCGTTGGGTGCAAATGGATCTTCAAGAAGAAGACCGACGTGGATGGAAAATTACACACGTATAAGGCGCGATTGGTTGCGAAGGGCTTTACTTAAACTCCCGGAGTTGACTATGATGAGACCTTCTCACCAGTTGCGAAGATAAAGTCTATTAGAGTGATGCTAGCTATTGCCGCATTTCATGATTATGAGATTTGGCAAATGGATGTCAAGACCGCTTTCCTTAACGGGAAGTTGGCTGAGGATGTTTACATAGCTCAGCTGGAGGGGTTTGTGGATCTGAAGCATCCGAATAGAGTGTGTAAGCTTGAGAAGTCCATTTATGGACTTAAGCAAGCGTCTCGCAAATGGAATCTTTGCTTCGATGAGAAAGTCAAAGAGTTTGGATTTGTACAAAGCGAAGATGAATCGTGTGTATATGTCAAAGCCAGTGAGAATATAGTAAGCTTCCTCGTTCTATATGTTGATGACATATTACTCATAGGAAACGACATCTCGACTCTGCAGGAAGTTAAGCCCTGGCTCGGGAAGTGTTTCGCTATGAAGGACCTCGGAGAGGCTTACTATATTTTGGGAATAAGGATAGTAAGAGAAAGAAGTAAGAGACTAATAGGACTTAGTCAGAACACTTACTTAGAGAAGGTACTAAAACGTTTTAGTATGGAAAACTCAAAGAAGGGAGAATTACCGATACAAAGTAATGCCAAGTTGAGTAAGAATCAAAGTCCGAGTACCGAAGCTGAGATAGTTGAAATGAGTCGAGTTCCATACGCTTCCGCAGTTGGCTCAATCATGTACGCTATGACTTGTACTCTCCCTGATGTAGCCTTTGCTTTGAGCATGGTTAGTAGATATCAAGGGAACCCTGGCAGAGCCCATTGGATTGCGGTGAAGAATATCCTTAAGTACCTTCGGAGGATGAAGGAATGGTTTTTAGTCCTCGGAGGGAGTGATGACTTGAAGGTGCGAGGGTATAGTGACGCCAGCTTTCAAACCGACAGGGACAACTACCATTCGCAGTCGGGTTGGGTCTTTACCCTGAATGAAGGAGCAGTAACTTGGAAGAGTTCCAAGCAGGAAACCGTAGCTGATTCAACATGTGAATCAGAGTACATTGCAGCGAGCGAAGCGTCGAAGGAGGCAATATGGTTGAAGAACTTCATCGGTGACCTTGGAGTTGTACCTGCCATAAAGGATCCCATGGAGATTTTATGTGATAATGAAGGAGCGGTTGCCTTGATCAAGGAACCGAGGGATCATGGTAGATCTCGACATATCGACAGAAAATATCACTTTATCAAACATCGTGTAGAAGAAGGACAACTCGTAGTGAAGAGGATATCATCAGAAGATAACCCAACAGATCCGCTTACGAAGGGACTGAGTAGGGTTAAGCACTTGCAGCATGCTAGGAGTATTGGGCTGAAGGATGATATTAGCATAGATTAGATAGTAGTAGAAACGTGTAATAGATAAATGTAATTAACATTTGATGATTAAATAAAGGAGTTTTATTTATGAGTAATGTTACTGTCTTATGTTAATTGTTTAACTATTGTTTCACTTTGCATGTTTTGACTTCCAGAATAATTGAGTTTATTAAGAATAATCGAATTATTCAAATTGTTCACAATCGTTCATATGTCGGAAGTAGATATGAATGAAGATTGTCATGAATTGGTGTGTAGATTGTCTAAATGGTATTAGACATAGCAAAAGATTGTTGCAACATTCATGAGTGCTTATGAACTGGTTTTAAGCATTGGAACAAACCCGCGCTTGCTGGAATCACCTTATGGAATATGATATAAAAGGTGATCGCAAGACGATAATATCATATAGTCTTAAAACCTAGATATATGGTTTGTTATTTGTTAATTGATTGTACATTGATAATGCGAAAACGCATTAGTAACTCGGTGTTATAAAACGCATTGTTGTGTATAGTTGATTAATGCATAAGTAAATACATATAAGTCAAAGTTTATCTGTTACTTTTATCCTAAGAAGGAAAAAGCGATATCTCAGCCGCTCGATGATTTGATTTGACTTATGTGACGGGCCCGGTCAGAACTGAATTGATGTGTTCGATTAAGTTCTATGTCAAATAAATCGGAGATCGAGAAACCAAATGCTAGACTAATTATTCCATAAAATTGTCAGCATGATATCTAACAGAGGACTGTACGATCCCTTATCTAAAGGAAAAGATTGATTAGATCAAAGTTTAACAACGTCTTTGAGAGCTACGATTGCAAAATGGATTGTACTTGTGCATATAGTTACTAGACTTATCCAAGTGAGAGACTGTTGGAATAGTGTCTAAGGCTGCAACTATATTAGGCAAGTACTTGACCCGGTTGTGCATGGTCCTTTTAGGTTGCCTTCACCAAAGCAACTTGATTGGAGAAATAAATAGAGAAAGAGGTTATTATGATTTATTAATATGTTATAAGAATAATATATTAAAGGAGAAATCATATTTTTTTAATTAATATTGGTCAATAATTAATTAGGAATTAATTTTGTGATCAGGTGTAATTAATTAAACTAGAGGGGCTGAATTGTAATTATGTGATAGTTGCAAAATAGGGCAATGGTTATCCTTGTTAAAGGATGGACAAATTCAAGGATAAGGATATCCTTAAAATCATCCAAGGTCCAAGAGATAAGGGTTTTCAAAGCTTATCTTGTGGTTGCTTGGTGGGCAAGTAACTGGATAAGGATAAGGACTGAAACCCTAATCCCAACCCTATATAAAGACCCCTAAGGCCTTAGGTTTTCATGCACTTGATCCCTAGAGCATCTATAGATGATTTCTACCTCCTCCCTTCTCTCTCTATAGCCTCTCCAATTGCTTGTGGTGTTTGTGAGCCATTAGAGGCACTACACTTGTGGTGCTTGCTTTCAAGACTAAGAGTTTGAAGATTTAAGTTGTTATTGCAATATAACAACAAGAGGTATGTGATCTAACCTTATATATGAATTTCGAAAATAGCATGCTACATTAGAGTTTTATCCATGTGATCATAATGTTGTGTATCTAATAGTGAAAACATAGATCGAAATTAGGGTTTCATGCACACATAGGATTGTTTGTATAAAACCCATCAGAAAGTTGTTACCTTGATGGTTCCTTTGTTGAAATCTCGTTTATGGGTAGATTTAGGAGCTTTTGGTCCCATGACCTTGGTTCTTGTGAGTATGGGCTACTCCATAACCTTACAGTGGCATTTCTTAGTAGATATGAGGTCCTTGAAGCATAAAAATTGAGTCTTGATGTTTTGTTTCAACCATGCATGAGTTGTGGACCTTGTAAGGTGTTTTGGATACTGGGTTTAGTATTGGGTCCTTATGAGCCATGAAAGTTGGTAAAGTCACCAACTTTATGGATTAATACATCATTTAGGAGTAGATTTGAAGTTTGGACGTCAAATTCTTAATGGGTTAAGTCGCTTGTTGAGAAAAAAGACCTCTGACCAGTATATTGGGCGTACATTTGAATACGTTGCGCGTACTCGGTTTGAGTCCCGTAAGTGATCGCTATGAGTACACAGGGCATACTTTAGTGGTACGCAGGGCGTACTCGCCAGTGGGACTTTTGTGCCTTTTGGGTTAGTTGAGCTATTTTGGGGTTTTGGGCTTTCATATTTAGGCTCAGTAAGGGAATGGTAAAATAGTCTTTTACCCTAGGAGTCAGGATTAAAGACTTAGATTGTCGGATATGGGTTATGCCCTAATTATTATTTAGGATGTTATTTGATCGTATTTAGTGCGAAGATTTTCTGGATTAGCCGCCCAAGCATTTAACTAATTTTCCAGCCGATTGAGGTGAGTTTCCTTGTTGTGTTTGACGGGTCAGAGGCACCAATGCTGACCCATGGATTATTGTTATCTGTATGCTAGTTGTTTGTGTGAACTTGCATGCATTTATGTGTTGTACATGTGTCGTGTGGGACTCGACGCCAAGCGGGGCCTGATGGTTGTGTTGGGTGGGGCCCATCACATAATACAACCATATACGTTCCGAGTGGGGCTCGATGCTGGGCGGATCCTGTTGGTTGACGGACATGACCCGTTGTTTGTTTTATATGTATGGTGTGAAGTATTTTAGGGAACTTACTAAGCTTTGTGCTTGTGGTTTTCAATTTATGTTTCAGGTAATTTAGGATCGAAGGGAATCAGCTCGGGGTGATCACATTGCACACACCATGGTTTTTCCACTTTGTAATGCCCGGTTCCTGGTACATATCTTAAATAGAGAATATTTGCATTTTTATATTGAGACTCGACGAGTTAGAGGCTTAACGTGTCGAGTAGGGACAAATTTTGGACACGGATGGACGGGCCTATTCACCGAGTAAGAAGCCACGACTCGACGAGTAGACCTGTCTGGATGAAACTCTAAATTTTAGGGTTTACACCCTATTTAAATGCATTAACTCTCCTCCCATGTAGCCCGCATCGTCACTTTTGGTCCAGAACGCCCTAACGTGTGTCCCTTGTGCTTTGTTGAGTGTGTGAGTCATTTGTGAGAGTGTTTGTGTGATTTTGAAGTTAGAGGAAGAAGAAGAAGGAACTAGAAGGTTCAAGGAAGTAGTAGATCCAAGGTTCAAGCTACATTTCCAGTCCCTTTAAGGAATAAAGTTGCTTCCTTGACTTTCCTATTATTAGATCTCTCCATGTTTGAGTTTAGGGCCATCTTTTAGCAATTTTGTGAACCTTTTTAAGTATGGAGTGTGATCTGAAGTTGTAACTCCAGATGCAGATCCCTTTCAGTCCCTATGGCCATAAAGTTCACGAATTTATTATGCTTTAACCCTTCCCTTTGTCCTAGACTTCATTTTGGACCTGGAAATGGTGTTTTTGGCTCATAACACCTTGCATGCACGTAAAGTTTGTAACTTTACGTGTAATATGGACCCTATGAGGTCAAATCTACGTTTTATATGTGTTAAACCCGACTGTAATTGGCTATATGGAATTGGACATTGAGGGACTCGACGAGTCGCTCATACGACTTGACGAGTTGGGTCGCAGCCACCCCAATCTTTCCTGATATTGAGCAACTTGTTGAGTTTTGAAGAGGCTCATCAATTTGTGCTCGTTTATGGACTTAAAGATCATGGAACTCGGTGAGTTCAAGAACAAACTTGGCGAGTTCAAGGAAATGTCCCAACTACATGAAGAGGAACTCGACGAGTTCAAGGAAGAACTCGGTGAGTCAAGGACTAAACACTTCAACTTGTATGAAGCAGGACTCGACGAGTTCAAGGATAAGCTCAGCGAGTCAAGAGCAAAAGGTCCTAATTCTGTATAAAGAAGAACTCAACGAGTTCTTGAAATACTCGACGTGTAGGATCGAAGTCCAACACTTTAAGGATTATGGAACTTGACGAGTTAGTGGACCAACTTGGTGAGTTGAGTTAACCATATGTTGAATTTGACTAGGGTGTTGACATTGACTTTGACTTTGACCTAAGTTGACCCTTGAAAGGGTTAAGAGTATGAAACGGTAATTAAGGAAGGTTGTTTTGTGTAGGAGTTGATCCTGACATCAAGAACAGTTTAGACACTTCACGACATTAAGGTGAGTTACCTTTAAGTACAAGTGGTTCGAAGACACCAAGGCTGGACAACTAGTAAGAGTTATACTAGAGATAATTGTCTTTGTGATAATTATCTGCTATATTGTTATCTGTTATGATTATGTGCTAGTATGCTATGATGTTATGTGATATGTGATAGAAGGGGTAGGATAGAACCCAGTACCGGTCGATAGGGCCGTAGGGGCATGCCAACACCTAAATAGGTTAGGCAGTATATCACTTGTATGTTATGCACTAGGATGCTATGTGGCAGAGTAGAGGGTGAAATAGTTCGCAGTACCGGTCGAAAGGATCGAGGGAGTAGGCCAACACCCTGATATGCTAGGTAAGGTTACCGGTTGATGGGACCGAAGGGGTAGATCAACACCCTGATATGCTAGGAAAGGTACCGAACTACAGGATTGAAGGGGTAGGCCAGCACCCTAATATGCTAGGCAAGGTACCGGTCGACATGACCGAAGGAGAGGCCAACACCCGGATATGCAAGACAAAGCACCGGTCGACAGGACCGAATGGGTAGTTAGTACCCAATAATGTTATGCAGTATGAGTTATGTATAGTATGTGGTATGATGGGGGAACTCACTAAGCTTTGTGCTTACAATATCAGTTTTGTTTTTAGGTACCTCTTCATCAAAGGGGAAGGATTCAACACGGTAGCAGCACGTCACACACACATGCTTTCCGCATTATAATCTTTTTGGGATTGCACTATGACATTCTTACTATTTTATGATATGGTTTTATAAAATGATGTGACTCGATGATGTTTTCTTATAAATGTTTTCTAAATCGTTATATCAAAAATGAAATATTTAGTCTTGAAAATTGGGATGTTACACACTTATTGACTATGTTGTACTTGTGAGATGTTATTTGGTTTACTTCGAATATTTTATGGTTTTAAAAACTGTTTGATTGATGGTTTATTTACTATAAAAACAAATTTTTTTGGTTATGAGTTTTGAGATGTTACATCGGGAGGACGTGTACTTTCAGAATACGTTATTATTATTTTTTTTTCAAAACAACATAATTTTCCATGCAATTATTTCTATATATTACGGATGGTTTGGCTGGTTTTTCTTACGTATCTTGATAATAAATCTTGTATTTTATCATAGATTGATAAATATTACGTTTTAAATCGATTATACTTACCGTTCGTCATTTTCAACAATTAACGATTGGTGACAATTTTTGGAATTGTCACAGTAACAAGGGGGTCTACAATGAATACTTCTATGTTTTCAAGAATATCAATAACTTGAACTAGGTTTCCCTCTAATTGAATCACATACATTGGCTTCAACCAAATAAAATCCTTCTTTTTTGGTACACAAGCAAATTGCCAAAACCTTGGTGTGTTGCTTTCTTTGTGCCGCTGAAGTGGAAAGAGAGGAATGTAATAGAGGGAAGTACGAATTAGCTTGGAGGTCCCTTTTGGTCTTGGGGATTTGGGCCCGTAATAAAACACTCGCACGGACAAGAAACAGGTTGTCAACAATTGGTTATTAAACAGTAAGAAGGATCGGGAATCCTTTAAATCTCATGCATTGCGAAGACTTAGTCGAATCTAAGTAGGGGTGAATCGCGCATGTATTCAAAACTGGGACAGGTATGAGACTGGGATGGACTTCTCGTCTTCATTGAGGGAAAATGGCGTCCTAAGTGGCTATTTTGTTTGAGGGTTGTGCGAGTTTGGAGTTCGTAAAACTCCCTAGCATGTGAACCGCGTCTTTTTGGGGGCTTGATAGCAGAATTTGGGAAAGTAGGTTGGGACTCCAGTCATGAATCGAGTTCAGTTCGGGTGATCGGTCGAGTGTGTGATTGACTCCACATGAATTTTGAATCGATAGATTAGGGGTAAGGTATTGGGCTACGGTTGTGTTAGGATGAAAGTGTTGTAAGACTACATGGGATTCGTAACACTCACTAATGGTCAGTTGGTATGCAAGTGATGTAAGATTACGGGGGAGCCGTAGCATTCACTAATGGTTAGTCAGGATGAAAGTGTTGTAAGACTACGAGGGAGCCGTAGCATTCACTAATGGTCAGTTGGTATGAAAGTGTTGTAAGCCTACAGGGGAGGTGTAGCACTCACTAGTAGTTAGATAGTGCGGGAAGTGTAGAAAGACTGTAGGGTAGCTACAACATTCACATATTCGTTTGGATGACTTAGGCCAGACTGGGCTAGTTTGTAAGGTTGTGAGTAGGTCACAACATAATTGGAATCAGGAAACGGTAGGTCGAAGGAGACCGTGTATGATGTAAGACTACAGGTATTTTGGTAGCATTCACCTTTTCTGTGTCAGATTCAGTGACGACAGGTTGTCAGCCTATCATGATCAGATGGATCAAATGGATTGAAAGAGCCATGAGTGGCTGTGTAGACATTGCAATTATTATCGGACGAGGTATCCTTCAGAGGCCGCGTGGGATTGCTGAGTATGTTTTGGCTCAGCAATCGGTTAGATGTTTGTTGTTTTGAGGGTTTATCTGGGCTTCTGTTAGATATAAGTGTACTGCAGGGAAATTTGGTCTGTGACTCTATTTTCTAGTGTGAAACTCAATTATCAGAAGTTGAGTAGCCAGTTGGGAGATAAGTGTAATGAATTCGACAATGATTCGGTGCGGGTGGTTTGTCAGGTAAACAGACCCTCTTGAGACTGCAAAATTCGGATGAAATAGATGTGATCTTGTTCTAGGAAATCCGTTCATCTTCGGGTTCTAAAAACCTTGAGAAGGTTGGCCACGGTCACCCTGGGAAGGCTATGGTGTGCTCAGGATTGTGACTATGTCACCCAAGTTGTCAGGCGTGTAAGGGATGTTAAGGAATGATTTCGAGGGTGAAATTTAATTTAAGTGGGGGAGAGTTGTAACATCCTGTTTAAAATAAAATGGTTAAATAATAAACCGGAACCCCAAGAAGTAATTTTATTATTATTATTATTATTTTATTATTATAGCCCAAAATCAAATAATAATTAACAAGGTGTGGGTTTCAGGAAGCCAAATGACAAGATTTGAATCTTCAGGGTTAAAGTGGAATTTTGGGGATTATTTAGTAAGGATTTAAGAAATTAGGGTGTAACTGGTAACATTTTGGACTCATTTTGAAAGGAATCTTTGAAGTCAGGGTATAAAAAGTAAAATATAGACCTATCTTGAAATAAATGGAGGAAGGAAGGGCTAATAGTGTCATTATGGACCAAATTTTATATGGACCGGGGTTTATAAGCGGTCATCCCTCCGCAACCCTAAACCTAGTAGCATTTCAGTCGTCACCTTCTTCCCTATGACCTCCGGCGCCGCTACTCGCTACTGTCGAAGTCGCAACCACCGTTTAAGCCCTTGCTGCTGGCGACAATGAGGGCCACCGGGAAACGAAGTTACGTGGGTTGCTGCCATCATTTGCTCGCTAGAATGCCTTTCCTTCCCGGCGAAGTCGAGTAACCACTAGTCCCCTACCGTCTCCTTCTTCTTCTGTTACTGCAAGGTCGCCATTTCGCCCAACTATTGTGGTTGATGTTCTCCTTTGATGGCCATGCGCCACCATTCATATTGTTGTCGTTGTCTCCTGCCGTCATTGTGTGCCACCAGGTGGGTGGCTATATCTATTTTGGTGTGTAAATTTGAGTGCTTCTATGCTAATCGTCTTCTTTTGGAGCGTTTCTGTTGGCCGAAAAACCCGAGGAAACCACCACGACTGCCAACTGTGGTGGCTGACGCCGCTTGTTCTTTTATGCCACCTTTAACCACTGTGTACGAGTGGCTGTGAGTGTGGTTCAGTGTTTTTATGCGTGTATTTCACTTGTGAGGGATGTATGATTGTTTCTTAGCCGAAGATTTGAAAAAAAACCCTGCTGCCACTAACGTGAGGTGGTGGCTGCCGCCATGAACCACCACCGGCCACCATAAGGGTGGCTGTGTGTGTGTGTGTGTGTTATTTTATGAGTGTGTGTTATTTAGATATTATTGTAAAATGTATTGTGATCGGTATAAGAATAATAGAATGAAACTCATAACCACCACTGTTAGGTGGTGGCTGCCGCTTCCTGCTGCCACCAACCGCCGTGTTGGGTGGCGATGTGCCTAGTTTATGTTTTGACTCGTTTGGGGTGCTTCGATAGAATGGGCCCAATGAAACCCTAGTAGGCCCAATAAAACCCTAATGGGCCTAATGAACCTTAATTGATCAAAAGACCTAACTATTGGGCCTATTGGGCTAAGATGGGGTTGGAAACCCTAATTAAGGTTTAGAAAACCCTAAAATTAGATTTATGGGCTTTAGACTTATCGGGACCCACATTTGGACCATTAGATTTGGACTATGTGTTAAGTCCAATCACACCATATGATTTCTCTAGTAGAGTGGTGGACTTAATGGATTAAGTCCTTAAAGGGTTAAGTGAGAAAAACTTAACCCTAATTGTCATTTTATGTGAAACCCTAATTTCACTTGGGCTTTGAGTTGGGCCTTTCTATTGGACTTTGGTGATTGGGATATTGATGTGCCATCCAAGAACAATTATATAGACTATAATAATTTAATGAGCTTTAGGGTAAGGCCCATGTAAAGGTTTGGGCCCAATTTGGAAAATTAGGCCATAGATGGGCCATAATTGCACCTTTGTGATTATGAGATATTGGGCCATTAGAAATGCCAAATGTTTAGACTAGACTAAATGGTTGGACCTTTGAATGAGACCATGTAAAGGTTGGGTCTAATTTGGAAAATTGGGCCATATGTTGGGCTTTGGTCAATGGTTTGACTTTTGGGCCTTGGACTGAATAAAGCTAAGTTAGGGTAAAGTAGTCTTTTACCCAAAATATGGAGTTGTGGTTATACATTGGGAACCACTTATTAATTGGGTATTGTTTGATGTTGACAGTTCGGGAAACTGTCAATCAGCACTGGAGTTTTATACGCGGGACTTCAGCAGTGCCATGTGAGTCTCCTCACCATACCAATGGGTATAAGGCACCAATTCCGGCCCATTTTATGATATGTGATACACTAGCTGAAGTTGTATTATGTGGCATGGTAGTTGGTTTATGTGATAAGGAGTATGCTAGTGATTATGTGGTACGTGATATGCTAGTGATCTTTGTGATACTTGCATGGAAGACCTCGGGGGGGGGGGGGGGGTCCAAGGCACTTAGGTGTAAGACCTTGGAGGCTTTCCACGACATCCTAGGTAAAGACCTTGGATGGTTCCCGAGGCACTAGGGTGTAAGACCTTGGAGGGTTTCTATGACATCCTTAGTTAAGACCATGTAGGGGTTCCCATGGCAGTGGGCTAAGACCCTAGAGGGTTTCCAGGGCACCCGGTGTAAGACCTTGGAGGGTTTATAAGGCTTCCCTATATGTTTATATGCATGGTTGGTGTATTTGATACGATTTACGTGAGTATGTGAATAAAACCTTGGAGGATTTCCATGGCATCTTTATATGTGTATATGCATGCCTATGTGATTGTTACGGTTTATGTAGCTGTTATAGCTGATATGAATTATGTGGTTATATGGATTGTGTGGGGTATGCTCTGGGGAACTCACTAAGCTTCATGCTTACAATTTTGTTTGGGCTCGGATTGATTGCAGTGCACACACCTATGATTTCCGCAATGAATGATTTTGGGATAAACTCTGATAAATATTTTACTTAATGATGATTTGAAATGTTTGAAATAAATGATATCAATGCTTTAACTACATTTAAAAATGTAATTTTTACCCTTGATTTTTAGGTCGTTACAATGCAATCTGACCCACAAACCCAAATCTGATCCACGAACCTGCCAACCTGTGAATCCGTATAAATAAATGGGTTGGTGGGTCATATATGAGTTTATGTTCCAAACCCGCCAACCCGTGACCTGTATATTTAAATGGATCGTGTTTGGGTTGACATATTTTGACCCGCCAACCCACGACATGCCAACCTGAACACGACACGATTGCCATGCCTAACCATAACAGTTTCAGTTTGAATTCCCAGAACACGTATGATACATTGTAAATATGGAGTTTTGGATAATGCCTACGAGATGTTCGATGAAATGTTTAACTGTCATATGTAAACAACTTCTTGATTCTCATTGCTATGCGTTAGTTTGGCATATTTTACTTGTCGTTTTGATTATGAAATATGACGAAATCATTGGCCAATAGGTCGTTCTTCGTTTGAAGTAAAATATATGAAAATTTTAAGTTTGTTGTTCTAGTTATATGCACTCTTAACATGGTTATAATCTTGCATTCCAAAATTTTAGTCCTACATTTAAATACTTTTGTATTTCAACCTCATGGAATTACATTGTTTACGGGGTTTGTTGTTTTTGAAGCAGTTTCAGCACTATGTCATTCATTACAAAAAAAAAAAAAAATTGAATTAAATTTCTTATAAAGTGGTGTATTTGTGGGTAACAAACAATTAAGCTTTATAAAATATATGATATAACTTTACATCACTTGGCACAATTTGATTTTAAAATAATTTGTTGTTTAGGCACAATTTGATTTTAAAATAATTTGTTGTTTATAGATAATACAGAGAAATATTATAAAGTTATAAACAAAAAAAAAAAAGGATAAAATGGTCATTTTGAGCAGTCCAATACGTAATCAAACAATATAGTTTTAATCAGAAGTTGATGTAGTCAGAGCTTCAGACCCAATCAGTTTCTGACTCAGTCGGATCTAAATCAGCTAACAACTATAAAAAAAAACCCTTAAACCTTTTCTTTGCTTATCAAAATCATGGAAACTTTACCTTAACACAAACCTTTGGATATTATTGCATAAATATTCATCTTAATTAACTTCTAGTTTTTTCATTTAATCTCTCTAATTAATTAATGTTATTTTCGGGTTGAGCCAAGTGTGTAAACCAAATAGGCTTATATAATAATTGTGTTGACACAAATTTGTGTCAATAATCACCAGGGGCGTAGCTACTTATCGCTAATTTTTTAAATTTATATAGTATTTGTATAGAAAAAGAATTAGGACCTACCTTTAAAAAATTTAGGACCTATCTATAACAAAATAAGAAAACAAATAAAGTAAAAAATAATGGAGGACTTATACTTAAATTTGAAAGTAAAAGATTAATACTTTCAAAACGTATCACACATCGGAAAATAAAGAGAGAGTTGTTTGATGTTATACAAATAAATCATGAATGGTTATTAGGAAATTAAGAAAAAAACAATATAACTCCCATATTGCTGGTTGTATAAAATAGTTATGGCAAATGAACTCTTTAAAAATAAAAGAGATTGTGCAAAGTAGTTTTTTTTTTGTTGCGAAAATCGCGTTTTGGGGTTAAGTAGACCTATTTTACTGATTTTAGTTATTCTATTGGTTCGGCAAACTCGAATTTTTACAAATTGGATGTTTTTTTTATTGGTTTGATCCGACCCAATTTGTCACATATAGCGTTGAATCTTTGGTTTTTCCACCTTCATTTAATTAGAAACCACGTGTTATTCTATTCTACTAGATTCGCGATTGATGATCGTATCTCAAATAGATACACACGGAATAACCATATAGTTGAACTTATAAAATTACACAAGGTATTTCTTCCATGACAAGTATTTAAATCTAGAACCCTAATTTACGATCGAGTCCAAGGTAAATGATCAAATATCTTTTTGTTCTAAATATATGAATGAACGTGAAACATTGAAATCTTGTCAAATTTTGACATTCAAGATTCTAGGTGACCCAAATGGCATACTGCACAATTGAACGACTATTGGAGTATTTTGTTAGTGATATGTCACTAGTATATTTCTTATAATGGAAGATAACAATTTTGTAGAAGAGTCACGTTATTCCCCCGAAATTGTTTGTATACGTCGGCTGGATATTCTAGGTTTTTATCGAAAATCCTCAAGTAGCTATTTTTCAAAATTGAAATGTCATAAAACATGTTCTCATGTGAAATTATTTTCTTAGTATACGATGGTTGGTGAACATGCTCGAAAAAAATAACTGGAAAATCACTTCTTTTCATTAATTAGGAACGATATATGGTTTTAATTTTGGAAAGCCAAAAACTTATTCTTTAAATATATTTTATAACAATCAAATACGATATAATCATTTCATACATCCAAACTGAAAAAAATAAAAGATTAAATAATACAATTTTCATCATCATAGACACCCTCCCCACACATGTTTTGCATGTGTCGTTCTGTATTTTATATGTATTATTATTCCTTAAAGTTTTATTAAAATGTTATTTTAAAATACCTAAGATCGAAAAAATGATAAATTAGTTTACCGTGTTGGTTTTACAAATAACAAAACAACAAACGACTCATTCCTTACACTATATTCCTAATAATAACATAATCACGTTTTTAAATAAATAGTTGCCAATTTAATAAACTCTAACCTAATTCTTAATAAAAACCTCATATGATACGCATGGTTCAACATCAAGAAGGAAAAAGAAACGCCTTATTGGATTTTAAGGTATGTTTTTCTGACATAACATGCCAAATATTAAAATTTGATACTCCATAAAAAGAAAACAATTTTAAAATGAATTATTATTTGTCAGAGAAAAGTTCTTGATTTTTCGAGTTATTTCAGTATATTGATATTGATCATATATACATACGTATTAGCCCTTTTAAATTTAAATTGGGAACAAGAGATCGAGGGTAGAATGGTAATTATAAGTCAGGTTAACATATAGCAGGTTATGATATTCATAAAACCGGTGCCTTGTTATATAATCTAAGCCGAGCCGATGGCTGTAGAGGAAATAAACATTGAGAAGAAAACAGAGAGGAACCCTTCTGCCATGGCCAAATCGGACCAAGAGAGAGAACCGGAGGATACAAAAGGGTCACCACCGGCGAATACGGCGTGGGGGACATGGGAGGAGCTCCTCCTAGCCTACGCCGTCAACCGCTACGGTACCAAGAGCTGGGACTCCATATCCTCCGAGTTACGAAAACGGAGCTCCGCCCCGATCCTTCTCACTCCTCATCATTGTGAAGAGAAATACGGAGAACTCAAACGACGTTTCAACCAATCTGATGAAGACGACGTTGAAATGGATGACGGCAGTGATACCACGACCACGACGACCACCACCACTGCTATTCCTTGGCTCGACGAATTGAGAAAACTCCGAGTCCTAGAACTGCAGCGAGAACTCCAAAACTACGATCTATACATCTCGTAATAACCAAATCTTAAAATACATATAGATCTAAAACAAATCTACTGTTTATGTGCGTTTAGTATCGTTAAAAGAACATATGAGAGAGATTTGATGGTTTCCGATGTGCTTTTTTGGTGCCAGGTCTTTGCAATTGAAGGTGAAGAAATTGACAGAAGAGAGTGAAAAAACCGGTGGAGAGACGAAGAAAAAGTCAGATTTAGGGCAACGAAATGAAGAGATTGAAATAAAAAAGGCGGAGGAAGAAGCGAAAAACGAAACGCCGGAGCCGGTGGTTTCCGGCGACGAGGATTCCGACCGAGATAACCAGTCGGTAAACGGATCGAACGGAAACCTAGAAACCGGTGTTGAAAAGTCCGAAAACGAAAACGAAAACGAAAACGAAAATGAAAATGAAAACGAGAACGAAGCGAGTCCGGTTGGGACCGGAGACGAGAAGCCTGAATCGGCGGCGCTTTCACCCGTTCGTGAGGAGGATTCGTGTAACGGTAGACCGGAAGGTAAAGAAGAACCGGTGAAAACCGAACCGGATGGGGAAGCGAGCGAGGCGCCCGAGTCAATAGCCGAGTCGAAAAGTGAGGGAACAACGAAGGAAAATTCAGATGTACAAAGCTCCGCGAGTAAGTCGAAGAAGGAGAGAGTTGATAGGATGCGACGTGGCTCCATCAAAGGGGATGAACGTGAGAACGAGGATCAATCCACAGATAGTATTCCTGTTCGATCTCTGCCGTTGGTTGATTTCCTGCACAAACTTCACAAACTCGGCTCGGCTCTCTTCGATCGGCGCCTCGATAGACAGGTAATTAATCCCTATATATATTTTTTACCTTTTTATTTTATTTTTTATTTAAATAATAAATATTTACCCGGTAGCCGTATAAAACCGAAAATCGAAATCGGTGTTAACCCGTGTTTTCAAATTTAATCTCACAAACAACTATTTTTACATTTTATTTTCAAATAAATATTTGGTATTCTCGTCTAATATACTTTATTTCTTTATTATACATTTATTATTTATGCTTTTTTGTTTTTTTATACTTAAAACATTTTCACTTATATTTTTTTTAATTAAAGCGCATAGGAGTATAGGACACTGGACATAAGGACAACGGTCCGTTTGGCGATAGCCCACATCACAACCAAATTTTCGTATACGCGAATAGTGTCGGAGGATTAAAAATAATGGATTATTTATAGTTTTTGTTTAAGACGTAAATATTATGTGGTATATGATATTAAAATGTTAAAATTATATATGATTATAGAAATTGACCACTTTGGATTCCTTTATTGATTTTCTAAAATCTTTTCAAGCAATTAAGATAAAAAGAAGTTTAGCTACGACAACATGTGCATGCGATGTTTTCATTATTAAAAAAAGTAACTTCATTACATTCAACGTTACGATATTCGCCCATCTTACATTTTTCACATTCACATTTGATGTATATATAATTTTTGTTTTTTTAAATAAATAAACTAATTTTGTTGTGTTTTGAAGTCCAAAAGAATTGGGAACTTTCTAATTACGGAAAACAGAGTTTATTTTTAGCTATGGATCACGTTATTTCTGAACCTATTTTTCATACGAATTAATAATAAATTATTTAAATTTATGATTACAGGAAAAGCTAAGGTACAAGAACTTAATTAGGCAACACATTGATTACGAAATACTACAAACAAGGCTAAAAGAAGGGTGGTATTCCGATGGAAACGATAAATTTTTCCGAGATCTGCTTCTTCTGGTGAACAACACTCGTATATTCTTCCCAAAGGAGTCGCCGGAATCCACCGCAGCCACCGACCTCCGAAAGCTTATCCAGAAGGAGATGACCTCGAAGAAAAAACAAAAATCCGATTCAAAATCAACCGACAAACAAAATTCATCATCAAAACCTAAAATTCCACCGGATTCTTCGTTGCTTCTGAAACCAAAATTGACCGGTCCGATTGTTGTTTGTAGAAAAAGAAGCTCGATAACAGGTAAAGGTGATCGGAGAAAAGAGCAACCAGATCTGAAAAAGGGGAAGAATCCTTCAAGCTCTCAAGACCATGGGAAACCATCAGCAGCTAATAACGAGACTTCCGACACTAAAAACGAAAAGAAGAAGAAGCTAACGGAAGCAGAGGAGAAGAAACAAAGCGCAGCAAAGTTTTTGAATCGAATGAAACGAACGTCGTCAAACTCCAACGAGCCACTTAACTCGTTGAAAAGCAACTCGGTTGGCGGCGGCGGTGGTTATGATTCCGACAGCAAAGAGCAGAAGAGAGGCGGTGGTAGCAACAAGGGTGGCGGCGGTGGTGGTGGTGAGGGGAAGAAAGATCAAGGGTCTAAGAAGAAAGGTAAAGAACAAGGAAGTCCGGCGAAGAGGAGTGTGGGGCGGCCACCAAAGAGAGCGGCGGCACCACCTCAGGTTTTGGGGAAACGGAATAGGGAATCCGGTGAGTCTGCGGAGACGTTGGGTTCGAAACAGACGAAGAAAAGATCAAAGAGGTGACTGTAGACTGTAGTGAAGTGAATTGGAATGATGGTAGGTTTATATTTTCAGGTATGATTGATTTGAAACTTATTATTAGTCTAACCCTCGGTTTATTTTGACGAATGTTTTTAACTTTTACGTTTGACAATTGACATGCTTGTTTTGGTAGATTTATATTTAAGAAAATTAGCGATTTTTCTTCTAATTTTGTATCCTTTTTGGTTTATTTGGCGAATGATTAAACTTTAAACTACTCATTTTGAGTCACAACCTTTGTCCTAATCAAATATTTATTTTTATACCATCTTTGAAAAGAGCATTATTTGGGTTTTTAATAGGTTTTTATTTATTTATTTATTTATTTATTTACCTTTTTAACAAGTTATAGATAAGTATACACATCATGAATAGTAATCGGTTAACCCATAAATTTGATTGATATAAGTGGAACCGGAGAGTTTGAGTTTGTACGTAAACTATTTTTTGTCAAGGGTTGATATGGATATATGAGATAGTCGATTGCCATTAAAATATTTTAAAACCTAATAAGGGTTTATTTAGTATGAATGAGATTATAGAAAATAGAATAAACGGGATTAGAGAATGAATGATTACATCTCATTATTATGTTTGTTGACTTAAAAGAATAAGCGATACAAACTAAAGTTTTGAAAACAAGAATGCAAAACAAATAACAAAAATAACTCTTTGATTAATTGGAAAATCACTCAAAACCAATGTTTTTACAATCTATTCTCATAATCATAAACTCGATTATGGACACGTATATATAGCCTAACATACCAACTTGTATTAGATTAGGAAACTTATGACCAACTTGCCATAAACTAAACTTTCCATAAATTAGATTGCTTGGACCCCAAGACTTAGGATTCCAACACAAACATGTTGTTTGATGTGCATTTAAGAAATTAATTGAACTAGATATGTTGCCATGCTTCGTATGGATCGTGTGCATCTGATGTGAGTGTCGTTTTTGTTTATAGATTAATAGGCGTTGTTGATTTTTTTAGTTAACTTTGGATTATTTTCATATGGATATATAATCTGTCTGAGATAGATAGAGAGCAGGAAAAAAATAAAAAATTAAATATGAGGATCAATATAGAAAAAATATAACAAAACAAAAAAATGACAGACATAGAAAGTGCAAGGACGAAAACAGTAAAAAAAATATGAGTTTCACTATTCCTAACTAATTGTTGACTCTTTTAGCGGAAAAATCCAGGCTTTGTCTCTGGCTATTTTTTGGGGTTTTTATTAAAAAATATAAAATTTTTGATTGCAATGAACAAAATATCAAAATGACAAAAAAATTATAGGGATTGGGAGTTAGTAATTTTTTAAAAAAGTGACCAAAGTTTTCAATTTCATAAAGTTTTTTGATTAAACTTTGAATATTAAAAGGTTCCTGAAAAATATAAAAAATTTGATTGCAACGACCAAAAGTATCAAAATAGTTAAAGAATGAAAAACAAACTTGACAAAAACATGGAATTTTACTAATCCTAACTTTGAACTATAAAAAAAAAAGACCAAAACCAAAGGGATGAAATCTGCCAGAGCCACAAAGTACTGTGACAAAATTGAAAGGTAAAAGAAAATAGACAGAATTACAACATCACCCATAATCAGAGACCATTTCTATCAAATCGTTAGAACTTTACTTTCCTAACTTTAGATATTTTTAATATATATATATATATATATATATATATATATATATATATATATATATATATATTAGTTGTGTGCCTGCGCAAAACGACGACAATAAATAGTTTTTAGACGACGATTAATTTATTTCAGTAAATAGTTTTCTTGCGTCTATCAGTTCAAACCATAAAAACCTTTAACTATAACAAAGTTACAATATTAGTATATTTTTTTAGCTTTTACAATCTTCAAGCGTTGATAAATTCATTCATGTGTCACTTCCTTGCAAATTGCAATTAATAACTCATTCATAATGTTAACTTATAATAACCATAACATCTTTACTTGTTTGTAGGGTTGTAATAATTCAATCTAATTTTTTCCCAATCTATTTTAAGTTGTTGTGTGTAGTATTGAAACCATTTTAATTTATAAATTTAACGCAAATGTTAATCCATTTGTTTGTTTAGTATAACATTTTACTTTTATTTTTTAACAATGTATTTTCAACACTGCTTGCTCCCGTGAATATTGATCCAAAAGTGTGGCTAAAGGTTGGAAATGAAGCTTCCAAGCTACAACTATGCTTCCATGGTGATCTCTTCTTCAAACCTCCAAAACCACCAAAACCTCAAGAAACACAAGCAGAGACTAGGGTTAGGGTTTTATTGAGTTTAGGGACGAATGAGGCTGGTTTGGAACCCTAAAATGACGTTTACTGGGTTTAAATATGATGGAAACCCTAAAAGATTGTGGGCTTGGGCTGCAGCGTACCTCACGTCGTGAGCTTAGTTAAATCCGAATCTTCATTAAATCCCTTCTCACGTCGTGACCCTTCAATGGTCACAATGAGCCCTGATTTTACCCAAAAAACAGGCCTTTGACTCCTTGAAGCCCAAAGTTGATTTGTTCTGGAAATTACACTTTTGTTCATAGCCATGGATTGAATGATAGGTATAAAGGGTGTGTGCTTATATGTTCATCTTAAGGGTTTTGTTTATAATCAGATTTACACAGTGAGGTTTTGATCACAATATGGGTGATATGACTTTATTTAACTAAATATTTTAGATCATTTATTTGAATATATTTGATTAAAATGTTATCTTTTAAGATTTATGATACTTAACTAGAGAACTACATTTTGTATATGCTATTATATGTATATGTATTATGTGCAGTGTATCGGTATTTTGGGGGAACTCACTAAGCCATCGGGCTTACAGTTTCAGTTTATTGTTTCAGGTACATCTGGGGATCGTGCCAATGCGAATGCATGCTCGTACAGCTCCTCATGCTTTGTTTATGTTTCGGGGAAAAACTCTGATATAGACTATTTTGAAAACAAATATGTAATAACTGTTGGTTTTTAAATGTTTTGAAAAGTTTAAATTGGTTTGAAATTTTTGGGTGTTACAAAAAGTCAAATCCTTCGGATAAAATTCGAGTTTTGTTGATTTGGTTAAGAACATAAGGGTTAAATACGATTTAAATTATATAAATGATGTTTTTATATATGTATTTGGAATAAAATACACTTAAAAATCAACATTTTTTCTTTGTAACCGAAAACCCTCGGACCACGAACCCCACCGAGAACCACTAGACTGAAATCCCATTTCTGACCGAAAACCCAACCGATATAAATGGTTTCACTTGAAAAATAAGTAATTTTCTCACTTTTTCAAACAAAAACACTCCCATTTTGCTCCCAAGTACCATACAAGAACCTTTATATATTTAAGAAAAATCCATCAAATCTTCACAATTTTCACCAAGAGCACCAAGAACACCAAAACTAATCTTTAAATCTTCAACCTTACAGAAAATACCTTGGACCGAGAACTAGTGCCTGACCGAGAACACCTTAGGACCAATAACTTGGTTCTCAGTTGAGGATTTTAGGACCGAAATCAAGGATTTTGGTGTAGGCTAGACCAAAAACCCTTATGAACACATCAAACATTTCTCAGTAATTTTAGTAATAAATTCCTTACATAAATTAAGTGTTGTCTAACACTCTAATTAATTATCTCGCTAATTTAAATATGATTATATGTTTAAATATTATTAGGATACCGTTATTTCCACGTACATTAGCCCGATGATCATCTCTACAGTTCCGATACCCAGACTCGAACACGTACTAGATGTGAGTTCATACCCCTACGTTTTCACTATTTTTCAGAGAGAGGGGGGGGGGGGATACAAGTAAGACACAAGGAATTTTGTGTTAGTATCCAAACGATTTTAAACTGTTTCAAACCATTTGCAATTGATTCAAACTGATTTATCGCTATATATATATATATATATATATATATATATATATATATATATATATATATATATATATATATATATATATATATATATATATAGGATATAAATCCGGTAAGAAATTTTTTTTGGTAGGAAGGTAAGAAGTTTTTTTTCTACATATTTTTTTGACGAACAAAAAAAATGAATCACTAGATGATTCATTTGTAAGATGATTCACAAGAAAAAATTCTCAAAAAAACATCTTTATGATTCATTTTTAAGTAAATTAAGAAAAAAATTAACTTTTATGACAATTTTAGTGAATAACAACAAAATCATTATATAAATGAATCATCGAAATGTTTTTTTGAGAAGTTTTTCTTGTGAATCATCTTACAAATGAATCATATAATGATTCATTTTGTTTGTTCGTGAAAAAAATATGTAGAAAAAAAACTTCTTACCTTCCTACCAAAAATTTCCTTCTTATTTGATCTTGACTCTCTCTCTCTCTCTCTCTCTCTATATATATATATATATATATATATATATATATATATATATATATATATATATATATATATATATATTTCACCCTTTTGTAGCATGTCGAGCAAAATGGTATTTTTTCACGAATCTCTCACTAATACTTTATACACACTGTTAAATTGCAAATGTTTCAGTTCATTACAGAGCATACATTTCAACTATAACTGGTATAGTTTGTGAACCACTACACTATTTCACTAAGTCCAAGAACCAATACAAGAACATACATTTAAATTATAATAGGTATAGTTTGGGAAACACTATACTATTTTACAAGTTTGAGAACACTATACACAAACAAGTATATAAATTATAGTTGGTATAGTTTATGGAGCACTACTCTATTACAACTATTCAAGGATACACTACTAAATAATTATCTAAGTATAATTATTTTACATTACAAAGTACACTACTATGAGGTTATACATACAGTTTCAAGTACAAGAGAACACTATAACACTACATGTAAACTAGTTAATACAAGGTTGTGAGGCACTACTTCAATTGTACCGTCAGGGTACAAGTGCAAGTCCTATAAATTATAACCAGAGTCTCCTGGAGGGAGAACGTGACCTTGTGTAAAGCTCTATATGGGACTGACAATCTCGCACCTAAACTTTTAGCTATAGTTAGGCCGACAGGCCTGGGGTGAAAAACATCATAACATTCCGACGCCTGAAGAACGTCGTAGAGGCCACTAGTCAGATTAGCATGGTTATATGAAACTCACAATAGTATTAACTAAAACATTGTTTACGGGATTAACACTACTTCAATGGTTTTATTTTAAATAATGAAAGTGCAGTACACTACTATATACTACAATTGGTGGTATCCAGACATTCATACAAAGGTTTTTATACAAAAACTACTACAGTGCACTACTTTTCTAGTACAGTGTACACTAATACAACATACAATTTCAAGAAACATAGATGATATATTTTTATTTATTAATAAGGCTACAGTTTACTACTACATAATACAGTAACTACATACATTTTGGTCTTAAAGCCTAAGACTACATTTCATTCACTAAAGAAAATATTGGATTTTCTAGAAGTACACTATAGAATTTTCAAGGAACAAAGACAAGCTTTCCATCTCAAAAACATACTTATGAACTCACCAACTTAAAATGTTGATACGTTTTTAAAACCACTTGTATTCCCAGGGAACAAGTAGATAGGTACACCCACAGGTTTTGAGAAGACGGAGCTTCATAGAGTCGTGTCTTTTATACTTTTGCCATACACTTTTGATGTCATACAAATTATGTATTGCATAGATGTAAATACTTTGATTTATCAATGTAATGGTTGTGTTTGCTTTGATTACTATTATACAATTGTTGTGATACTGTACATCTCAAAAACATACTTATGAACTCCGCCCCCGAACGTTTCCGCCGTTCCGGTTTGGGGATGTGACAAGTTGGTATCAGAGCATTGTTTATAGTGAACTAAGTATATCAAACCTTACAAGATATACTACTATAAACACAATGGGGCCGAAGTGCTCTGACTAAAAGTATACTTTTAAAATTTAAGTATTTTATAAGAGGTATACAAACATACATATAGTACACTACTTTTCTAGTACAGAGTACACTAATACAACATATAATTTCAAGAAACATACATGATATAGTTTTATTTATTAATAAGACTACAATTTACTACTACAGAATACGGTAACTACATACATTTTGGTCTTAAGGCCTAAGACTACATTTCATTCACTAAAGAAAATATTGGATTTTTTGGAAGTACACTACAACATTTTCAAGGAACAAAGATAAGCTTTCCATCTCAAAAACATACTTATGAACTCACCACCTTAAATGTTGATACACTTTCAAAACCACTTGTATTTTCAGGGAACTAGTAGACAGGTACACCCACAGGTTTTGAGAAGACGGAGCGTCATAGAGTCTCGTCTTTTACACTTTTTCCATACACTTTTTATATCATACAAATTATGTATTGCACATATGTAAATACTTTTCTTTATCAATGTAATGGTTGTGTTTTCTTTGATTACTATTATACAATTGTTGTGATACTGTACATGACGTCCTCCGCCCCCGAACGTTTCCGCCGTTCCGGTTTGGGGGTGTGACAAGTTGGTATCAGAGCATTGTTTATAGTGAACTAAGTATATCAAACCTTACAAGATATACTACTATAAACACAATGGGGCCGAAGTGCTCTGATTAAAAGTATACTTTTAAAATTTAAGTATTTTATAAGAGGTATACAAACATACATATAGTACACTACTTTTCTAGTACAGAGTACACTAATACAACATACAATTTCAAGAAACATACATGATATAGTTTTATTTATTAATAAGACTAAAATTTCAAGAAACATACATGATATAGTTTTATTTATTAATAAGACTACAATTTACTACTACAGAATACGGTAACTACATACATTTTGGTCTTAAGACCTAAGACTACATTTCATTCACTAAAGAAAATATTGGATTTTTGGAAGTACACTACAACATTTTCTAGGAACAAAGATAAGCTTTCCATATCAAAAACATACTTATGAACTCACCACCTTAAATGTTGATACACTTTCAAAACCACTTGTATTTTCAGGGAACTAGTAGACAAGTACACCCACAAGTTTTGAGAAGACGGAGCTTCATAGAGTCGCATCTTTTACACTTTTGCCATACACTTTTTATATCATACGAATTATGTATTGCACATATGTAAATACTTTTCTTTATCAATGTAATGGTTGTGTTTGCTTTGATTACTATTATACAATTGTTGTGATACTGTACATGACGTCCTCCGCACCCGAACATTTCCGCCGTTCCGGTTTGGGGGTGTGACAATTTGGTATCAGAGCATTGTTTATAGTTAACTAAGTATATCAAACCTTACAAGATATACAACTATAAACACAATGGGGGCCGAAGTGCTCTGACTAAAAGTATACTTTTAAAATTTAAGTATTTTATAAGAGGTATACAAACATACATATAGTACACTACTTTTCTAGTACAGAGTACACTAACAAAACATACAATTTCAAGAAACATACATGATATAGTTTTATTTATTAATAAGACTACAATTTACTACTACAAAATACGGTAACTACATACATTTTTGTCTTAAGGCCTAAGACTACATTTCATTAACTAAAGAAAATATTGGATTTTTTGGAAGTACACTACAACATTTTCAAGGAACAAAGATAAGCCTTCCATCTCAAAAAATACTTATGAACTCACCAACTTAAATGTTGATACGCTTTCAAAACCACTTGTATTTTCAGGGAACTAGTAGACAGGTACACCCACAAGTTTTGAGAAGACGGAGCTTCGTAGAGTCGTGTCGTTTACACTTTTGCCATACACTTTTGATGTCATACAAATTATGTATTGAAAAGATGTAAATACTTTGCTTTATCAATGTAACGGTTGTGTTTGATTTGATTACTATTATACAATTTTTATGATACTGTACATGACGTCCTCCGCCCTTGAACGTTTCAGCCATTTAGGTTTGGGGGTGTGACATCATAACCGGGAAGCGAGGCCTTGAACGACTAATTGGGTGGTGCGAATAAGATATTGTTTGATTATGGAATAACTAGGAAGGCCAGTCAACATGGTATCATCCTAAGTCAACTAAAGAGAACCAATTCTGGTTGCTTGATTGTTCAGGTTAAGCAAGGAATAGGTTTCATTGGTCAGTGGTGAGAATTAGAGCAAATGATATGGATTCATGGCTAGGTTCGGGGTGAAGGTTGTGTTAGGACCTCTCTGCATATTTTTGTCTGATGAAGGATTTGGAGTCTGAAGCACGAACCGAACACCTGATAGAGTCTGGTAGGACGAGGTTTTGACTTGTAGTGTTTTTTTATTAGTATACATTAGTGGAACTGATGTAAGACTGCAGAGCAGCCGTAACATGCACTAGAATAGGATGCGGTTTTGGAAGTGTTGTAAGACTGTGGAGCAGACGTAGCATTCACTAGGTGGGTAGGCGGTTGTAACAGTGGTGGAAGTCTATGACATGGGTTGTGGAATTCTCTAGGATGATTTAGATTATTGTAGGTGTGTGCGAAGGGTTATAAGTGGGCATCAACATTTGTAATCCGTGGGGAAAATCGTAGGTTGGGTTGGGGCCGAATGTGATGTGAGAATTCGGTTCGGTATTTAACCATCACTGTTGTAAAGCAAACTTGGTGATCGTTTGTGCATTAGTTGGTTGAGTTTTCCTTCATTGGGAGTGAAGGACTGGTGGATTCGTGCGACGAATAGGTAATGACTGCCCATATCAATTTAGTTTTGAGTATGGAGCTGATATTATTTTGGATCAAGATTTTTTCGGTATCGGTAAGTGGTCGGGGCGTATATGTTTCAGGTATCCATAAATTTATTCATGATGGATAGGTTTGTATGGTTCAGGATATGAAGTTGAGTCATTGTGGGAATGCTTTGGAATGGTTATGTCTGTTTGGGAGTTAGACATCGATCAATGTTTTCAGTTTCAGGCATAGTGGTTGGACACTTGTTGACTTAGGCTAAAGCTGAGGTTCATTCTTTGTTACGGGTTGTGATTTCTATCAATTTGGGTTCGACATCAATAGGGGTGGGCGATCGTTGGAGTGAGATGACTTCTCCAGCCTTATTTGGAAGTCACGGAGTTCAGTCAGTATCGTTTGGTTTGGCAAAGCAAATAGTAAGGAATGATTTTGAAGATAAAATCTAATTCAAGTGGGGGAGAGTCGTAATGCCCTGTTCTAGATAATTCTATGATTCAGGGCCATGGTCCAAAAGTCGATTGTGTAATGCTTTGGGCCTTAATGAAGCAAAGTTTAGTCCTTATGGAAGGAGGTAATGTGTCACAACTAGCATTTTTAGCTAGGAAATCCTATTCTCATGTAAGCAACATCTATTGTAAGACATATACTCTAAGTGAATATCATATTCTATGCTTAATCAAAATCATCCATTTAATCAAACTTCACTCAAGAAGCCCATAGTTTAATACAATATATTTCCAATAGTCAACTGTGGGTTGAAAACCCTAAAAACCCCGGTTTAAGTTACGGACTAGGATTATCTTATTGGACTATTGGACCAATGAGCCTTCAACTTGACTATCTTAGGCCTAGGAACCTTAATTAGGCTTTAATTAGATCCATACTCGTAAAACTTTAACATTTTGGGCCATATGGACCTAAAAGGGCCATTTTACCCCCAATGGGCCATGATGGGCCACAACTAATTCCATTAGTCATAATGGGCCATAAATTACCTATTGGACTTCTATTGGGCCGTAAACCCCTCTTAAGGGTCCAATGGGCTGAAAATTTACCATTAGGCTTCATAAATTCGAACAAATCAAGAGAAGGTCCAAATTTCCTCAATTCCTTTTCTCCTAGCCCAAATTATTAGCCCAATGTGTTATTAGACAAAAAAAGAGAGGAAATGAGGAATTATGTACTTGTGACACCTCATGTTTGCATGGTGGTTTTCAATATAAACATCACTTCAATCTTCTCTTCCCCTCTTCTTATTACCCTCGGTCGAAACCCCCACCACACCACCTCCATTTTCCCTTTCAAACACCTTCAAAACTCTCTCAAAAACTCCTCTTTCCTCATCTAAAATTTCGAGATTTGTGGGTATTTTTCAAGAGGTTTTTCATCAAGATCATCATATTTGATAAGTCTTACTTGAATCTATGGTTTAACTTCTAGATTTCATCAAAAACCTCTTATTAACCCTTATCATTTCATGATCCATACTCTTAAACTTCATAGAGTTGGAAAACCATCTCAAGGAGCTTGCTAGGGTCGAAATATCCTCATCTTCTTCATCAAAAACCGAAACTTCAAAGCAAAGTGAGTTCATACCCCTTGTTTTTCGGTTTTTACAATGTTTTGGGGGAGGATACAAGTTGCTATGTGTTAGGTCTATGTATTTGTGCATGTTTTGTGTGTTTTCTTGCTATAAGTTGTGAAAATGTGATGAAACTTTATAGATCTCGAAAACTCTAACAAAAATGAGTGATATTTGTAAACTAAAAACATGTAACATCCCATGTCAGAATCAAGAGTTCAGGGTTCTTAGTGTAAATAAGGAAGGTCGACTCGACGAGTCGAGTCGCGGTTTTGGTCACGTGTTAAGTGACCAACTCGGTGAGTCGGAGGCTGGACTCGGCGAGTTGGTGCTGAAGGGAGAAAAACCCTAATCCGGGGTTTGTGCCATATATAAAGCACATTATAGCCACCCTCAACCTCTTTACCTTCCCTTTTAGTTCTAGAAAACCCTAATTTCGTGTGAGGCTTCATTGTTGAGAAGATTGTGGATTAGAAGAGGAAATTGTGAAAGGAGCTTGAGAGGTTGGAAGCTAACATCAAGGGGGTTGTAAATATCTGGGATCTACATCAGAATTGTACACATCTCTGAGGTAAGAAGCCCTTCTTGGTGGTTGTTTTGGAAGTTCTTTAACTTGTTTTGAGACCTATCTCGGATTTGGAGTTGGATCTGGGGTTGCTACTCTAGATCTAGACTCATGATGGCCTAGAATGTCAAAAAGCTTCAGTCCTTGAGTTGTTAGTGAAGCCCTTTGTCCTAAAAGTCTAGCCCTAGAGCATTTTGGGCTCATAGCTCCTTGAGTTCACATAAAGTTTGCCACTTTACGTGAGGAATGGCTTGTAGGAGGGTAGATCTAGGGATTGGAGCACCTTCATGGCTTGGAAAGCCTCTGTATGGAATGAGAACTAGTGGTACTCAACGAGTCACATGGGTGTACTCGACGAGTTGCAGGAAGATAGACTGGAACTCGACGAGTTGGAAGAACAACTCGGTAAGTCTGTTGAAGATTGCCTTGGACTCTACGAGTCTGTTCTTGGATTCGGCGAGTCTGGTCGTGGAGTCCTAACCTTTTTTGATTGAACGGTGAATCGGTGAGTTGAGGGATGACTCGGTGAGTTGAGAGAGAAGGGACTCAGAATTGTTGGACTCAACGAGTCTTGGGGCAACTCGGCGAGTTGAGTTGTGACATGGGAGTTTCTGAGTATAGGGACTCGGCGAGTCGATGGGGCGACTCGGTGAGTAGGGTTACACAGGAAGGTTGGCTTTTACTGAGGACTTTGACTTTGACCAAGAGTTGACCAGTTGACTTCCAAGGGTACTTTGGTAATTATTGGTATTTATTGAGTTCAGTCTTTTGGTAGTGATCAGTGGTGGAGTTCGTATCGGAGGTTGGAGCAGCGTGATCTTATCTCTTCAGTCAGCATTTACGAGGTGAGTTATCCTCACTATATCGACAGGGTCTAAAGCACCAAGTCCAACCCTTTATCGGATGGAAATCCGGGTAGTTTTTATGTTATTGCTTTGCTATATGTTTGCATCCTCGTAGTTAGGATGTTATATGTTAGAGACCTGGTTAAGGTCGAAATCCTGACATATAGGATGATGCTATGTTAGTGACCGGTTAGGTCGGTATCCTGGTTAGAGTGTGCTATGCATGTGATCTGCTAGATCAGTTGATTAGTGATGAATTGTTATATGATTATATGTTTATGTGCACATGGTTGGTTGACTAGGGTTGGGTTGAGGCGGGTCCTGCTTTGTGCTGTAGGCCAACATACCCAGGGCGGACCTGATATCCCGAAGGCCCAACGAGCGGTCCGGATAGGCTGTAGGCCCCACGAGGACGGACCAGACATACCGAGACTCGGAGAGTGGACCAGGCCGACTGAAGGCCCGGTGCGGGCGGACCAGTCATAATGTAGATTCAGAGAGTGGACCAGGTGGGTTGAAGGCCCGATGCGGGCGGACCAACCACACTGCAGACTCGATGTATATGGCTAGACTCGGAGGGTGGACCAGGTGGATTGAAGGCCCGGTGCGGCGGACCAGTCACGCAGTAGACCCGAAGTGCATGGCTGTTCTGATTATGACATGATATGTTATGAGTATGGTATATGTGGTTGGTATTTTGGGGGTAACTCACTAAGCTTTCAGGCTTACAGTTTTCAGTGTATTGTTTCAGGTTCTTCAGGAGATCATGGCAAGGCGAAGGCGTGATCGTACCGCTCCTCATGTTTTATGTACTTATGATGTGGTTCTGCGAAATACTCTGATAATAAATGAATTGAAACCTTTTTGTAACAAATTAATGAAAATGGGTTGTTTTTGAAAAGTTTAAATTGGTTGAAAATTTTTGGATGTTACAAAACACTATAAGCAACTCACTATAAAGATGAAAGTTAAAACATGTTTAAGATGTTGAAAGACTAGACAAAAATCATGTGTAAGGGCCACTTTTGATAAATAAACAAAAGATGAGACCTTTTTGATATTTACGGTTTTACAAGGGCCAAAAAGGGTTATTTTATTTTAAAAATGATTCCTTATGATATTCATGGTTCTAAAGGGGCCAAAAGTGTAATTTTTCGCATAATGGGCTATATTATGGGCCTTCACGGCTTATTGTGCTCAAATTGTAAACATTTTGTTTTTTTTGGACTAAAATGTCATCTTATACAAATTTGAGTTAAAAAATGAAAACTTACGATTTTATGGGATGAAACTGACACTCTATTCAAATTTGGACCTAAAATGTTATTTATACAAAATTTGGGCCGAAACTGTCATTTTTATCGAATAAGGGCTGAAAAAGTAAAATTTTAACAAAAATGGGCCAAAAGTGTCGAATTTATTTAAAACAAGCCCATAAATGTATATTTTAGGTTTTAAGGGACCTAAAGTGTCAATTTTACTAAAAATAAGGCTAGATTGTAAAGTTACGGTTTAATGGGCCTTTTACATCATGTTGGTAAACAACCAAGCTAAAATGATCAACGTGATAACAAACAATCAAAATACATCGATTACATGTTTATTGGGCCTAATACTTACAATACATGTTTATTTGGGCCTTCGTGATCCATTTACATGCTTGTTGGGCCTAATATATCCATTTATATGTTTTTGGGCTTGGGTTATTCATCACATGTTTATTGGGCCTTCGTGACCCATGTATATGCTTATTAGACCTAAACTATACATTGCATGTTTATTAGACCTTCGTGGTCCTTCTACATGTTTGTTGGGCCTCGTACATTCATATACATACTCATTGGGCTCTTCAAACATAAAACATATAAGTATACATTATATAACATAATACAATATTTGCGTAAACTCAGTCAAGGATGCCAGTGAGACATGTCGGTTGATACCTCTAGAGTGTATGATTGTAGCCTATAGTTATAAACAGAGTCTCCTGGATGAAGAGCGGGAGTTTGTGTATAGATCTATACGGGGTGAGACCCCATAACTAAGCTATTCACTACAGTTAGACTAGGCCAGTCTAGGGTGACAAACCTTACCTTAATCAATTCGGCGCCTGGAAACGCCACAACAAGCGAACTCGTCATAATCAAGTATGGTTAAAACGACTCACACATAGATCCACCCCAACATAATTTTATGGAACTCCTATAAAATATTGTTGATACGAAAACATGCATGTTATGATATTCGATCTTAGAGTTGAGACCGCAACATTTTTATAAACTGGAAAATATAGGATTTTCTGGGGATATACACCGTTAAGCAACACATTCATTTTTACAACAAAAAATACAAGGTTTTTAACCAGATTACATCTTTATATACATTCTAGAAACAGAAAACACACATGCATTGATAATTGATTTTGTCACATCACGTTCAAACCATTTTTCAGGAAATATCGGGTTTTCTTGTGTTTACTAACAATGCGAAACTTTTTATACAAACATGCTTAAGAACTCGCCAACATTATATATGTTGATGTTTTCAAAATAACTTTTATTCTCAGGGAACCGTTAAGCGGAAAGGTCAGCAAGGAATGCGGAATTTGTTGTATTTTTGTTATCAGCATACATTGAATTTTCTTTTTGGCATGTAACTTATGATACTATACTTGATGTAAACAATGCTAGTTGTATTTTGATATGTATGATGATGGTGTTGTTTTTTTTCAATTATATACATTGTGGTGATATTACAAGATGAAGTCACGCACAGGCCCCCGGGCGTTTCCGCCGCCTGGTTCGGGGGTGTGGCATAATGATAGTTAGGAGATTTAACCCTTGAATTGTGTTTGGGCCGAAGGTGAAAAATGGAAATGTCATAGGCTGGGTTCTTGCATGTAATATGGATTTTTTTTCGATAAGGTTTTAGTCCAAGATATTTAGATAATGTTGTGTGGCTCTTCAACACCTTTCTGTGGATATAAAGAACGTCAAAAATGGAGTTGGAATGAAGAAGTTACAACGGTTTGAAGTTAGGGCGATTTTGGGTTAAGCTGCGTATGTTGGGTGTACAAAGAGTACATTCGACGTACTAGGCAAGGTGGATTTGGGGGATCAACATGGTACGTTGGGTGTACTAGGAGTATGCTGGGCATACACGATCAGAACCTAATCCCTAATTTGAGGGTTTTGAGCCCCATTTAAGCTCCTTAACTCCCCCAACACTAGTTTGAGCTTTGTGAGCTAAAGAAGGTGTTTTTGAGCACTTTGGCGTGTGCTTGGTTCACCTTGGAGAATAAGTAACTCATTGCAGAAGTCTTTTTTGCATTGGAGCTTGTAGATCCAGACCTTTTTCACCTTGATCTTTCTTCTGGAGGTATATAGCTTGGATCTTGATGATGTATTTGTTAGATCTAGCTAGTTTCGTGTGTTATGAGCTTTTGGTCACTTTAGTGTATAAAGTTTAGATCTTAAAAGTTTGTGAACTTGTAATGGATAAAATTGGAAACTTTGTCCATCTCTACATTATATTGGTTCAAGTCTAAAGGTTGGAGACTTAGACTTTAATGGATTAAGTTGAAAAAGATGAATTTTTGATCCCTTTGAGACTTAAAAACTAGATCTTGGTGGTTTGGACCATTTTAATGGATAAAGTTGGAAACTTTATCCATTATGGAGTTATAAGGAACCATAAAAATGTGATCTTGGTCCTTTACCCCTTCAATGAAAGAGTTAAGATGTCTTAATGGATAAATAAGTTAGGGTTTTAGCTTTTGGAACTTTGCTAGCCATGAAAAGTCATAAAGGTGGTAATTTTATTATTTAAGTCGATGTTTTCAGTCTAGATCTGAGCTCTGGACAAAAGGCCTTAAAGGATAATGTGCTCAATGGGAATATTGGAACCAACTCATGTATGCAGGGCGTACTTGGGAGTACGCTTAGTGTACTAGGCTAAGATCGTGTACGCTGGACGTAAGTTGAGTAGTTGGGCATACTCAGATGCCATGGACATTGACTTTTTAACTTTTGACCCATTAACTTTTTGATTAGTTTGAATTTTGATCAAACTTAGGTAGAATTGAGTATGACTAAGAATTGGTCTCGATTTGGTTTTACGACATTTGGGTTGGCTGTTCTGATGTTGAGGAAGTTGTTGGGCTTTTGTTGAGTAGTTCATGTGAGTCTCTTCACTGTACTCGTGGGTCGAAGGCACCAATGCTGTCGCACTAGATTATTTTTTTTAGGATGATAATTGTATTTGTGACACTTACTTTTATGCCTATATGTGCTTGTTGTCTGCGTGAGTCTTGCTTATATGGTTGTACATTAAGCTGTAGGGGTGAAATAGACCCGATACCGGTTGAAAGAGACCAAATGGGGTGAAATAGACCTAGTACCGGTTGAAAGTGAACGAATGGGGTGAAATAGACCCAATTATGTTTTGAACTGTTATGTATGTATGGTATGAGTATTTTGGGGAACTCAGTAAACTTTGTGTTTACGATTTATGTTTATGTTTTTAGGTACTTCGTTTTCAAAATAAAGCGCCCGACTTAATCGTACTACATCCCTTGGAGTTTTATTTTGCACCAAATGTTTATGAATTACTCAGATGTTTTGAGAATACTTTGACTCTGATAGTCTTTTGGAACAATGAATGAATGACTTTAACTTATTTAAAAATGAAACTTTTACTCGGTATTTTTAGGGAGTTACAAACTCAATCCATAATCCACGGTTCCCTTGAGATACTTAAACACTCAATTAATTGCTTTCCAATGTTGAGCATTAGGATTACTAGTGTATCTGCTCAACTTTCCCACAACAAAAGCAATATGAGGATTGGTATTTGTCATGCGATACATTAAGCTACCAATAGCCTTAGAGTACTCTAATTTTGAAATAGGAATGCAAGTGTTTGACATTAATTTCACACTTGAATCCATAAGAGTGCTCACACGAGAACAATCACTAAAACTGAAGTGTTTGAGAATTTTCTCAACATAATGACTCTGAGTCATTACTATGCCTTTGTTCACCCACTTAATCCTTATTACAAGAATTACATCAGCCTCGACCAAGTCTTTCATGGAATTTTAGATGACAACAATTGCTTAATTTCATCTATTTGGTCTTAGTTAGTACCAAAAATCAGCATAACATCTACATACAAGCAGATGATCACTCCTGCACCGGTAACATCGTTAAATGTACTATAAACACATTTGTCACATTGGTTTAACTTAAAACCAGACTACAAAATAACATCATTAAACTTATGAGGCCATTGTCTTGTGCATGTTTCTACCTATATAAAGATTTCACAAGTTTACATACCATATGCTCCTTACTGGGAATAACGAAACATTCTGGTTGTTTAATATAAACTTATTCATTAAGTTCACCATTAAAATTTGATGGATAATTAGATTGTGAATACTTGTCAAGGCAATTAACAATCTAATAATAGAAATATGCACAATCAAAGCATATGTATCAAAATAGTCAGAAAAGAAGATGGGGTGACAGCTAGGGGCTATGCCTCTAAAACCCTCAAAGGGGTGTGGCCCACTTGACCCTTATCATTTTGTCGTACCATCTTATAATTCAATCTTATAAATCAATGCACTTCGTACACACCAAACATATTTAATAGAGTACAAATTATAAACCCTTTTAGCTTATATATTAGTTTCATTTACACAAAATGTCTGATGACGCTAAAATCACCAACAACTTCTATATAAATAAAGGCTATATATAACTTTTAGCTATCAACTTTCAACTTCCAGCTAATAACTACCAAATAACAATTTTCAACGTCTATCTAGTTTTTTCAAACACACTACATGATTTTTTTCTTATAAGTAATGTTCAATTAATTGAAGAGAAATGTTTTGATGAACGATGTAGAGATGTTGATAAATCGACACATATTGACAAATATTTATTTTCAAGAACTTTTGATCGTAAAATCTAGTAAGGGCAGTATATATTCTTTTAGAAACAAAAAGAATATTATAGGAAATGAAAAAAAAACATTCTAAGGTTGCGGGGTGTGTTAGTATTTTCACCGCCGACAATTCTGTGACAGCCTTTACAGGCGGCGAACACCGATTCTCACCCTTTGTTTTACCGGCAGTATAATGCTGACATGTTTCCACCTCTATCTCTCTCTTTATTTACTGTTCAAATTCAATATCTTTCACTCTCTTTTTACCGGTGGTAATATATAAACACCACGCTCTAGCTTCAAATAAATGACGTAAAAATGGCAAAAATGTCACAATCATCCTATGTGGAGTGTGGTGCCACCGGCTCCACATCGTTCAACCTAATAGATAAAAAGGTAGGGCGTGTTTGGTAAAAATAGTTGACAGCGTTTTGCTAAACGCTATATGAAGTAACATTTGGATTTGGGGCGTTTTGTTTAAACTAAACACTAGAAACTTGTAGTACCAAACGGGACTTTCTGTTCAAAACGGAAAGTTTTGTCAAACGCTAGAAGGTAGAAGCTTTTAAATGCTCTCAAACGCTTTATGTTGAACACACCCATAAACTCGAGACTACACGTTACCTTGTTTTACTATCTTT
Organism: Lactuca saligna; assembly: GCF_052625555.1. Taxonomy (NCBI): domain Eukaryota; kingdom Viridiplantae; phylum Streptophyta; class Magnoliopsida; order Asterales; family Asteraceae; genus Lactuca; species Lactuca saligna. The sequence continues at coordinate 285,488,056 of NC_136421.1, read as the reverse complement.
TTTGTACAATAACAAATTAGAGATAACTGTACAATAACAAATTAGAGATAACTGCATTAGGTTAGGCGGAGTGGAGCTCGGCAACCTTCGGCGAATCCAAGGTGTACTCAACAAACACCGCACCGCAAACTCGATATGGCAGCCTAACTCAACACCGTATTACCGAGTCTCTCTCTCTCTCTCTCTCTCTCTCTCTCTCTCTCTCTCTCTCTCTCTCTCTCTCTCTCTCTCTCTCTCTCTCTCTCTCTCTCTCTCTCTCTCTCTCTCGGTTGGCAAAATAGGTAGCAGGCTGAGATGGAGCTCGGCATACGCAACACGACTCTCTCCAACCTTATATGCATACCGACCTATGTTTCAAGAATTTAACTTGATCATTGCATTTTGTGATATATTACAAAATATCATCAATATAGTCTCAACATATAGTACACTTCACGAAACATGTCTAAATTAATGAGTTTAACTGTTTAAGTTGATAGCGAGAACATAAATAGTAGCGTAAACCTTGCCACAGATACAAAATATTTTTCCATAAAAATCCCCTCACATCATAATAGGAACAATACATCAATGGGCCAACATAAATATAAAACATATTGGGCCAATTTAAACATACAACATAATTAATAATAATCTAACATCCTCGCAATCTGAACGTGAGGCTTATCCCGTACATTTAAACTGGATTGGAAATCAATAAACAATGTCGAAGGTAGTCATTTGGTAAAATGTCGTTGTATTGAGATGACAGACGAAACGTGAAACACACGAAGTTGACCCATTGCAACTTTGTCCCGAACAAAGTAAATGTCGATCTTAATATGTGTAGTTCAGTAACAGTGATCATAATCCGATGCCAGATAGACAACACAAACATTGTCACGGTAGACATGTGTAGCAGTAGTGATATGTTGTTGAAGTTCTCGAAGTAGGTTCCATAGCCAATAAGATTTTGGAACCACATTTGCAACACCTAGATTTGGCTTCAACTCTAGATTAGGAAATGACCCCTTTGAAAATAATTTATAAAATTTCATTTTATTAATTTAACTAAAATTCAAACAATTTAATGTTTCGGAAAATACGTCCCAATGTCAAAGAAAAAACAAATGTCCGTTCAAATTGCGAGAAAAGTTACAATTAATCTCAAAACATAAGTCTAATTTAGACATTAAATATCAAATTTCTTCTTAATATCCAAGTTCTTCTATCTACGGTCTTCTACCAAGACTAATATGATTATATTTCAAATTACAAGTGTTAGGTTAAAAAGCGTATCGAGCATGCACGATGTCGATTTTTAAAGAGTATTAATGAAGTCGATTTGGTGTTATTCTTAAATCTCTTAAGTGACTTGTGTATATAGCCTTTTTGTTGGTGTTTAGTTGTTGTTGGTGATAATGTGCTCTATATTTGTTTAGTTTTGGCACCTTTACATGTAATTTATATTTGTTTCATCATGTACCACAAAGTTTATTGCAGAATAACATTTAATTGTTTAATTTTAGATTTTTCCAACATTGTCGTAACTAAAATTTTTGTATTTGAAATCTAATTTGTTTTGCCCCCATGTATGTGCAGTGTGTGTATATATATATATATATATATATATATATATATATATATATATATATATATATATATATATATATATATATATATATATATATATATATATAACACTAAACAAACAATGACTACCAAAATACCATATACCACAATACACATACAATGCATATAAACTGAGGCTCTTGGCTATAGTGTCGATCCACATAAACAAACAATGACTACCGACTCTAGTACACATCTAGTCATGACTAATAACTCTAGTGCATGTATAGTCATCCCAACGATTAATGGCTCTAGTGCATGTTTAAGCATAAACGCGAGTAATCTAGGTTCTCGGCTTTAGTGCCGATCCACCATGAACTCCCTAAACATAACTTATCATACAATCAAACAATGAACAATCAATAGACAAAAGGCTACGTTAACCTACTTTCCTAATCAACATACTACCATACATCTACATTCTAACATACTGATGATATATACTATAACACATAGTATAATGAGAAAAACCACTTGAATAATATTTGAACAACTAACAGCAGTCCAAATATAGAGGAGGCACGTCAAGCACATATTAACCTATAATACTTTAACTGCTCAATAACTATGGAATCCATCAACTAATATCGAGATCCTTCACCGATCCATTAATACTGAAATGACTATCAAATAAGGATTAGTCAGTCAAGACAATTGGACGGTAGGATCATTTCGGTAATAAGGTTGCTGATATCACAATGAGAATTGGTATACCTTATATCAAGTAATACTAGATAGCAAGTGTAACTTACCCGATTGAAGAATAACTCAAAAAATGGCTATAATTTCGAAGCCTGGTCATTTTCTTGTTCTATCTTTCCAACTTTTCAATGCTTCCCTAATGACACTCGAGAACGAGAAATCAAATTACGAGGGACTGAGATCTCGAGAGGTATAGAGAGATTTTGAGAGTGAAAGGTGAAAGAAATAAAGAAGGGGTGGTGCTCTATTTATAGTGAAATTGGTGGTTGGTAACTGGTTGGTAGAGTATTAACTACTCTGACAGTATCAAAACTTCATTTATTTATATTGAAAATAACGGTCGTAAGTACTCATAATTCATCACCTACAGGTTATAAACCTGTCGGTGTTTCCACATGACTTGTTTAGATTAGTCAGTGGCCGCCATACATACTTTGGTAGATGACTATTCGCAACATCGCAAGTTAAGGTCAGGGCATCTCCTAGTCATCACCTATTTATCATTACCTATATACCATCACCTATCTATAATCTCCTATCTACCATCACCTGTTACTACCCAATACATATTTATAAGTGTATAATACTTATATGATTAAATCAGTTAAACATCATCTCATAATATCTTATCTAACACATAATATTCTTAGTACATATAATAAGCACATAAGCATGTAATTATCTAGATACTTCATATCTATGTGTATGATAAATGTAACTATACACTCACTTGTTAAAGTGATGACTATAAAGTTAGGCAGTGCTTTGCATTAACACTTAGCATTTCCTTTGATATCACATATGTTCAATTATCACTAAGTCTTAGTTTATTATTTCTTGTGACTAATTATTAGTTTAGATTCATCATTAATTCAAAGTCTACTCATCTATAGTTGATAAGGGACAACCACGTAAATTCATATCGGAGGTAGGGTCCATTTGGTAAACAGAGTATATTGTTTGGAAATCCTACTTTAAACACCTCATTAAATCTAGCATTTTCATTATCCCCGTAAGTAAATCAATCGGTATAACGACTTGGAATCACTAATAAATCTTGTTTACAGGTTCATAATAACGATAATGAACTTAAACATAAGTTACACTTAAAGCGTAATACGTGCAGCTTAACTTACAAATTTTTGTTAGTGAAAACCAAAAAGTTTGCAAGCAGAACTCCGACCAGAAAGCTTCTATTTTTCGGGCTTTTTGATGCCTCAGAGCCTCGCTAAGATACTCTAAAACCCCCCAAAAACTTCAGAAAATGGGATCTATAGAGAGGGGAATGTTTGGGAGTGATTTGTGAAAAAGAAATGAGGTAAAATCGTCTATTTATAGGTTCTTCAGGGTCTCCCCATGTCGTGGCACATCTTGCCACGTCGTGACTTTGCTTAGGCAACAAGCAAAAACGCAGGTAAAACTGCACATCTTTAAAAATTCATAACTTTCGCATACAAGCTCCGTTTTCGACGATATTTATATCCACGTGTAGCTACTGATGAGATCTACAACTTTAGGTTATACCACTTAGGCTAAAAAGTAATTTATCAAAAATTTACTTTTTACGATACATAGAGTCATGTCAGTTTAATCGTGAAACTTCGAAGAAGCATGACTTCTCCATACGAAGTTGGATTTCAACGTTCTTTATATGTACGAAATCTTTGTAGCATATACTATAACTTTGGTTAAGATCATTTATCCTGAATAATCTTCTATCAAAAAGTACTGTATAACGCTTATTATATGTTACTTGACTAGTCCGAATCTGTAGGTGTTACAGTATTCACATCTACTACAAATTTTCTTTATTACTTTTGGTTAAAAATTAATATATTTTCAATTTGAATTTTATAAACAAACATTTATACTTATTTTCTGAAAACGTGAAAACGGGGTGTTACAGTTAAACAAATGGTTAACAAAAATCAATAATTTTCAAGAGTTTAACATTTTAAAAAAAGGAACAGTTCTTCAAAATCAAATAAGAAATGTATATGTGTATGCCCCTATTCAAAAGTCAATCCTAAAGTCCAAAACTCACATTGATGGTTAGGTTTGGGTTCATGTATTGTAGATATATCTATTCAATACATTTGTTATGTCTATGTCACAGTAGGTGACTTGTGAAACATCACACAAGCACCACTATTTCAAACCTATCTCAAGTCTCAAGTGTCAAATCTCAAATCGGGTATATGGGTCTCATATTTTCTAATCTATATTAAGTTGATGCATAAGTTCATGATAAAAGTTAAACTGAAACTCTCAAAGTGGAAGAATTAAATCTCAAATCTCAAATTTCAAGTATTAAATCTCAAATTTCAAGTCTTAAATCTCAAATTGGGTACCTTATCACACCATCTCAAACTCATTTTAATTGGATACACAAGTTCACGATCAAAATCAATATCAAACTCTTAAAGTTGTCTCCATTCATAACAAAATCTCATTTCAAAAATCCACTTTTAAATGCACATAATATACATATAGTATTAAAATAGCAGAAAATGTATGATATCTCATCAAATAGAGGGATATTGTTGGGTCACTCAGTTGTATAGATTTGATGATGCAAAAAATATACATTATACTTATAGTTAGTTAGTTAATATAAAGATATGCTTATGGAAGTTCATATGTCGAAGACTCGCCTAATGACTGAAAGATCCTGAAGACTCTATCGACACCAAAGACGTGAAGACACCATCTACTGAATATTGATCAATGTGTCCAGACATTAATGGTTATACACTGATGACACACTGATAAAGTGATACACTGATGACACTCCCTAATAGTACTATTTGTTAAAGCTGAATGTGATCAACATAACACCCTGATGTGGATGTTGAAGCTGAAGTTGATCTCCCTGATGTCGACGCTAATGCCCTGATCAGCGAGACTGTAAGTCCCCAAATATGACTGTGTATCAATCAGATCCGTTTGATGGTGCAGAATCCCAATCAAACGGATGATGTCAGATCAAATAGAAGAGAAGGAGAAGAAGATGATGATGATTAATCTATGTATGATATGATTAGAATGAGGATCCGGATACAAAGATTCACACACACAAAACTGCTCTCTAGTTTCTCTCTCTAGAACACCTTCAAATGCACACACTTAAGCTCCTTGGTGTTCATCAATCTTTTTTCTCACACCCCTCACCCCTATATATACATGAGAATATGGGCCGGTGGACATGGGCCGTAAACAGGGTTTACGGTCGTAAACACACTTCCTGACCGTAAACTCATAAAATATTATAGAAAATTACAATCAACTAGAAAAGTAAAGTATAAACCATATTTTTGAGCCAACAATCTACCCCTTGGTTTATAGCTTTCTTTTCTTTTTCTTAAATGACCCAACAAGCTCCCCCTAAAAATAGCTGGTTTTCTTGATAATCTTCATTGGGAACTTGGCTTCAGCATTAATCTTCAAATTCTTCACGACTTCAGGATGAACTTGATGAATCTTCAATGTATGATTTCGTCTTGAGCGGTTGGGCTTTTCTTCAGAATTTGGCATTGAACGCACGTCGGATGAGGAGGAATGATGTACTGATTCTTGAAAGATAGCGCTTTCAGCTTGAGAATCTTCAGAGAGAACATCAGAGAGAACAAATCTTCTAGATCACTTCAGCAGGTTTAAGATAGCAATAGACTGATTGAGGAGGCTTCAATGCAATCTGTCACATATTCTTCAATTTCAGCTTCACCTTGCTTCTGGGGTTGAAGGATTGAATGTCGAAAGAATAATTTTCATTTCTTGCTCCTTCAAATGCGAATTCTTCGATGCTTACGGACGAGGATTTGGCTCAGAAATCTTCAACACAAACTCCATGAGCCTTATCTATACCTGAAATCACTTTTCAAGACAAAACAAAACTAAAAGAAAACTTAGCACACAAATTAAAACAGAAACAAAAATATTTTTGGAGTTTTGATTTTTCTGAACAAGAAATAAAACATAAATAACACTATTTTTGGATTTTTAATTTTTCTGAATTTTCTTTGATTTTTAAATTTTTCTGATTTTTTTTAAAAATTTTTATTTTCATTATTTTTAATTTTTAATTCTCCCCTAATATTTAAATTAGAAGAAACTATGACAAATTTAACAAAAATAAAAATGATATCTAACTTTAAGAGTGATTTGGGATCAAAGTTTTTAGACATCCTTTATCCGCTTGTCGATACCTTCTATCTTCACGCCTTTGTCTGGTCGATCGTCGGTATTGTGGTCCACTTAAACACAAAAAATTGTGACAATTTTTAGGACATACTAATAATTGTAAGACAAAGTGATCCTAAGTTCCTAAAAATTATTTCTTAAGGACCATTCAACTGACGACGATCAGGGATATTGTTGTCCACCTAAATTGAGCAGCGAGATCTATAGATAATCTTTGAGTGTTCAATTTTAATTGTACTGGAACATGTTTCCCGCTTCCTGATATGCCCCAGCCATCAAGAACTTCCAGAGTACTCCTTACATCGGGTGAGCAAACAATCATTCAGAGAAAGAACAGATTCAAATTGCTATTACTTATTGTTTCAGAAGGGTTGAGAGATAAAAGGTTGCATATGCTGTGTACCAGGTCAGATTGGAAGTCACGCAGAGGAGACATCATCTGGCTAACAGATAAGAGGAATTTCATATATATAACATACAGAGAAATAGAGTTGCATATGTTGTGTAGCAGGTCGGATTGGAAGTTACGCAAATGAGACAACATATGATTAACATACATACAGAAAGAAAATGATTTTCTACAGACCTAATTTATCGGAATTTACCAGTCGCCCCATCCAACCAGAATTAAGGATAGAGTCCGCACATTGAGGAAAAGTTAAACCATGGTTCGAAGTACGGGTTCATTAAATGTGACGAGTGGATTCCCATATATATATATATATATATATATATATATATATATATATATATATATATATATATATATATATCTCCCTGCTCAACCTATCCGAGCATCATATTTTCAGGCTGAACGGATCTAACTAGGTCAATATTTGTCAAGTCTATAAATTTCATAAGTTCAACCCTGCCTAGTCATGTTCATTTAGAATCTTTCGTGCCAACCGACGCATCAATCCCAGAGCATAGACCCTTCAACTTCGGGTACGTTATGCAGACTTAGATTGCCTGTTATCACTAGATAATATCACTTCCCAAAACATCTCCCTCAAGCACATTTCATAACCAACATATATATATATATATATATATATATATATATATATATATATATATTGATTTTTTGATTTTCTAATGTTTTTGGATTTTTGAAAATTTTCTAATTTTTGTTTTGTTTTTATTTCTCCCCCTAAATTTGTGCATATGAGAGAAACGAAAGTAAATGCGTAAATTTAAACTATCCTAACACAAAAATTAGTCTTTAAAGCGAATCAACTTAAGATAAACTCAGGAGTATAGAGAAGAAAACTCAAACCGTAAGTCACCGATTGAATTTGCATCTAGAATGTCTGAGAATAGCACGCATAATCTCATAACAGATCCAAAAATTCTTCATGTCATTAAGCACTAACCCCATGAGTGACCACTTCTTCTCTTCCCTTCCCGCAAAGGACACAAACTCTCAAACAAATGTCTGAATGTTGTATAGTTGAGAGATGTCCCCTATCAAGTGCCAGGAACAGCCACTACCAACAAACCAAAGTATGATGATATGCCTCCATAGCTGCTCCGACACAGAGCAGGATAAGTTGGTCTTTGTAACCCAGTCCATTTTGAAACTGGGTCGACCTTTGTCATCCTTCCATGTTACTTTCTCCTATGACATATCCCATTTGTAGTTGGGTTTAACCCATTTCTTTTTCGATCTGATGGGTGGCTTAGTACTTGCTTTGGAACTTGATGTCGACCGTTGAGTTGACTTTGATTTTGGCTTCATGGAAGCATCTCTTCGATTGGACTTCTTGGCCGACATTTCCTTCTTGCCCTTGGGATTCGGATTCTTGTCCTTTGGAGTTTGATTATTGGCCTTGGGAGTTGAATTCTTGGCCTTCTTGGCATTCCAGTCGTCAATGTATGATCGTGATCTTGAGGGGTTTCCTTTGAAGTATCTCCCTCTTGGTGCGTTCTACCAGCCTTGTGCGTAGTAAGGAACGTATGCGCGATTTGGACAATTTCGGGCAATGTGACCAGGTGTTCCACAGTGAAAACAAGTCTTTTTCTTCACTACGAAATTGTTTCTTCCTGCCCCTGGTGGCGTATCCTTGCTTTGTCTCTTGTTGTTCCCACATGCACACTTGCAACAGGCACTCTGTTTCACTGGAATTGGTGGCATGTACTTCTCAATGGCAGATTGATCAGAAGCAGTTGAGTTCGAAGCAACAGATTCAGAGTTCAAGAAGATGTTGGTTTGTTCAATGGTGTTCTCCTTGTTCTCATCATCTGCTACTTTACCTGTACATAAAGTAGAAGTATTAGTATTTTCAACTTGAATACCTCCTGACACAAATCCATCTGGTTTTCCATATCGAAGATGTGCCTCCCTGTCAATTTCTTCCTGTGTCATTAGGATGGATGTGTAGTTATGATTGAAAGGTGGAGGAACACTATCATACCCTAGACCCTTGTTTTGATTATCTTTGAATTGTAATTGGGTTTCAAATAAGGACTCGACTGTTTGACTTGACGAAGTATAATTTTTAAAACTAACGTCTGTTTTTTCACACTTAATTTTTAAAGTGTCAAGTTCTTCAGTTATAGTAGCAAGTTGTCTCTTAATATAGTTATAATTTTCACAATTGTTGCTATACTCTTCCTAAAGTTTCCTAAAGTCTTTGGTTTTTGCTTCTAATTCAGCCTTCACGGGTTTCTGTCCTTTTCCTGAGTTGATATCCTTTATATCTCAGGTCCTCAACTTCCCTTTTTAATAAATCAATTTGTTCCCGAAGAAATTTAATCGTATCTTCACTAGATAGCGTACATGAAACTTCACATGATTGAGAACATGAAACTTCATTGACCGGGAGGTTTTGTGGAACTCATTGTTTTTCAACAATTCAAAGTGTCAAGTTCTTCAATTATATCAGCAAGACTAAGACGATTTAGATCTTTTGTCTTCTTGATGTCAGCCACGTCCATATCCCACGATTTTGGAAGTGCATTCAGTAGCTTTTTGTTTATCTCAGATTTGGTCAAGACGATCCCAACTATATTCATCTCAGTAGAAAATGTGGTAAATCGTTGCAACTGAGCTTCCAGGATTTCTCCAGGGATATAATCGAACATGTTGAAATTTTGTCTTAACTGATCCTGACGAATCTCTTTCATGTTTTCAACTCCCACGTAAACTTCAAAAACTATTAAAAGCACAAGTAAAAGCCAAAATCAAACTTAAAAGTCAAACCCTTTGATTATAAACCTTAAAAGTCAAATTTAAAAAAAAAATCATATTTAAAAAGTCAAACTTAAAAGTCAAACCGAAAATCTAAATTTGAAAATTTAAAAGTCAAACGAGAAAGTCAAAGTTCAAAGTCAAAGGTCAAAGTTTAAAAGTCAAAATCAAAATTTTAAGTAAAAAGTCAAAAATAAAGTTCAAAAATTAAAAATTAAAATTTTTGGTTTGAAAATTGAGCTTAAAAATAAAAAAAATTGATTTTTGGGCAAAAAATGTAAAATTTGCGAAACTAGGAAGCGGTAAGGAGTGGTTAAGTTTAAAATTTGGGAGAGAAGGAACAAAGTCACAGCTTGGAAGAGTTGGTTATGGCGCTGTGTTGTTGGACCGGAGGTCGCAGGTTCGAGCCCTGGCACCTTTAAGCTGTATCCTATTTTTTATGAAGCGCGATGCTGATCTTAGCTGAGCCTATCCCACCAAGCCGATTCTCGGCCAAAAATTTTGCAACATCGAGCTTCATTGTCGGCCACCAGTAGTATGGTTTTAGATCCCTATACATTTTTTTGTTGCCGGGATGAATCAAGTACATGGTCTTGTGAGCTTCCTCCATCAAAAGATCTCTTATTCCTGCCGTTTTAGGTACCCAAATCCTATCTTGGAATACCTTCAGTCCTTGACCGTTTATATGGAACACTAACATTTTGCCCAAACGTTCTTCTTTTCGGTCATTTTTCTCTATAGCTTCTATATGAGCTTTCTTGATGCTTTCTACAATTATTGAGACAACTTCGGTTCTTGATGCTCTTGGCCTTTTCTTTTCAAGTCTCACTTTTCTGCTTAAATCATCAACTACAAAATTTGCTTTACCAGGGTAGTAAAGTATTTCAGAGTCGTAATCCTTAAGCAAATCTAGCCAGCATTGTTGTCTCATGTTCAATTTCTTCTAATTGAAGAGATACTAAAGACTCTTATGATTGGTGAAAAGTTTTCACTTTGTGCCATAAAGATAATGCCTCCATATCTTTAGGGCGAATACTACCGCTGCCAACTCCAGATCATGTGTGGGATAGTTCTTTTCATGTTCTTTCAATTGTCTCGATGCATATGCTATCACCTTATCCCTTTGGGTCAAAACACAACCTAAACCAACTCCAGATGCATCACTATAAACTGTGAAGTCTTCAACTCTTTAGGTAAAGAAAGAATCGGTGCTTCACACAACTTCTTCCTTAGCTTCTCAAATGCTTCCCTATGCTTCTCACTTCAAGTATAAGTAGCTCCTTTGTGGGTCAAAGTTGTCAATGGAGTAACTATCGAAGAAAAGCCTTGGATAAATCTTCAGCAATATCCAGCTAATCCTAGAAAGCTTTGGATCGTCGTGGGACTCTTTGGTTGTTCCCACTTTATTATAGCTTCAATCTTAGCTGGGTCAACCATATTCCCTTCTTGGTTAACCACATAACCCAAAAATTGGACTTCTTGAATCCAAAAATTACATTTGGAGAACTTTGCATACAACTTCTCCTGTTTTAGAACTTCTAACACTTCACGCAGATGCTTGTCATGCTCCTCCTTAATTTTTGAATAAATCAAAATGTCATCTATGAACACTATCACAGATTTATCGAGGAATGGTTTAAAAACCCTGTTCATCAAATCCATGAAGGTTGTTGGAGAATTGGTTAATCCAAACAACATAACCAAGAACTTACAGTGTCTATATCTTGTTCTGAATGGAGTCTTCTCAATATCCTGCTCTCCCACCTTTAGCTGATGATATCCTGACCTAAGATCGATCTTCGAGAAATAACCCGAACCTTGAAACTGATCGAATAGGTCATCAGTCCTTGGCAATGGGTACCTGTTCTTTATTGTTTCCTTGTTCAACTCTCTGTAATCTATGCACATTCTCATGCTTCCAACTTTTTTCTTTACGAATAACACTAGAGCTCCCTAGGGTGATGAACTAGGTCTAATGAAACTGTTGTCCAAAAACTCTTGAATTTGCATCATAAGCTCTTTCATCTCTGTCGGTGCTAATTGATATGGTGTTTTTGCTATTGGTGTTGTTCCTAGTAACAAGTCTATTCGAAACTCCACTTGTCTATCAGGGGGCAATCCAGGAAGATTTTCGGGAAAGACTTCCGGATAGTCACACACTGCTGGTATGCTTTGCATTTCCTTTTTCTCATTCTTGGCATCGATCACGATCGCAAAGTATGATGTGCATCCTTTATTCAAACATTTTCTGAACTTCATCGGGAAATGATTCCAGAATTCACTCTACATTTGTCTTCGTACGCCATAAATGACTCTTTTCCAGGCGGGTTTACCCTCACTATTTTTTTCTTGCACAGTATTTCGACATCATTGGCGTTAAGCCAATCCATCCCCAGAACAATGTTGAAACCATTTAAATCGATGGGTAACAACTTCTCTAAGAATTTGTTTCCGTTTAAGTCGATGACAGTTTTCCTAATACAATCTCTAACAGGTATGAATTTGTCACTAGCAACTTTTATAATTAGGGCATCATCAAGTTTTTCTATAGGCAATGCTAGTCTTTCACCAAATTTATGTGATATAAAGGAGTAATTCGCTCCGGAATCAAACAATAACTTGGCAGGAAATCGATTTCCAAGAAAGGTACCTAAAGCAACATCAACTGCATCCTTTGCAGCTTCCAATGTCATCTGGAAAGCTCTGGCTTTTGGCTTTGGTGGGAGATTAGGCCTTGCTGCCTCCTTCTTCTTCAAGCAATCCTTAGGAATGTTCCCTTCTTCATTGCATCCATAGCAGACTTTCTTAATGAAGGTGCGTTCATTGGCATAATTCCTAGGCTTTCCACATTTATAACAAGTGACTTCTCTGTCACATTTCCCAGAGTGCTTCTTCTTGCACTTCTCACACCACTTTGCTTTGATTCCTCTTCCAAATTTCCTTGAACCAGACTTTGAGAACTTGCTCTTCTTGTTGGAACCTGAAGTTCCTTTAAACTTTCTCTTTTCGACAACTTCAACCTTGTTGGCGACTCTTCCCTTGATCATATCTTCAACAAAATTGGCAGCCCAGATAGCTGCCTCTCGAGTAAGTGCCTGACGCACTGGCACCACATGCTCCCATGGAAGTCCCTTTGTGTACCTGTCGATTTTTTTCAGTTCATCTGGGACAATACATGAATCAAACTCCATTTTTTCTGTGAAGTTATTGGTGTATTCATCAATGGACATGCTTCCCTTCTTCATTGTTAGAAAATTGTTTTCTAATTCAAACATATTTTGGGCCGAACAGTACTTGCGCTTGAATTGCACCAAGGACTCTGCCCAAGTCAGTTGCAGTGGCTCAATAGGGATTAGGGTCTTTCCCAGAGTGTTCCACCAACGAACAACGCCACCTCTGAACCGACGCACTGCAAATATGGTTTGTAACTAGCCTTTGCAACTGATGAGTTGAAAACTCTTAGATCGATTAGATCTTCAACAGGTTAAACAACAAAACATACAAATAAATACTAAGAACACATGACTGAATCAAAATATAGCGTAATGATTCAAGAATAGCCACGCCTCAGTAGAGCTCGACGAAGAACTTCCACTGTAGAGGCGTACTAGGGTTTATAGTACAATGCTGAGAATAATAAATGAAAAGCGATATTTTCAAAGGATGCATGAATGAACCTTTAAATACTAAAACCTTAAACAAAATAAACATGGTAGGGCAGGCCCAAACCGGTAAAAAAAATAGGCCAAGGAACGAGCCCTAGACGCAACAAATCTTGACCCAATAATCTCCCCCTTTGCGTCATTAAGGGACGAGACTGCACTTTGGTTTTGCAACAGAAGACTTCTTGAAAATCTTGAACACCTTCGGTACAATAGATAAAATAGTTTTTCGGAAAGTGATATACCACCGAAGCATATATGTGAAGTAGTTCTTGTCAGCATCGCTATTCTGCTTACACCTTTTCACCAGATCAATGATTTGTTCCAAACAAGATGTGGAAAACAAATGTTTATCATCGAGCGAAAACACGAAATTTTCTCCTTATTTTCTTGTGAACATCATCGTTCGGTACTTCGAATCAATCACTCCCAACTTCATTATGTTTGGATCTTGAGCTTCCCAATCGGTTTGATAGTTGGTCTTTTTCGCAAAACATTTGAGACTTCTTGATCCAGCAAGGCGACTTCATGAATATAACAAGCGATCATTCGCTTGATATGATCAATAATCGGCTCATACTGTTCCTGACTGGTAAGGAGGATGTTGTTCAGCAAGATACAATCATGTGGATTCAGATTTGGCAGATCAGCTACAGAAATGAAATGAACCAAACTCTTTGATCCCCTTGTTACTTTGAACTTCACGTTAATGAATTTCCCAGCAGAAGTCAGCTTCATAACCTTCACAGTTGTAATCTTTTGAGCACTCCAGGTTAGATGCTGAGGCTAAGAAAATTCCATGTAGTAATCAACCAAATCCCTGTCTGTTTGCAGATCTGGTGAGGGAATAGCGACTGCTGGAACAAAAAAGTGAAAAACAAAAGCTTTCCTAGTGATGGGCATATCAAATTGGGAGTGTTTAGAATTATCACAGTAAAATGAAACGACTGGTTCAAGCCAATGCGTGCTTGGAGAATCTATAGCTTCTTTTATCATCCGCTCCAACGTCCATAAAGGAAAACGTACTTTGCAACTTTCCAATAGGTCGTGAGCCTCCTTTTGCTTTTGCTCCCTTTCTCCAGCTTCTTTAGCAATACGAGAATTTTCATCCAGCTCTCTATCTTAATTTCTTCTTTTGAGAGTAGCATCATCATTCTCTTCTTCTTCTTCTTCTTCTTCTTCTTCCATGATCCCTTTACCTTTGTCATTTTTACCAGAACCTGAAGCTTCATTACCCTTTGCTTCTTTTGATTTCGGTGATTGCTGATGAGATTGTTTCTGTTGCTCTTCATTTTTATCTCCCCCTTGTTGTGGAGTAGCAACTAACTTCGGAACACCCACCACTCGCTCAACAAAGCAAGACCGAGATGCAGTTTTTCAGCAAGATGTCACCGAATAGTGATTGTAAGGAACGAATCATGAGCATCCAAAATATTGGAAAGAAGATCGTGGACATCAGAAATACAACTTTTCATAATAGTTCGATCAGAATTAAGCTCATCAATATCCCTTCGTGCTTGATTCAACCGTACATTCTGAGTCTTGATCATTGTAGTCTGACAGGGGAGCTTATTCATCACTCTATTTTCAAATGCCAACTCTTCTTGGAGTTTGTCAAGACGAGAAGCAACCGATGACTAAAAGGATGCTTGATCGGCTTGTAAACCAGAACGATCAAATTTCGCTTGTTCATCCTGAAAAGTATTTGAGAGAGACTCAATTGTGGCATTTACCCTACTGGAGTTAGTTTTGGCTGCCCCTTGAAGTGATTCTAGAAAATCCTCCAATCATTAACCAAATAATTAACTTCATCAACAGCCTTCTTGCTCGATAGAGTCGAGCATCAACAACGGCTTTCGCATTCTGAATCGAAGATTCATGTCGTTGGAGCGTCATTTCCAGAATGGATTTAACAGTAGCCTCAGAATAACCTGATGAAGAAGTAGAGGAAGAGGTAATAATGACATCAAGCTTATCAATCAAATCTTTCAGATGTCGCTTTATCACAGGAGCGTCGTCATTGTCATTGCTCTGGACGCGATAGGGACTGTAATATGTGGATTTAAAGTTGAGATCTTCTCCGCCCAATACAATGTCTGACTCGGTTGATGGTGATGATGAGAATGGAGGTTCGTTTTGAAAGGTAGGTGCCCGCGTATCACATACGTTGACACTAGGTTCAGTTGTTGCTTGGGAAAGACTGGCGGTAGAATGGGAGCACTGACGGGTGAAGCAGTAGATACAGGTGGTGGACATGAGGCAATAGTAACTGGAACCAAAGTCTGAGGAGATGGAGGAGGAAATGGAACCGAAGCATTGAATTGTACCTCATAAGTAGGAGAAAGAGGAGGCGAATGACCTCCCTCAGCATCAGAAGGAACTTCTTCAGTCCCATCATCATCGGAGTCATCACGGGGTTGATCTGAAGTGTTGTAATCATAATCACTGGTTGATGGAGTGACCGGTTTCCATGTTGCCTTCTTAACCTTACGCTTTTTCTGAACAGGTGCTTCAGCTTTCTCAGACTTCCTCTTCTTCGAAGTAACAGCCTTAGAGGATGCACCTTCTTGAGTAGCTTTCTTTGGGTCGCTGCGTTTACCCCGTTTTGCTGGTTTATCAACATCTTCAAGTGATTGTTGCATCTCCAGAGTAAAAACCCTTGGACCAGCCAGATGAATTTTCTTGTAGGCAGAAATAATAGAGCTTGAAACCGGAACAGATCCATACATGGATTCAGGAATTGAACCCACATAGGAAAATCTCGAAGGATCAGCCACGATGATCTTTGTCGTATGAAGCGTGGCAATAAAGGACATTAACGAGTCCGCGATTACAGGAACGTTAAACTTGTCCATGGCCCAATGAGTGATAATCGACTAAAAACGTGCAGAAGAAATTTCAAATTAACGTGAAGAAGAGTTCGAACTTTATACCAGTTGTGACCACAGGATAGAACCAAAATCTAAATTCATAGGAGTGTAAAGCCCATAGAATAAAACCACAAAACCTTTGCTAGATCTGTCAGAACCTGCAACTCTTTCAGGGAAACTTTTAACAAGAAAAGTAAAAATACCATTCCATTGAGGAGGAAGGCATGACTTTTTGAACTTGGTGACTGTGGTCAAAATATCAGTGTAGCTAAGATCATAGAACATCGAGAAAAGAGTTGACATAGTAATCGAATCAGGGTTCACCATTGTTTCTTCATAAGGAAGCCCTAGCAGAGAAGAAAACCTGACCGTAGACACAGAGGTCTTGTGATTAAATATCTAGAAGAAAATCCTCTCCTGTTTCTTTTCGTACATTGATGTAGTGTAGACTTGAGATAGTAGGGACATTGACACTGTTTCAAATTTCATCAAGGCCATGACGAGTGCTGAATATTTAAGGCATTCAACCACCTGGAGCATGTAGGCATCATAGAGATGATGATCAAGATCGATAATGAGAATCTGATTGGGCTTGATCATCGGTAGTGTGGAGGAAGCTGTTTGATCTTGAACTGATGAAGAATCCGCCATTGTTGGTTCATAAGAAGATGATGAACAGTAGAGAAAGATAAATCGCCGGTATACTCTAAGAGAATTTGGAAGGGGTAAAGATACCCCTTGAATATGAAAAACTTTTTATACCGTATCCTGGAGAGAGAAAAATTTGGGATAATGATGACTGAATCTCTAAAAAGTCGCCATAAAAGCGGGGATTTACAACTGTTCCCCAAAATGCTGTCAGGCGGCGTGTGTGATTGTTGATGTTTCAAATTCACGTGCCCAAATTTTACCCCTTGACTGAGATTAAATTCTTATCCAGTTACCGCCTCTCCAATTGGGAATTCTTTTCAAATTCATTGATGACTCATCATTTCACTCCAAATTAGAGATCCAGAAAATTTCCATTAGTAAACCAAACCAGACTTAGGAAAATCTCATGGATTCTCGTGCAAGAGTGTGCCAAAAGAAAAGAAACAAAGAAAAGGTGTTTGGGATATGAGTGATGTCTTATTAAGACACGAAGCAGAAGATTCTGGGCACGAATCTCTTCCTTCAAAGGCAAGAGAGACTTGAAGTGCTAGTGTGGTTCCCCGATAAAATACGATCAAATGTTTATTAAGAAACATTGAAAGGCTTATTTTCAAATATGGGCTTTAAAGGGATGGTTACCTTCAACCAAAGTTTGATACTCAAAATAAGACCAAAAGAAGGGCGAATTACTTATGAGACCAATGTGGTTTGTTGAACAAGTAGGTAGGAAAAAGTATGATGTGATAGGACATTAATTTTAAATCTTAAAAACAAAAACGAAACTGGATCTTTTGGGTAGAAATGCCTTGGTGTTCAACAATTTCATAAAGATCACTCAAAAATAAAATGAGATTTTCGTAGGGTAACAAGTAAGAGCTTGAATAGTAAATATTTGCCGTCAATTCATTGTTGGTGTTGGATTTTGGGTCTCACTTTGTACGTGGTGTACGTATCTGAGATCATAAACACAGATTTTGTGTAACCATAAACCGCAGTGGTAATGCTGAGAGCCTCAAGGGTTACGTTGGTGGAACGAAACGTAATGGAGAAAGTAAAGGAGGTGCTTACAGAACTGAAAGCACCTCTTCTATATAAGTATGACAAAGCAGAAAACTCTGGACTCATATGAGAAGAGTAAGGTAGCTCATGACTTGAGTAAATTTAGTAGTCTAATTAGGAAGAAACAATTGGTATGATCGAATCATTAAGGTTCACTTAGAGTCTTGGAGGCTTCGGTATACATGCAGCAGCATGCTTCTAGGAACACCTCACTAGTTCAAGGATAAGAATATTATACCTGCTCTCGTTCCACTGCATGTACCTTCGTTGTTCCCGAGACCTAGGATAGAAATAAACCACACGAAATACAAGAATAAAATATTTTTAGATTTTTGTTATTTTTGAAGAAAGAAAAAAAAAATATTTTTGTATTTTTGGAATTTCTAAAAACGAATAAAAACAGAAATAAAATATTTTTGTATTTTTGGTATTTCTGAAAAAGAATAAAAACAGAAATAAAATATTTTTGTATTTTTGGTATTTCTGAAAAAGAATAAAAACAGAAATAGAAATAAAATAGAAAGAGAGGCAAGCAAAAAGATCAATCAGAACTTACAAGATATACAACCGAAACCTGACCTTAGAAAAGATGAAGCGAAATAGACCGAGCGTTTGGTTCATATCGGTTCCCTAAAATTCCGGAGCTGAAATAGACCGAGTTCGGTTCATTTTGGTTCCCAAAATTTTGGAGCTGAAATAGACCAAGCCAACGCTCTATTTTGTTTGTTTATTTTTTAGAGAGGTGGAAGGGGTTTTGGTACTGACTCTGCTTCCATCATTCCCAAGCCTTGTAATATTCTATTAAAACTTGCTTCTGGTAAGGCCTTAATAAAGATGTCAGTCAGTTGATCAGAGGACTGAACGAAGTGAGCTTCCACATTGCCATCTTCAACTTGGTCCTTGATGAAATGATATCTTAGTGCAATATGTTTAGTCTTTGATTGTTGCACTGAATTGTGACAAATCGTTATCGTACTTTCTGAGTCACAGTAGAGAGGAATCTTCTTCATACTCAAGCCGTAATTTGTAAGCTGACTTTGTATCCAAATGACTTGTGACGTAGAGGATGTTGCTGTGATGTATTCAGCTTCGGCTATTGAAAGAGACACACATGTTTGCTTCTTGGACTGCCAACTAACAAGTTTCCCGTCAAGAAATTGGCATCCTCCAGTGGTACTCTTTCGGTCCAGTCCACATCCACCGAGATCAGCATCTGAGAAAGCTTGGACAAAGAACCCTAACTTGGTTGGGTACCATAGACCGAGAGAGGAGGTTCGCTTCAAGTATCAAAAGATATTTTTTCACAGCCAGTAAGTGAGGTTCTCATGGATTAGCTTGAAACATAACACAATAGAAAACATAAAACATTATGTCTGGTCGACTTGCTGTTAGATACATTAGTGACCCTATCATCTGACGATAAAGGGTCATGTCAGCAGTCGGTTTTTCCAAAGAAGGTGTCAACTTCGTGCCAAACGCCATAGGAATCTTTACTTTTGAATCTGCCATCATTCCAAACTCGGCTGGCAAGGTTTTTGTGTAGGGCTCTTGATTAATGAAAATGCCTTCGGGTCCCTATCTAACATTCAAGCCAAAGAAACAGTTAATAGGACCCATTGAGCTAATTTCAAATTTACATTCATTTAGCTTCCTAAACTCAGCTGTTAAGTCAGGATTTGTGGAACCGAAGATGATATCATCAACGTAAATTTGAACGATCATAAGATGGTCACCCTCTTTATTATGAAAGAAGGTTAGGTTAACTGAACCTTGTTTAAATTTTGAAATTTTGAGAAATCTAGTTAGAGTTTCATACCATACCCTTGGTGCTTGCTTAAGACCATAGACAACCTTGTCCAGAATGTAGTAGTGATTTGGATACTTCTCGTTCACGAAACCCGGTGGTTGCTCTACATACACCGTCTCTTCCAGTTCTCCATTTAAGAAGTCACACTTTGCATCCATTTGGTATACTTCAAAGTTCTTGTGTGCAACATAGGCAAGAAAAATACGAACCGATTCAAGCCTTGCTACTGAAGCGAAGGTCCCTTCTTAATCTATGCCTTCTTCTTGACAGTAAACCTTTCACAACCAATCTTGCCTTGTTGTGAATCACATTTCCTTCCTTATCCATCTTGTTCTTGAAAACCCAATTTAGTCCAACCACAGAAGCATCCTTTGGTGTTGGAATTACCCTCCACACTTTGTTTCTTTCAAACTCATTGAGTTCGTCCTGCATCGCCTGTACCCAATCAGAATGACCAAGTGCAGTGTTGATTGTCTTTAGTTTAACCTTTTAGACAAACTAATTGAACATGCAAAATTCCACTTTCGAGAATAGTGCAATTTTTATCGCTTTCAGTTGTGATCTTGTGAGCACCCTTTTTGTTGAATCACCAATAATTTGTGTTTGTGGATGATCTTTGGTCCATTTGGTGAGAGGAGGGTAATTAGGATCGTATGAAGGATCCAATTCAACATTTACTTCTTCTTTGAATTCTGACTGAGTTTCATCATCGTATATATTTGTGTTCTCCCCCTCGAATGATGATACTTCTTCAGCTTTAGGCTCAGAATTCTCCTTTTGGACTTGACTTTCAGAATGACTCCCCCTGGAATGGTAAATCATGGTTATTTGGAGAATATGAACCCTCCCCTGGACATAAGAACTGATTATTGGGGGTACTCTTTGTTGGATAAGGTGTCTAAGTCCATAACTATTTCTGGTATGTACTTGACCCGACCCGACATGATCCATTTGGGTTGCATGGCACCATGCAATTGGATAGACTAAATGAGAGAAATAACATTTGGAGATTATTAATATATTATAAGTTCTAATATATTAATAATATTATTTGATTAGTTTGATAAAGAATTAATTTAGAATTAATTAAGTGATCAAAAGATAACTAATTAAATATATGGGTTGATTAAGTAAATCATCCATATCTTGTATAGTGGGCTAAGAGGCTCCATGGATAATCAAGTTGGGTTCCACCCATAGGATGCTCCATAGGAGTTACAAACCCATGGGTCATGGAAATGAAGAGTCATGACACATTAGGGTTTACATGGTGTAACCCTATATGTGTCAACACTATATAAGGATCCCATTCTCCACCAAAATCGGTTACACATATGAAACAAGAGGGCTAGGCCGATTTCAAGAAGTGTGTATTCTCTCTAAAGTCTTTCCAAGAGCATTTGGTGTTGTGTGAAGCATTTGAGGCATCACACTTGGGGTGCTAGGCTCACAAGGTTTCAAGGAACATAAGCAACAACAAGGTAAGTTATTCTATCTTTCATTCAAGTTAAAAATTGTTCCCCATGTATGCTAGATAGGAATATAACCTTGGAATTCAACTTTGCATGATAATTAGACAAACATAGATCCAAGGTTATTAGGGTTGCATGTACACTTAGGAAGTGTTAGAATGCTCAAAACCCATCAGTGGTATCAGAGCCTAGGCTTGTTTGTTTGTTATTTGTGCTAAAATGTTGAAAAAAGTCAAAAACTTGCTGTCTGACTGCTGGACTCGTTGAGTCCATGGGGGGACTCGTCGAGTTCACTTGTATCTTCAACCTACTCGTCGAGTAGGTTCATGCACTCGGCGAGTAGGGTCGACAGAGTGCAGATTTTCGACTTTAGTTGCTGGAAATGGATTAGAAACATTACCCTAAACTGTTTTGGTACTTGAAAACTTATTTTAGATGGTGTAATGTCTTTGCTAATTCATTTACAACAACTAGTTATCAAAATTACAAAGTTTTAAGTGTAATTTTGATTTATGAAGGTGTTCATATTCATGTTCTTGTTCTTATGATGTTTAGATGATCATAGGAATTATTTGTAACCTATGTGGTAGATTAATTCATGATCATAATGTGTTTTAATGGAGTCCATAACTTGTCCTCAAGTTATGGAAAACCAAAAGTCACTTGAATTAAAACCATTAAAAGAACACAAGAGTTAGAAAAATGAAGAGTCTTCATTTTTATTACTCTATTGAAATCATAAGTTACAAGAAATGAAAAGTTTTGAAAGTTTACAAAACTTGCCCTCAAGTTTTGGAACAAGTAAAGTCTTGATAAAAATTTAGTTCCAACCCTTAGAATTTTAAAAGTTAAAATTCAACCCTTATACTTATATTATTATAATTTAATAATTATATATATATATATATATATATATATATATATATATATATATATATATATATATATATATATATATATATATATATATATGTATAAGAATAAAGTCGTCTTACCACTAGTACGCCTCATTCACGAAGCCGGTCTATAAGGTGGGTATAAGGTTGTTGCCTATAAAATGGCAATTTAATGGGTGTCCACTCTCACCCACCGCTCGCTTGATTGGTGGAGGGTCGTTAGCCGAATGGGTAAGACAAGGACTTATAAATTCTCATTAAAAGTATGATGAATATTATAAAGTAACTAAATGTTTTATTAAATTCCCAATCTTAGTTACTTTAGGAAAATGTGAATAAGGTGCTAATCCATGAAATTACACTTTACACTTTGTTTAAGTCGTTGGTGGAGCGTGTGTGGTTAACCAGCACACTAACTTGGACTTAACAAGGTAGGTAAAGGGTGACTTAAGGTTTATTATAGTATCGGTGGAGCGTGTGTGGTTTACTGGCACATCGATTGAGTGATAAACTTTAAGGGTACCAAGTGATTTGCATGGTTACTTCACACCTCGTTTTGTGATCCTCGGTATCCCATTCACAAAACTTGGAGGGCACACTCGAGATTGAAACATGCCTTTGAAAAGTTCATTGAATCTCAAAGAATCTAGGAATTTCTAAGAACTAATCAAAAACCTAATATTTAATATTTCGGTTTTCGTGGTGGAAATTGGTGAATCGTCATTCACCTACCTTTCAAATATGTTATAGCTTGGATTACGACATACCTCTTCTACGTTATAATATATTGTGATTGGATCCTAGCCTTAATATTACATTTGGGTGTTTTATTAAGGACTCTCTTAATATCTAAACTAATCTTGTCCTCTTCCTTCAGATGTCTTCAAACAATGCTGCTTCTGGCTCTAATACTAATGGCTCCTTTACCCTTATGAACTTGTGTGGGAAAGTCACTTTTGATGGATCCAACTTCAATGAGTGGATCAGAAACATCAGGATGATTACCCGCTACGAGGATAAAGAATATGTCCTTGACAAGGAGCTTAAGGAGATTGATGAGACCACTGCAACTCCTCAGGAGATCGCTGACTTTCAGGCACATGAAAGGGATGCTACAAAAGTGGCATGCATCACGATGGCCACGATGACAGCGGAACTCCAAAAGTCCTGTGAGGATTTCTACCCTTATGAAATGCACCAAGATTTGATGGAAAGATACCATCAAAGTGCATGACAAGAGAGGTATGAAATCATCTTCTCCATGATAACAACCATGATGAAGGATGGGGATTCCGTCATGAGCCACATGCAGAAAATGCAAAGGTATGTGGATCGATTGCTGAAGCTTAATGTGAACTTCCCTGAGGAGCTTGCAATAGATATAATTTTGCGCTCCTTACCATCGTGCTATGATCAATTCCGCATGACATATCTCATGAATAAGGAAGAGGTCACACTCAGCAAACTTCTGGGACTTCTCAAGACCGCCGAATCAGGTCTTAAGGGGAAGTCGATTGTTAACACTCCTACTCCAAACTCCACTCTAGTTTTGGCAATCGGGAAAAGTCGAGGGAAGAAGAGAAAGAGTTCTTCGAAGGGTACCAAGGTTAGGACCCTTGATGGCTCTTCTTCAAGTGGAACCAAGAAAGGTTTCGTCACTCCTTCTTCTGACCCAAAAGAGGCTGAATGCTTCTATTGCCATGAAAAATCACATTGGAAGCAGAACTGCCCAAAATACCAGCAAGATGTGAAGGATGGGAAAGTTAAACCCAACCATGCAGGTATTTACACTATCATTTCTAATAACTCACCCCATTCTAAATCTTGGGTCCTTGATACCGGTTGTGGTATTCACATCTGTTGTGACTTGCAGGGACTAAGAAGAAGTGAGAATGTGGAGCAAGGAAGAATAAACTTAATCATGGGGAATAGGAAAGTTACACCTGTCACCAAGATTGGAGTTTATACTTTGTCTCTAAGTAGTGGGTTAAATTTAGATTTGAATAAATGTTGTTATTCGCCAGAAATGGAAAGAAATATTATTTCCTTTCATGCATTGTATAAACAAGGTTTCACCTTTTCATTTGATAATGAAGCTGGTTCGATTAATGCTTTCTTTAATAATGTTCTTTATTTTAAAGCATTACCTTGTGATGGTGTGTATGAAGCTGTATCTGTTGTAGATAACTTAGGAAATAATGTTTTGTGTATTGATTCTCTTAATAATAATAACTTGGATAAAGCATCATTATGGCATTGTCGTCTTGGACATAAAGCAAGAAACGCATAGGCCAACTCCAAAAGGATGGAGTCTTGGAGTCGTTTGACCTAAAGTCAGATGATAGTTGCAAATCATGCTTACTTGGAAAAATGACAAAGTCACCCTTCACAGGCTCGTGTGAGAGGGGTGAAGGTTTGTTGGACCTTGTACACACGGATGTGTGTGGACCATTCAAACATGCCACAAGGGATGCTAATCGTTATTATTTGACTTTTACTGATGATTACAGTAGTTATAGATATGTCTACTTAATCAAGAATAAGTCAGAGACTTTCGAAAGGTTTAAGGAATTTAAACAGGAAGTCGAGAATCAATTGGGCAGGAACATTAAGATGCTTCGATCCGATCGAGGAGGTGAGTATCTTAGTTCAGAGTTCCTCGACTATCTAAGGGAATGTGGGATTGTCTCACAATTGACACCTCCCAGGACACCGCAGCTGAATGGTGTGGCTGAGAGGCGTAATCGAACCTTGTTAGACATGGTTCATTCCATGATGAGTCGAGCTTCGCTACCAATCTCATTCTGGGGGTATGCCTTAGAGACTGCCGCCCATATCCTTAATCTAGTCCCTCCAAAGAAAGTTGCCAAAACTCCTCACGAGATGTGGACTGGTAAAGTACCCAAACTAGACCACATCAAGATTTGGGGTTGCGAGGCTTTTGTGAGACGCAAGACTCATGAAAAGCTAGAACCTCGAAGCGAGAGGTGTATTTTCATCGGCTACCCACAACTATCCTTTGGTTACCTCTTCTACAGACCTAGTGATAATGTGGTCTTTGTAGCAAGAAGAGGAGTCTATAAGCCAAGGAGACAGTGGGAGGCAAATTGATCTTGAAGAAATTCATGAATCAAGTGGTGAAGGAACTTCAAACTCTAGCCCTCAACTTGAGGAGGAAACTCCTGTTGAGCCAATTGATGAATATGTACCTCTGAGGCGTTCCACAAGAGTTAGGAGTGCACCTGAGCATTACTATGGTTTCCATATTACTGCAGAAGGTGAGAAACTTATTAGTGATGGGACACTAGTAGGTCAAGATGACCCTAACAGCTACGAGGAAGCCATGGCAGGCCCCGAGTCTGCTAAATGGAAAGAGGCTATGGATAGCGAGATACAATCCATGTATGACAATCAAGTTTGGAACTTGGTTGAGAATGTACCAGGTCGTAAGATAGTAGGGTGCAAATGGATCTTCAAGAAGAAGACCGACATGGATGGTAATGTACACACTTATAAGGCTCGACTGGTCGCAAAGGGCTTCTCTCAAATTCCTGGAGTGGATTATGATGACACCTTTTCTCCAATAGCCAAGATTAAGTCTATTAGGGTTATGTTAGCCATAGCTGCATTTCATGACTATGAAATTTGGCAAATGGATGTCAAAACCGCTTTCCTTAATGAAAAGTTGGCTGAAAATGTTTACATGAGTCAGCCAGAAGGTTTTGTTAGCAACGAGTACCCTAATAGAGTGTGTAAGCTTGAGAAACCCATTTATGGATTAAAGCAAGCACCTCGCAGATGGAATCTTTGCTTTGATGAAAAGTTCAAGGAATTTGGCTTTTCTAGGAGTGAAGATGAATCATGTGTGTATGTCAAGGCTAGTGGGAGTATAGTTAGCTGTAACACCCGTAGATCCGGGCTAGTCAATTTAGAGGCAATATGGGTCGAAAACGACTTTTCGGCAAAATATTATTTAGAATAAATAATTTTAACCAAGTTATAGTATATGTCACAAGATTTCCGTACATATAAAGAATGCCGAAATCTGAGTTATAACGAAGAAGTTATGGCCCGTCGAAGTTTTACGGCAAAACCGGCACGGCACCGGGAAGCGTAAAAAGTGAATTTATGATAGAAGACTTTTTAGCCTTAGTTATCTAAACCAAAGTCGTAGAGTATGTTAAAATGAGAAAATCCGTAAAAAGAACGCCCAAATCTGACTTCGTATGAGGAAGTTATGATTTTTCAAAGTTTCAGTTTAGTAGTGTACAACCCGAAACTCGAATTTTAGTTCGAGCGGTTTTTGGCTTACATGACCTAAATGAGAGTTAAAGATCTCATTAATAGGAACTCAACAGTAAAAAGATGGACAAAAACGGAGTTCGTATGAAAGAGTTACGAATTCTTCGCGGTCATTTAACAGTCTAAACGCCTCCTACTGTTAAATTTATGATCGGTCGAGAATTAGCCGACGGAGCCAAAATGAAAGTTGTAGATATTATTTTTACCTACGCATGGACATAAAGAATGTCGAAAACAGAGATAGTATGAGATAGATATAGACGAAGCTTAGTCGCTACTTTTCGAGCGCGGCGAATTCGATACAGTTTTGTAAATCCGAGATAGAATGAGAATTAGCCAACGAGGTCTAAATGAGAGTTGAAGATCTCATTAATAGGAACTCAACGGTAAAAAGACAGACAAAACTGGAGCTCGTATGCGAAATTTATGGACGAAGCTTAGTCCCTACTTTTCGAGCGCGGCGAATTCGATACAGTTTTGTAAATCCGAGATAGAATGAGAATTAGCCAACGAGGTCTAAATGAAAGTTGAAAATCTCATTAATAGGAACTCAACGGTAAAAAGACAGACAAATACGGAGCTCATATGCAAAAGTTACGGACGAAGCTTAGAGACTACTTTACTATAACACTCCTATAAATACAAGGGTGAACTCCTCATATTTTTCTTCACACCATAAGCCTCTCTTTCTCTCTCTAACTTCTCTCTAGCCTCCCTAAACCCCTCCCAAGTCTACGGAACCTCCCTAGCACGAGAAGAAAGCCCCGGAGCGCCCGACGGCTCCGAGAAGAAAAGCTTTCGGCTTGGAAACGCTGCTCCAGCGAAGCCCGGTTTTTAATAAAAACTCGCTGTAAGTGAGCTACGCCTATACTATATTTAATATAGATTTTATTTAATTATAGTAACATTATTAGGACCTTAAAATAATTATTTGGGCTATTAATATAAGTTATATTGAGTGTTATTTAACGCTTATATAATAGTAATAATATCTAGACTATTAATTAGTCGTGGTTAACGTTAAAAACTAAACCCTAGTGGTATTGATACTAGGTTTCGTCGAGGAAAATTGTTTTGAGATAACGAAGTGCTGTCTGAGTTCGGAATCACCACCTAATCAGGTGAGTGCATGGTCTCTTTCATCTTACACATAGATATGAAGTATTTTAATATAAATTACGTGTTATGTGTGCATATTGTCTGAATACTTGTTGTCTATGCTGGTGAAAGATTTTTATACATGTTTTAAATGATGTAAACTGTATAAAGTATTTTATATCTACAAAATATGTTGGGTAAAACATGGGTAGATGAATGATGATGGATAAAAGCTGAAATAGAGGAACATTAGTAGTACAGACCTAGTGCCCTATAGGTATACATTGGCAGCAGTGGACCTAGTACCCTATAGATGAGCACTGGCAGCTGCGCCGTAACCCGTAGATGATTTAGATCTACGATAAACATCCTAGCAGCTGCGCTCTAAGGATAGTATCGGCAGCTGCGCCTAATAGGGAGCCTTATGACCATGACAGTAGTGTTTAAAGGTCAATACCGGCAGAAGCGCCTCATAGAAAATGTCCTGATTCTGGCAGCTGAGCGTAAGTGACAATATTAGCAGCTGCGCTTGACCAATGTGTCATTGGCAACAATGGACTTCATGTTGTTTCCTTAGGATGATCCTTAGGAATGAATGAATGAGAAATAGCTGATTCTTAGGGTAGATCCTTAAGAATAAAGAAGATAATGGGGATGGGTAATTGGGTTGATTGTTTGATTGTTTAAACATAATAATTATATTATTGTGGGTTGAAAACCCTATGTACTCACCAGGTTTCCCAACCTGACCCACTCAGTTTATTTATATCACAGGTGTTGATATGAAGTGACATTACACTAAGAAATTTAAAGAGATGTAGATCAGTAGTGTAAATAATTGTAAGTTCTGTTTATGCTTATGTTTCTGTATTAACGATGACGTCCCAAACATTTTAAAATGAAATAAATACGTTTCCTCGAAAATGTTTTAATAACGTATTTACCATGTTTTTCTGGGAACAAATTCCGCAACATTTTTATAAAATGAAGTACTCTGATTTTTATAAAGCATAAACAAAATCGGTCTTTTCTGGCCGTGAAAATGAGGATGTCACAGTTGGTATCAGAGCATTAGTTTAAGCGAACTAGGAATATGGATTTATTTCTAGACTTAAACTTAGAATGCTAAGCGATGATTGTGAGGTGTGAGCACTAGCTTATTTTAGGAATTGTGCCTAAAATGCTTTTATGTGCTAAATACTTGTTCCTGATATAGTGTTAGTTGTTCGGATAAAAGTGCTCTAAAAACTTTCCAAAACAATTCTGTAATCATTCGTCTGTTAATCAAAATGGTTTTCCTTTATATAGGAGAAGAAACGATTGTCATTTTGTAGAAAAATCGGGTGTTAAGTTGGATAATAGAAATGTTGTTCCATACAATAAATATCTATTGAAAAGACATCAGGCACATATTAATGTTGAATGGTGCAATCATGGATCTTCTATAAAATATTTGTTTACATACATAAACAAGGATCCTGATAGACCTACAGTTGTTGTTGTACAAGCCAACAATGAATCTGAAAATAATGATGTGGTCGATGAAATAGGTTAATATTACGATTGTAGATATTTATCTGCATGTGAAGCATCATGACAAATTTTTAAATATAATGTTCATTGCAGGTATCATTCTGTGGTCAGACTACCTTTTCATCTTCCTAATCAACAACAGATTGTATAAGGTGAAGACGATGATACTGATGATATTCTGGACAAACCTTTTGTTGCTGCTTCAAAGTTCACATCTTGGATGGAGTGTAATGTAATTAATAGTGAAGCACGAGAACTTACATACGTTAAATTTCCTAGAAAGCTTGTTTGGATATTAAATCGTAGGTTTTGAAAGCGAAGGAAAATAGGAAAAGCCATTGTAGAATTCATTCGGTTTCACCTAATCTTGGCGAAGCTTATTTATTAAGGATTCTTTTAAATACAATTAAAGGTCCAACGTCATTTGATGAAATTCGCACGGTAAATGGTGAAACACATTCTTCTTTTGGAGATGCTTGTTATGCACTAGGGCTATTAGATGATGACACATAATACATCGATGCAATTAAAGAAGCAAACCATTCTGGATCTGGATTTTATCTACGCTTCTTATTTGTTACATTGTTGATGTGTAACAGTATGTCTAAACCAGAGGCCGTTTGGGAAAATACATGAGAATATTTGACGGATGGAGTTCTATATAACCAGCGACAAAGGTTCAAGTCTCTGGGTATTAAAAAAATTTTCTTCATTTGTATTTAAAATAATTTATTTTTATTATTCAACACCCATTAAATAATTATTAAAAATGTTATTAAATATTCTATTTAATATTTTGTAATTAATTTGAAATTTATGGTGCAGACTTATCACTTAGTGAAGATGAACTTACGAACTTAACTATGTTTGAATTAGAACAAATATTACTTCGAAACAACTCCACTCTCAAAAAATTCACAAAGATGTCTTACCCAGATATTGAATGAGTTTCTTCTTCAAACAATCGACATATCACCGAGGAGCTAGATTACGACATTCCCATTATAAAGAATGACTTGGATCGTATGTTTCTCGCATTAACAAATGAGCAACATAACAGTTTCCTCAACATCACGAGTGTTGTTAAAGAAAATAAAGGTGGTGTCTTCTTCGTTTATGGTTATGGTGAAACGGGTAAAACTTTTCTATGGAAGACAATATATGCAACAATTAAATCTGATGATCATATTGTTTTAAATGTTGCTTTAAGTGGTATTGCTCGTTATTATTGTCCGGTAGTAGAACAACACACTCTCGATTAATACTTCCATTTGAACTTACAGAGGATTCTGTTTGTAAAATAAATCCAAATGGTGAGTTAGCTAGCTTATTAAGAAAAAACTCTTTGATAATTTGGGATGAAACACCCATGGTCCATAAGCATGCATTTGAAGCTTTAGATCGAACTTTGAAAGATGTATTAAGGTGTGGAAATTCTAGCATCTCAAATATTCCGTTTGGAGGGAAAGTTGTTGTCTTTGGAGGAGATTTCAGACAGATTCTACCTGTTGTTTCGGGTGGCAGTAGACAAAACATTATTAATGCTTCTTTGAGTTCTTCATATTTATGGCAACATTGCAAAGTCTATAGATTAACAAAAAAACATGAGATCAACTGTGGTAAGTGATCAATCTGATATAGAAAAAATAAGAGATTTTTCAAATTAGCTATTGGATATAGGGGAAGGCAAACTCAGTGCTCCGAACGACGGCGAAACGATTATCGATATTTCGGATGATATTCTCATTAATGATCCAGATGATCCTATATGTTCGTTAATTGAGTTGGTATATCCTTCAATTTTGGAGAAGTATAA
The DNA here is from genome assembly GCF_052625555.1 of Lactuca saligna. Taxonomy (NCBI): domain Eukaryota; kingdom Viridiplantae; phylum Streptophyta; class Magnoliopsida; order Asterales; family Asteraceae; genus Lactuca; species Lactuca saligna. The sequence goes on along the minus strand of NC_136421.1, from coordinate 285,457,187 downwards.
CAGTACATATTATTTCCAAGAAAGAGCGATACTTGCTCCAAAGAATGAAGTTGTTCAAGAAATAAATGACCGTTTGCTTAAGAAGTTTCCAGGAAATGAGGTTGAATATTTAAGTTTAGATAGCATATGTGAGTTCGAATTTGTCAACGATCAGTTTGATGCAAATTTATACTCACTTGATGTATTATATTGTCTCAAAGTATCTGATCTACAAAATCATAAATTAGTTTTAAAAATTGGTGTTCCAATAATGTTATCGAGAAATATTGATCAGAAAAAACGGCTTATGTAATGGCACAAGACTACATGTGATATCATTGGGCAAACGTGTCATTGAGGCATGTTGGATGCATTTCATGCATCCATTTTGTAGTTTTACTCCATAAAAGTGCATTGCATTTAGGTTTAAACTCATGCATGTTGCATATTTTTCGGGATTTTTAATGATGCAATTCCATTCACACGCTTTTATGATATTTCAGGGACTTTTTGAGGTAGGATCTTAGTTGGGGTGATGAATAAGAGATATGTATGAAGTTTCGAGACTTGTGGAGCATCGAGGAGGAAGATATCAAGAAAGTGAAGATTTTAGCTTTACAGAGATTTACACAGCCGTGTAAATGCAAGCCTTGTGTTTACATGGGCCGTATAAACGCATACTCATGAGCAATGTACTTCGAAGACCTGCATAACTTGAGCAATATACTTTTTGTGTTTACACGGCTGTGTAAATTGGTAGTGTTAGTTTACATGGGCCGTGTAAATGAGGTCATCAGTTTAAATCAGTTTTTCTCCTTTCTAAAATGATGCAAACGGTTCCAGAAGAAAGGGGGGCCGATTTTCTGAGTTCTAGAGGTGATTTTGGGAGCATTTTGAAGAAAATTGTTGCTTGAAAATATTTGGATTTCACTTGGATTTTAATTTGTAAGACTTTAACTTCAATTTCTAGGTTTGTGCTTGTTCTAGTCATGAATGGCTAGAAACATAACTCTCCATCTTCATGTATTGACAATTGTGTGTGTGAATTCAATCATTTGACTTGGTGTTTGTTTTAAATGCTATCTAGTCAATTCAATCCTCACTGAGTTCCATGTTGTATGTGTGGGCATGAAACCACACAATGTCACGGAGGATCAAATCAAGCTTAGGGCGTTCCCCTTCGCAGTTCAAGATGCAGCTAAAGACTGATTCTATGACTTCCCACCAGGGACGGTAACTACTTGGGTAGATCTTGCGAGGTTGTTTTTGGATAAATACTTCCTAGAGATGAAAGCTTCAGCCCTACGGAGGGAAATCATTGGAATCAAGCAACATAAGAGAGAAGCTTTTCACACATATTGGGAAAGGTTCAAGAAACTTTGTGCTCGTTGTCCCAAGCATGGAATCATCGAATACCAGCTCCTACAATACTTAATTGAAGGCATGACTCCGATGGAAAGAAGGCTTCTTAATGCTTCAAGTGGCGGATCTTTACCCGACAAGACTCCAACCGAAATCCGCAACCTAATCAAGAACATGGCTGAAGATTGTAAACATTCAAGCCATGATGAAGAATGGTACACGGATGCACCCCGAGGTGTAAAGGAAGTGAAAACTCCTCAAATTGAAGCTCAATTGTCTGAGCTTACCAAATTTGTAATGCTGCTAGCAAAAGACAAAGGTGTGCAACCCACACCCCGCCTTTGCGGTATTTGTACTTAAGTGGGGCATCTAACTGATATGTGCCCTCAACTTCAGGATGAGGATTATGAAGAAGCAAAAGCTATGGGAGGCTTTTCTGGGTCAAATCAAAGGGGATATGATCAGCCATGGGTGATCAAATATGGAACAACAATCAAGGTTTGGGAGGAAATCAACAAGGAAATTATCAACCAAATCAACCACATCAATTCCAACAAAGACCACCATTTCCTCAAAATCAACAAAGATCACCTTTTCAACCTCAGAATTTACAGCTAAGGCATCTACCACATCCATCTCCACAAGCAGGTTCATCAAGTATGTCACTAGGATATATTGTCAAAAGCCTTGCAACTAGTACACAAGCTTTCCAGCAAGAAACAAAAGCAAGCATAAAGAACATAGAGCAACAAGTTTAACAGCTTACTACTTCCGTAAGCAAACTAGAATCTCAAGGAAATATGCCCTGACTCTCAGGTATTAATTTTACAGCTTTATTTTTCATATTGAAAAGCCTACTTGACAAGTTGGATGCCCTGATGTAACGCCCGTAGATCCGGGCTAGTCAATTTAGAGGCAATATGGGTCGAAAACGACTTTTCGGCAAAAGATTATTTAGAATAAATAATTTTAACCAAGTTATATTATATGTCACAAGGTTTCCGTACATATAAAGAACGCCAAAATCTGAGTTATAACGAAGAAGTTATGGCCCGTCGAAGTTTTATGGCAAAACCGGCACGGCACCGGGAAGCGTAAAAAGTGAATTTATGATAGAAGACTTTTTAGCCTTAGTTATCTAAACCAAAGTCGCAGAGTATGTTAAAATGAGAAAATCCGTAAAAAGAACGCCCAAATCTGACTTCGTATGAGGAAGTTATGATTTTTTTCAAAGTTTCAGCTTAGTAGTGTACAGCCCGAAACTCGAATTTTAGTTCGAGCGGTTTTTGGCTTATGAGGTCTAAATGAGAGTTGAAGATCTCATTAATAGGAACTCAACGGTAAAAAGACAGACAAAAATGGAGCTCGTATGCGAAAGTTATGGACGAAGCTTAGTCCCTACTTTTCGAGCGCGGCGAATTCGATACAGTTTTGTAAATCCGAGATATAATGAGAATTAGACAACGAGGTCTAAATGAAAGTTGAAAATCTCATTAATAGGAACTCAACGGTAAAAAGACAGACAAAAATGGAGCTCGTATGCAAAAGTTACGGACGAAGCTTAGAGACTACTTTACTATAAAACTCCTATAAATACAAGGGTGAACTCCTCATATTTTCTTCACACCATAAGCCTCTCTTTCTCTCTCTAACTTCTCTCTAGCCTCCCTAAACCCCTCCCAAGTCTACGGAACCTCCCTAGCACGAGAAGAAAGCCCCGGAGCGCCCGACGGCTCCGAGAAGAAAAGCTTTCGGCTTGGAAACGCTGCTCCAGCGAAGCCCGGTTTTTAATAAAAACTCGCTGTAAGTGAGCTACGCCTATACTATATTTAATATAGATTTTATTTAATTATAGTAACATTATTAGGACCTTAAAATAATTATTTGGGCTATTAATATGAGTTATATTGAGTGTTATTTAACGCTTATATAATAGTAATAATATCTAGACTATTAATTAGTCGTGGTTAACGTTAAAAACTAAACCCTAGTGGTATTGATACTAGGTTTCGTCGAGGAAAATTGTTTTGAGATAACGAAGTGCTGTCTGAGTTCGGAATCACCACCTAATCAGGTGAGTGCATGGTCTCTTTCATCTTACACATAGATATGAAGTATTTTAATATAAATTACGTGTTATGTGTGCATATTGTCTGAATACTTGTTGTCTATGCTGGTGAAAGATTTTTATACATGTTTTAAATGATGTAAACTGTATAAAGTATTTTATATCTACAAAATATGTTTGGTAAAACATGGGTAGATGAATGATGATGGATAAAAGCTGAAATAGAGGAACATTAGTAGTACAGACCTAGTGCCCTATAGGTATACATTGGCAGCAGTGGACCTAGTACCCTATAGATGAGCACTGGCAGCTGCGCCACAACCCGTAGATGATTTAGATCTACAGTAAACGTCCTAGCAGCTGCGCTCTAAGGATAGTATCGGCAGCTGCGCCTAATAGGGAGCCTTATGACCATGACAGTAGTGTTTAAAGGTCAATACCGGCAGAAGCGCCTCATAGAAAATGTCCTCATTCTAGCAGCTGAGCGTAAGTGACAATATTAGCAGCTGCGCTTGACCAATGTGTCATTGGCAACAATGGACTTCATGTTGTTTCCTTAGGATGATCCTTAGGAATGAATGAATGAGAAATAGCTGATTCTTAGGGTAGATCCTTAAGAATAAAGAAGATAATGGGGATGGGTAATTGGGTTGATTGTTTGATTGTTTAAACATAATAATTATATTATTGTGGGTTGAAAACCCTATGTACTCACCAGGTTTCCCAACCTGACCCACTCAGTTTATTTATATCACAGGTGTTGATATGAAGTGACATTACACTAAGAGATTTAAAGAGATGTAGATCACTAGTGTAAATAATTGTAAGTTCTGTTTATGCTTATGTTTCTGTATTAACGATGACGTCCCAACATTTTAAAATGAAATAAATACGTTTCTTCGAAAATGTTTTAATAACGTATTTACCATGTTTTTCTGGGAACAAATTCTGCAACATTTTTATAAAATGAAGTACTCTGATTTTTATAAAGTATAAACAAAATCGGTCTTTTTTGGCCGTGAAAATGGGGATGTCACAGTTGGTATCAGAGCATTAGTTTAAGCGAACTAGGAATATGGATTTATTTCTAGACTTAAACTTAGAATGCTAAGCGATGATTGTGAGGTGTGAGCACTAGATTATTTTAGGAATTGTGCGTAAAATGCTTTTATGTGCTAAATACTTGTGCCTGATATGCTGTTATTTGTTCGGATCTATGGTCTGTTGCCGACTGTATCTGGAAACCTTATGTGTTTAGGATTCTAAGCGTTTAAACTACGATATTAGAACTAGCATATAAACGTTTCGGAGTGATAAGGATGATTTAAACGTCAATCCTAAGTAAAGGTCTAGATTCACCTTATTCGGTGTATAGATCAAGATGGAAAGAATTCGTAGCGGAAACGTGAATGCAAATAGGAACCGAGATCAACCCCCAACGATTGAGCAAATACCGGTGATGGAAGCCACTGCCGAGCCAGTCACGATGGCCGGAGTGCAAGCGATGATCCAAGCGATGTTGGATCGTCAAACGGAGGAAACTAGACGTTTGCTCCAGCAAAATCGAGAGGAAGCCACTATTCAGATCGAACAACCCAAGTTGAACGAAGGGCAGACTGAGGAAGGAAACTACAGTGGGACTGTTGGTCAAGTCAACCCACCAATAGTTCGACAAAACAACCAAGATGATGAAGTCGAGAGGAATGGATGCAAGTACAAGGATTTTCTAACTTGCAAGCCATCGACTTTCACTGGAAAGGAGGATTCGATCGGGGTCATGCATTGGATCTCGGAGATGGAATTAGCTTTCATGACGTGCGGTTGCAAGGGAAAACAACAGACCACGTTTGCAGTGCGTCAGTTTCGAGGAGGCGCTGTACGATGGTGGAATACCTTGGGAAAGACGCTGAGCCCCAATGAGCCCCTGCAACTGACATGGGCAGAATTTCTGGTGCATTTTAAACGTAGGTACTGCTCAGCCCAAAATCTGCTCGAGCTAGAAAACCAATTCCTTACCTTAAAGAAAGGAAGCATGTCTATTGATGAATACACCAACAACTTCACAGAGAAGATGGAGTTCGCCTTACGTCTTGTTCCGGATGAGCTGACGAAAATTGACAAGTACGCAAAAAGACTTCCATGGGAATATGCAGTGCCAGTGCGTCAGGCACCTACTTTGGAGGCAGCTATCTGGGCTGCCAAGTCGGTTGAGGAGATGATCAAGGGAAGAGCCGCCAACAAGACCGAGGTTGGCGAAAAGAGGAAGTTTAAGGGGTCTGCGAAACCCGATGAGAGAAGCAAATCAAGTACCAGGAAGTTTAGAGGAGGAGGGAGTGAAGAAAGATGGTGCGAGAAGTGCAAAAAGAAACACTCTGGAAAATGCAGTGAGGAAGTAACTTGTTTCAAGTGTGGGAAGAATGGGCATTATGCCAACGAGTGTAAATTCAATAAAAGGGTGTGTTACGAATGTAATGAGGAAGGGCACTTCAAGCAAGATTGCCCAAAGGGAGAGGGGGCTACAAAGCCAAAGGCGAGAGCATTTCAAATGATCCTTGACGAAGCAGATGACAATGCGAGGATTCAGGAGTGACGGCTTGACATCCAAAGATCGAGTTATGAAGTAGCCATAGAATCGTATGATGTAGCCTGTTAGAGGCATAGTCTAGGGTGAACTTGAACACCTATGTAATAGTTTCAAGGAATAATAAAAACCTTCGTTTTGATATTTGATGTGTTAAGCTATTATATGATTTTCTTGTGTGGTGACTTGGAAAACTGCAGGTCAATACCTGAGACGAGTATGAGTAGGTGTGGATGGTAGTAGAGGCCTATACTACCGGAAGCACAAGACTCACGCTTGGATCAGGGAAAGTCATAAGGTTACCAAGAAACTAGTAATTGATTTTGTTTTATTCAAGTATGTCGTTACCATTGTTTCGGTAATGACTAAGAAGATTGTTGTTATCCCGACCCTAGTGGTCATATCACATTGAGTCCGAATACAATGAGTAGGTTACGTGGTTCAGAGAACCAAGTTTGATGTAGCGTCCGACTTAAACCAAACGATTGAAATCAAAGCGATCAATAGAAGTATCATGATCGTTGTTAAATAAGTTGGTAGCTAGAAATGCTACATGTTAAAAGATGATTATATCACATTAGACGATGAAGGAAGACATATTCCATTCCGGAATTTGATTCTAAGAGACCTGAGTCTAAGCATTGCTACATACGATGATAGGTCATTAGAATATGACATATCGGTCAATTGTAGTAATCAAATTAACTTATCCTAAGTTTATTAAGAAGAAGAAGGAGTCTCTGATAAAGAATGAGGTTGTGACACGAAGGTCATGATTGAAAGTCTAACGAGCAGGTGCAAGACCGAGCACCGCCTGCAGTCAAGGAGTCCAAGAGTTAGATACTCGTTCGAAGCAACATAGAAGTTACAGTCATTACCTAGGGTGAAGAGATTATGTATGGAGTCATTATACAATCCAGTTTCGTTGATGATTCCGGGATGTAATCATCCTAAGGGGGAGATAATTGTAACGCCCGTAGATCCGGGCTAGTCAATTTAGAGGCAATATGGGTCGAAAACGACTTTTTGGAAAAAGATTATTTAGAATAAATAATTTTAACCAAGTTATAGTATATGTCAAAAGGTTTCCGTACATATAAAGAACGCCGAAATCTGAGTTATAACGAAGAAGTTATGGCCCGTCGAAGTTTTACGGCAAAACCGGCACGGCACCGGGAAGCGTAAAAAGTGAATTTATGATAGAAGACTTTTTAGCCTTAGTTATCTAAACCAAAGTCGTAGAGTATGTTAAAATGAGAAAATCCGTAAAAATAACGCCCAAATCTGACTTCGTATGAGGAAGTTATGATTTTTCAAAGTTTCAGCTTAGTAGTGTACAACCCGAAACTCGAATTTTAGTTCGAGCGGTTTTTGGCTTACGTGACCTAAATGAGAGTTAAAGATCTCATTAATAGGAACTCAACAGTAAAAAGATGGACGAAAACGGAGTTCGTATGAAAGAGTTACGAATTCTTCACGGTCATTTAACAGTCTAAACGCCTCCTACTGTTAAATTTATGATCGGTCGAGAATTAGCCGACGGAGCCAAAATGAAAGTTGTAGATATTATTTTTACCTACGCATGGACATAAAGAATGTCAAAAACGGAGATAGTATGAGATAGATATAGACGAAGCTTAGTCGCTACTTTTCGAGCGCGGCGAATTCGATAAAGTTTTGTAAATCCGAGATAGAATGAGAATTAGCCAACGAGGTCTAAATGAGAGTTGAAGATATCATTAATAGGAACTCAACGGTAAAAATACAGACAAAAATGGAGCTTGTATGCGAAAGTTATGGACGAAGCTTAGTCCCTACTTTTCGAGCGCGGCGAATTCGATACAGTTTTGTAAATCCGAGATAGAATGAGAATTAGCCAACGAGGTCTAAATGAAAGTTGAAGATCTCATTAATAGGAACTCAACGGTAAAAAGACAGACAAAAACGGAGCTCGTATGCAAAAGTTACGGACGAAGCTTAGAGACTACTTTACTATAAAACTCCTATAAATACAAGGGTGAACTCTTCATATTTTCTTCACACCATAAGCCTCTCTTTCTCTCTCTAACTTCTCTCTAGCCTCCCTAAACCCCTCCCAAGTCTACGGAACCTCCCTAGAACGAGAAGAAAGCCCCGGAGCGCCCGACGGCTCCGAGAAGAAAAGCTTTCAGCTTGGAAACGCTGCTCCAGCGAAGCCCGGTTTTTAATAAAAACTCGCTGTAAGTGAGCTACGCCTATACTATATTTAATATAGATTTTATTTAATTATAGTAACATTATTAGGACCTTAAAATAATTATTTGGGCTATTAATATGAGTTATATTGAGTGTTATTTAACGCTTATATAATAGTAATAATATCTAGACTATTAATTAGTCGTGGTTAACGTTAAAAACTAAACCCTAGTGGTATTGATACTAGGTTTCGTCGAGGAAAATTGTTTTGAGATAACGAAGTGCTGTCTGAGTTCGGAATCACCACCTAATCAGGTGAGTGCATGGTCTCTTTCATCTTACACATAGATATGAAGTATTTTAATATAAATTACGTGTTATGTGTGCATATTGTCTGAATACTTGTTGTCTATGCTGGTGAAAGATTTTTATACATGTTTTAAATGATGTAAACTGTATAAAGTATTTTATATCTACAAAATATGTTGGGTAAAACATGGGTAGATGAATGATGATGGATAAAAGCTGAAATAGAGGAACATTAGTAGTACAGACCTAGTGCCCTATAGGTATACATTGGCAGCAGTGGACCTAGTACCCTATAGATGAGCACTGGCAGCTGCGCCGTAACCCGTAGATGATTTAGATCTACGATAAACGTCCTAGCAGCTGCGCTCTAAGGATAGTATCGGCAGCTGCGCCTAATAGGGAGCCTTATGACCATGACAGTAGTGTTTAAAGGTCAATACCGGCAGAAGCGCCTCATAGAAAATGTCCTGATTCTGGCAGCTGAGCCTAAGTGACAATATTAGCAGCTGCGCTTGACCAATGTGTCATTGGCAACAATGGACTTCATGTTGTTTCCTTAGGATGATCCTTAGGAATGAATGAATGAGAAATAGCTGATTCTTAGGGTAGATCCTTAAGAATAAAGAAGATAATGGGGATGGGTAATTGGGTTGATTGTTTGATTGTTTAAACATAATAATTATATTATTGTGGGTTGAAAACCCTATGTACTCACCAGGTTTCCCAACCTGACCCACTCAGTTTATTTATATCACAGGTGTTGATATGAAGTGACATTACACTAAGAGATTTAAAGAGATGTAGATCACTAGTGTAAATAATTGTAAGTTCTGTTTATGCTTATGTTTCTGTATTAACGATGACGTCCCAAACATTTTAAAATGAAATAAATACGTTTCCTCGAAAATGTTTTAATAACGTATTTACCATGTTTTTCTGGGAACAAATTCTGCAACATTTTTATAAAATGAAGTACTCTGATTTTTATAAAGCATAAACAAAATCGGTCTTTTTTGGCCATGAAAATGGGGATGGTACATTAGATTTTTGGTATTGTATGTGGATGACATACTACTCATAGGAAACGACATCCCAACCCTACAGGAAGTAAAGTCCTGGCTTGGGAAGTGTTTCGCTATGAAGGACCTTCGTGAAGCTACCTATATTCTAGGGATAAGGATCTTGAGAGATCGTAGTAAAAGACTAATTGGACTTAGTCAGAGTACCTACTTGGATAAGGTGCTGAAGAGATTCAACATGCAGGACTCCAAGAAAGGAAAGTTACCCATCCAGAGTAACGCCAGATTGAGTAAGACATAAAGCCCTAGCACTGAGGCTGAGATAGCAGAAATGAGTCGAATACCTTATGCTTCCGCTGTAGGATCGATCATGTATGCTATGACGTGTACTCGACCTGATGTAGCCTTTTCCCTGAGCATGGTTAGCAGGTTTCAGGGGAACCCTGGCAAGGCACACTGGACTGCGGTAAAGAATATCCTCAAGTACCTATGAAGGACTAAGGACTTGGTCCTTACCCTCAGTGGGAGTGATGACTTGAGAGTTGTAGGGTATAGTGTTGCTAGCTTCCAGACTGATAGGGATAATTTCCACTCTCAGTCGGGCTGGGTCTTTACCCTAAACGGAGGAGCAATTTCTTGGAAGAGTTCCAAGCAAGAGACAGTGGCTGATTCAACTTGCGAATCAGAGTATATTGCAGCGAGCGAGGCGGAAAAGGAGGCTATATGGCTAAAGAACTTCATCGGAGACCTTGGAGTTGTACCAGCTATTAAAGAGCCAATGGAAATTTTCTGTGATAGTGAAAGCGTTGTTGCCTTAGCCAAGGAACCAAGGGATCATGGGAGATCCAGGCACATCGACAGAAAATACCATTTCATTAGACATCAAATAGAAGAAGGACTCCTCGTGGCAAAGAGGGTATCATCGGATGAAAACCCAGCAGATCCCCTCACGAAGGGACTGACTCGGGTTAAGCATTTCCAGCATGCTCGGAGCATAGGGCTGAAGGATGATATTAGATTTAGTAGTTAGATAACCTCGAAATTTATAAAGTGTAATTGACATTAGATGATGAATAAAAGGTGTTTTATTTATGGGTAAAGTGTTGCTATCTCTTGTCAATCGTTTACTATATTTCTTTTGCATGTTTTGACTTCCAGAATAATTTTGTTTGGTATAACATATTATTCAAACCTCCACAGTCGGCCATACGTCAGAAGTAGGTATGAATCAAGACTGTCATGATTGGTTGTAGTGGTCTAAGGTGTTGGACAAGGCTACAAAAATCATGAGTGCTCATAAGTTCTGAGCATTGGACTCAACCCACGCTCACTGTAATCACTTCATGGAATTCTATCTCGAGTGATCGTGAGACGGTAATATCATATAAGTCTTCAAACCTAGAGATATGATTTGTTACTTACAAATTGGTTATGCATTGATTGTACGAAAACGCATTGGTAACTCGATGTTATAAAACGTGCTTTTGTGTATAATTCAATGAGTGGTAGAACAAACATATGAGTCGAAGTTTATCTGTTACTTCTTGGATTAGAAGCTGATATCTGGGCCCATCGATGATTTTGTTTTGACCTATGTACCAGGCCCGGTCAAAACTAAGTTGATGTGTTCAATTAAGTTCTTTGTCAAACAAATCGGAAATCGGGAAACAAACTTCTGGACAATAAGTAAGACATTGTTCCATGTATTTGTCCAGCTGATATCTAGAACAGAGGATTATATGATCACTTATCTTAAATGGCGTACCATCATCTTCTCAGTTCCAAGAAACCTTGAAAAGAGCTACGATTGTCGATCGGTTCCTGAAGTCATACTTGCAGTAATAGTTATTAGACTTATCCAAGTTGGATAAGGTGTCTAAGTCCATAACTATTTCTGGTATGTACTTGACCCGACCCGGCATGGTCCATTTGGGTTGCATGGCACCATGCAATTGGATAGACTAAATGAGAGAAATAACATTTGGAGATTATTAATATATTATAAGTTCTAATATATTAATAATATTATTTGATTAGTTTGATCAAGAATTAAATTAGAATTAATTAAGTGATCAAAAGATAACTAATTAAATATATGGGTTGATTAAGTAAATCATCCATATCTTGTATAGTGGGCTAAGAGGCTCCATGGATTATCAAGTTGGGTTCCACCCATAGGATGCTCCATGGGAGTTACAAACCCATTGGTCATGGAAATGAAGAGTCATGACACATTAGGGTTTACATGATGTAACCCTAGATGTGTTAACATTATATAAGTATCCCATTCTCCACCAAAATCGGTTACACATATGAAACAAGAGGGCTAGACCGATTTCAAGAAGTGTGTATTCTCTCTAAAGTCTTTCCAAGAGCATTTGGTGTTGTGTGAAGCATTTGAGGCATCACACTTGGGGTGCTAGGCTCACAAGGTTACAAGGAACATAAGCAATAACAAGGTAAGTTATTCTATCTTTCATTCAAGTTAAAACTTGTTCCCCATGTATGCTAGATAGGAATATAACCTTGGAATTCAACTTTGCATGATAATTAGACAAACATAGATCCAAGGTTATTAGGGTTGCATGTACACTTAGGAAGTGTTAGAATGCTCAAAACCCATCACTCTTGAGTCAGGCTGTTCGGTTGCTATCGGTTGTTCATCTGCTATTTTCTTTGCTGCCTCATCGATTATCTTCTTCAGGTTGTAAACCATGTTGTCTGCGGCTTGGGATTTAGAGTGAATAGCCTTTTATGGTTCATCAAATAGCATCATGTATTGCTCAAAAAGATTTGAAATTGGTACCGTAACTTGACCAGATCTTGGAAATATTTCCTCCATAGAACCTTCAGTTGTCGTTAGTTTCTTGATGTACTTATCATTGAAGGTGACATAATAGGTCTCTTCAATTTTCTTGAACACTTGTTCAGAACCCTATATGCTTTGGTGGTTAAAAAATAACCCAGGAAAACCCCTTCATCTGCTTTTACATCAAACTTGTTTTGGTTCTCCTTTGAATTGAAGATAAAGCATCTTGAACCGAACACATGAAAAAATTTACATTAGGCTTTCAGTTGTTCAAGATCTCATATAAAGTGATGGAGAATCGTTTGTTAAGATAAGATTTGTTCAATGTGTAGCAAGCAGCAGCAATGGCGTCAGCCCAGAAATATAGAGGTAGAGAAGCGAAGCAAAGCATGGTTCAGGCGGCTTCACACAAAAATCGATTTCGCCTTTCAACAATTCCATTTTTTTTTGTGGAGTATATGTAGTCGAGAAGTTGTGAGTGGTCCCCTTTTCAGTAAAAAAATCTTCGAAGTCTTTGTTTTTAAACTCCAATCTGTTGTCGCTTCTGATATTTCGAACTACCTTTCGTAGTTGAACTTCTATCTGCTTGATAAAGAGTCTAAGCTTAGGAGTGGCTTCAGATTTCTGTATCAAAAAGAACACCTAGGTAAACCGAGAGAAGTCATCGACTATCACAAGTATATACATGTTACCACCAATGCTTTCGATTGAGGATGGACCAGATAGATCAATATGAAGTAATTCTAGTGGTTCAATAATCTTTGTATTGACTCGAGAAGGATGACTTTGTCAACTTTGTTTTCCCATTTCACAAGCAACACACAAGTGTTCTTTATCGAAATTCAGAACAGGAAGACCTCGAACATGATCCCCAAGCACTAGCTTGTTGATGTCTTTGAAATTGAGATGGCAGAGTCTTCGGTGCCAAAGCCAGCTTTCGTTTGACTGAGCTTTTGTTAGTAAGCAAATAGTTGGTTTTTCTTGTATGTGATTGAGATTCAGAGGGTACATCTCGCCTTTTCGCTTCGATTTCAGTAGAATATATTTCATCTTCTTTTCAATAATCTCTGAGCCATCGTCATCGAACAAAACTTTTAACCCGGTGCCAACCACCAACTGAGAAACACTGATACTTTTGTGTTGTAAACCTTCAACGTACGCCAATTTTTGTATCGAGAAATCACCATTGGTGATCATACCATAACCTTTGATCGTGCCAAAAGAATTATTACCATACTTGACACTTCCACCATCTAGAAGGGACCGAAATTCCTCAGCTCTTCCTTTCTTCCTATCATGTGATGCGAGTAGCCACTGTCTATATACCATTCATCTTCAAACTGCTCGTCATGCATAACCTGCAAAAATTAAGCAGATTTAGGAACCCAAAGTTTATTGGGTCCTTGTAAGCCTTTTACAGGACAAAGAATTGTAAGAGAAACATCAACTAAAAATGTTCTTTTTATTAATGTTGTTTCATCTCTTCTTTTTATGGTGAAAACTTTGATTTTATTAGATTTGAGTATTTTAGGTTCAACTTTTGGATATGTGAATTTGACGTTGGCAGACTTTCGGTTCTCTACTTTAGGTGTAAACGTCGTCTTCTGTTCATTCTCAAGAAAGAGCTTTCCTTTTCCCTTTCTATCATTCTTTGAGTGAGAGTGAAAATGAAAAAGGTGAGAATCAGGAGTAGAGTCAAACTTTTGATCATGGCGCTTACTTGGTTGAGAGCTGAAATTACTTTCCCTTCGGTTCCTCTTATTGGTTGATCAAAGACCGAAACCATCCTTTCGGTTGCTATGCGTTTGTGGACCGAAATTCTCTTTTCAGTTGTCTTGACTTTAAGGACCGAAACTCTTCTTTCGGTTGTCTAGATTTTGAGGACCGAAACTCTTCTTTCGGTTTTCTAGATTGTGCTGAACATGAGAAGCTAAGTTTGCTTTTGCTTCTTCCTTTGATATGAAAGCCTTTTCATATCGAACATAATTAGGGTTTTGAGACCGCCAAAACTGTTTTCTTTCATTGAGATTCTTCATGTATCTCAAATTTCGTTGATGCTTTCTCTCCAACACCTGTTTTGGATTTTTGTGGATGTTGGCCTTTTGCTTCGGTCTTGGAGCATGAGTTTCACTCTTTGGTGAAGAGATTTCGCTCGATGCCCTGACTGGTTTGTCTGAAGTATTTTTGGTACTACTTGTGCTTGGCACATCAAATCGTGTAGGTTCGTTGAGTGGTTATGCCACATACCTAACTTTTACCCTCCATGATGTCTTGTTAGATAAACCTTCTGTTTCATCGGCGTTATCAATCGGTGCTGACCAGAAGAACTCATCACATCCATCAACATTGTCTTCTTCTACTAACGTTGTTAGTCCGGCTGTCTGTTGTTGAGTGACTCCCTTAACTGTATAAACTTGATTAGGATTTGTTTGGACATTTTGATATACCACAACCTTTTCCGTAAGGACTTTAGTCTTGTTTTTGGATAAACGAGCGAACTCAACAAAATTTTCTAAAATAAGATTTTTGTGGGTTTCGGGTTCGCTCTTGACAAATTAGGAACAGTCCACCTCATCTTCTACAAATATTTCACTCAAATCATCATCCTCATTGAATTCAGAAGTGTTATCAACATCAATTTTGTTTTCTGAACTCAATTTGGTATTCAAAGAGTCGAATTTCTATACAGTTTCAGTTTTGATTTTCAGTTTGTCATTTTAATCCAACAAATTTTTCAGCATGTCCTTATGGTCTTTTGACTTTATGAAGGACTCTATTTTGTCAAGACCAATTTTGTAAGCGGGAGATATATCATCATAAGAAACAACATTTTCACAGTTGTATGCATCGGCATCAATTTCATCCTCCTTTAACTCAAGAAAGTGTAAAATCATACGATGTATCTTCTTTCCTATATCACAATCAAGATGCAATTGAGTAATGTTGGAATATAATTGTTTAGAAATCAAACAAAAAACATTCCACTGTTTTAAAAGCTTTAAATTATATCTTTGCACATAAATTGTTTCATCCCTCGACCTAATCAACTCCTTCTCCTTTTGCTCGATCCACATACGCCTCTCCTCACTCTTCGACGATATCCTATTGATTTGATCAGTTAGGTTAGAGTTTGTGATGCGAGTTTGAGTTAAACTTCCACTTATACTGGAAAATTTAGATTTTAATCCATTAAGTTCTTTTTCATAGTTTGTGATGGGGATATGCATAGAAACAAGAATAGATTGTACCTTTTTGATCAACTCATTGCATTCGTTGATCTGCTCACCGACAGGTTTTGCTGCAAGACACATGTCTTCTCGCTCTTTCGCTTTGTCTGGACCCTCATCAGTGGTATAGCCTCTCATTTGTGACACCCCAGAGGTCACCATCAGACATTTTCCTGAAACATTCTCTTCTTTCACCAACAAAGCTCTGCCATGAGTAGGCTTCCTCACTTCTTCATCTTCAGAGTCTGTAGACCAAACTTCAAAACCTCCGAACTCATCATCAACATTATTTCCCTGCACAATAAGAGCATTCATAGTGTTATTAGATCCAACTTTCTTCTTCCTGATTTCCTCCAATCGTCGTAGGAGGTTTGCTTCCTCGTCTTCATCGTCACTCTTTTCTGATGTCTTTCTCAACATAAAATCTTTAGCAAAGTGATTCTTGCCTCCATAGTAGTGACAGTTAAAACCTGATTCACCACTAAATTTGACTTCCTTCTTTGGTTCTTCGGACTGAGAGACACTCTTCGGTTCCTCATTCGCTTTCTCTGCACTGTAGCTTCCCTGCTAGTTTCGATTCTTATTAGTTGGGAACCTTTTTTGATGAACTTCTTGGGATTTGACACCATCAAAGCATCATCATCACTTGTTAGATCATATTCAGAAAGATCTAAATCTTCTTCTTCTTTATTAGCATTCTTACCTTTGGAGATTAGAGCTAAGGACCCCATTCCAGAAACCTAATTCGTTTCTTTGGTCACTGCACTCTGATGTGACTTTAGTATTCCTACTAGTTTTCCTAAAGAATAAGCCTTGAATTGTTCGTGTGCCTTCACAGTAGACACCACAGCCATCCATTCAGGTCTAAGGCCATTCATGAATGTGACCTTTTGTTCAATGACTTTCCTTTCAATCCCATGCTTTATCATCTTACTAAGAAGATGATTAAAGCGATCGAAGGCTTGAATAAGCTTCTATTCAAGCTTCTGCTTGAAGTCAAAAAATTCTGAGAGCAACAAAGTTTGGATTGAATGCTCAAGATCTTCATCTGTAGAATACAATTCCTTCAGCCTGTTCCATATTTCTTTCACCATTGTGCATGAGCTTACCAATCGAAACGTATCTGACTGTAAGGTTAACCTTATCATCCTTAAAGCTTTGATGTTGCACTGAAACTTTTCCTTATCATATTGAGGAATATCTTTTACATCATTGACGGGTTGATTATACTCCTTTTGAGTTTTAACAATTCTTGGCGTACTTGAATGAGCGAATGGACCAACGGTAATCGCTTCCCAGATCTAGTATCCATTGTTTTCTGAACCAATCACATAGTCTTCAAACTGATGTGTCCAAAATTCATAGTCTTGAGTGTATAATATAGGAATCCTTGTCGTCGATCCAATGTTGTTGGAGATATTAATTGGATATTTATGAGAATCTTCCATTGACATGATGATGTTTGTTCAATAACCTGTTTAAGATCAGACTTGTAAATAACGTTACGGTAAGATCGATTATTAAAGAGAAACGTCAGTAGCAGATGACGCCTCTAACAAAATCAATCAAAGCAGAAAAACCCTAAGATCTTCTTTAGCAGAAGAGGTGTGTGTGGATTACACAGTCTCCTGCTCTGATACCAAATGATGAGTTGAAAACTCTTAGATCGATTAGATCTTCAATAGGTTAAACAACAAAAAATACAAATAAATACTGAGAACACAGGACTGAATCAAAATATAGCTTAATGATTCAAGAATAGCCACACCTTAGCAGAGCTCGGCGAAGAACTTCCACTATAGAGGCGTACTAGGGTTTGTAGTACAATGCTGAGAATAATAAATGAAAAGCGACATCTTCAAAGGATGTATGCATGCATCTTTAAATACTACAACCCTAAACAAAATAAACACGGTAGGGCAGGCGCAAACCAGTAACAAAATTGGGCCAAGGAACGAGCCCTAGACGCAATAAATCTTGACCTAACAGCAACCACATGTCATAAAGGCTAATTCCATCTCCGAGATCCAATCAATTACTTCGATATGATCTTCTTTTCCAGTAAAATTTGACAGCTTTCAAGTCATATAATCTTTGTACTTGCATCTATTATTCTCAACTTCATCATCTTGGTTATTCCTCCTATCCACAAGTGGTTCAGTTTGACCAACAGATCTACTATAATTTCCTTCCTCTGACTGACTGTTATTTAATTCCGGTTGTTCAACAGGTGTTAAAGGTTCACTCATGTTGTTTAGCAACAGTTGTCTCATTTCCACCGTTTGTTCAACCATCATAGCCTGAATCATGGCTTGTACTTCAGCCATTGTGGTTGGTTCTAGTGCAGCTTCTACTATAGGCACCTACTCTATCACTTGGGGTTGAGGTTGCTGATTTAGATCTTTATTCACGACAGATATTTAAATTCTCCTTATCACTCTGAAACGTTGCATGCTGGTTCTAATATCGTAGTCATATGCTTAGAATCCTGAACACAAGGTTTCCAGATCCGGTCGGCAACAAACCATAGATCCGAACAAATAATATCATATGTGAAAAACATATAACATTTATCACATAAAAGCCTTTTAGGCATCTTTCCTAAAATATACTAGTGCTCGTGTCTAAAATATGGTAGACACTCATCTCACAATCATCACTTAGCATTCTAAGTTTAAGTCTAGAAATCCTACAAATTCCTAGTTCGCTTAAACTAATGCTCTGATACCAACTGTGACATCCCCCAATTTCTCGGCTAGAAAAGATCGATTTATTTTATGCTTTTAAAAGAAATTCAGAGTAATCTCTCCAATAAAAATATAAGGAGTTTGTCCCGACACAAAATATGATAAAAATTTATTAAAGCCTTTCTTAAATAAATATATTTTTTATTTCATTACCAAACTCGGGATGTCCATATCGATATAGACCAAAAGCATAAACAATATATTATAGAACTTACAACAGTTATTACATCTACTTGCCTATAATCCAAAAATCCCTCGTCATCATCCTACTATGCTCAGGGTCCACTACCTGTAATATAAAAAGTTGAGTGGGTCAGACTTGGGAGCCTAGTGAACATATAGGGTTTTCAACCCATAATAAATAAATTTATTAATTTCATCAACCAACAATAAATTTATTAATTTCATCAACCAACAATATCCCTGATTACCCATTCCCGTTATCCTCACTTTACGTCCCAAAACATCTGTCATAAGGGACCTAGGCTAAGGATTTTTTTTAGGGTGACAACACTGCTTAGGGGATTCCTCAGCAATACATGTCAAATAAGGCAACCATGACGGGGATGGAGTACATCTGGTGAACACTCAGTTCAAAAACACCTACAAGTTGCGAGCCTGTTACCGTTCCACTAGACTGTCTAGAAAGATCCGTGGTCGTCATATATACTCTGCTAGATGATTGGAACAACAATAACAACATCGAGGTGTCTCATCATTTTAACACACATCAACTATTTCATCTACCCATGTTATACCCAACATGTTTGTAGATAAAAATACCGATAAAGTTTAAATCATTTTAAACATGTATAAAAACGTCATTCAACATCCATCTCAAATAAACAAACAATATTTATACACAAAGGACGTATTTTATAGAAAATACTGCATATCTATGTGTAAGATGAAAGTGGCCACACACTCACTTAATTTGACGATAATTTGGCAGCACTTCTTCTCTTAAAACAATCGTTCCGGATAAAACCAGGATCTTTTCTCAAAAACTAGGCTTCACGTGGACAGAGTTTCGACTCGAAAACTCTTTTTCTCGGGATATTCGGGTGCTTAGGGACTTGATTATGATGCTAGGATAGTATTTTAGGGTTAGAGGTATTTATTGAAACATACAAGAAAGTATAGGGTGAAAAGATGTAAAGTTTGTAAACTAAAATTGGATGGCCTTGCGTTCTATTCATAGTGGTTGAACCCTCGAGTTACGTTGGGCGTAACTTTCCTTGTATGCGGGGTGTACTTCTTCACCAACCAGTATGCTGGGCGTACATCGAATACGCTGGGCGTACAACGAGATTATCTCGGACGCGTCAAGGCTACGATTAGGTGTGCAACATGCAATAGAGTAGGGTTACGTGACCAATTTCGGACCATAGAGACAATAGTACATTGGGCATACATATCTCGTACGTTGGGCGTACATATCTCATATGTTGGGCGTACATATATACACTAAGCGTACCTCTTGGTACGCTGGGCATTCTTACCACTTTGAAGTTTGTGCCTGAAACTTCAAAAATCCATATCATTCGCATACGTGCTCCTTTTTTTAAGTTCTTTATATCTACGTGTAGTTGAAATTATGCTCTACAACTTTCGTTTAGACTCCCTCGGCTAATTTTGACTTTATTTTTAAAGTTATATTTTAACAGACCCGGACAGGAAAAGTCTGTTAAAATTCATAAATTCTTCATCCGACGTCTGTTTTCATATGTCTTTTTACCATTGAACTACTATCAATAAGATCTTTGATTCTCGTTTAGGTTGAGTCGGTTAAAAATCGCTCAATCTAAAATTCGAGTTTAAGGTTGCATACTGTTATACCAAATCTTAGAAAATTCATAACTTCCTCATACGAAGTCTGATTTGGACATTCTTTTTATGTACGCTCTCTATTTAACATATACTACAACTTTCATTTACATCTCTAAGGCTAAAAAGCACTTTATCATAAATTCACTTTTTATGTCACACAACGTTGTGTCGGTTCTGTCGTAAAACTTCGACATGTCATAACTTCTTCGTTATAACTCGGATTTTGGTATTCTTTATATCTCCGTAATCCTTGTTTCAACCACTGCAACTTTCTTCATATATATTGGGTTTATCTAATATATATTTCTGATTCTTATTTTTATCCTTAATTTATAAAATCATAATAATTAAGTATAAGCACATAATACTCAAATAATACATATTTATTATTTAAAAACAAGTTACAAAGGTTGACCTAGACTATTACATCATCACTAATTCCTAGCCTAGAAACACGGGTGTTACAATTCTCTCCCCCTTAGGATGATTCCGTCCCCAGAATCGTACATCAGCAAACAAATGCAGACAACGACTCATCATGTCACTCTCCGTTAGGAGCATTGTGCTGAAGGACGATATTAGTTTTAGTTATTAGATAGCTTTTGGAAACTTGTAATAGATAAATTGTAATTAACAGTTGATGATTAAATAAATGAATATTATTTATGACTAAAGTTACTGTCTTGTGTTAATTATTTACTATTGTTTCAATTTGCATGTTTTGACTTCGTAAATATTAAGATTATTTAAACTATCCACAGTCGCTCATACATTGAAAGTAGGTATGAAAGAATACTATCATGAATTGGCTTATAGATTTTCTAAGTGTTTAGACATAGCAAAAGTTTGTTGCAACGTTCACGAGTGCTCTTGAAATAAGATTTGAGTATTGGATTAAACCCGAGCTCACATGAATCTCTTCATGGAATTTAATCATGAGTGATTGTGAGACGATAATATCATATAATCTTTAAACCTAGATATATGAGTTATTGTTTACGAGTTGATTGTGCATTGATAAT
This sequence comes from Lactuca saligna, assembly GCF_052625555.1. Taxonomy (NCBI): domain Eukaryota; kingdom Viridiplantae; phylum Streptophyta; class Magnoliopsida; order Asterales; family Asteraceae; genus Lactuca; species Lactuca saligna. Next base: position 285,436,059 of record NC_136421.1, on the reverse strand, counting down.
GCGTAAACACATCAGTAACTTGATGTTATAAAACGTATTGTAGTGTACGATTTGATGTGTAAATAGTACAAGCATATAAGTCGAAGTTTATGTGTTCCTTTTATCCTATGAGGGTAAAAGTGATATCTTGGGCCCCTCGATGATTTGTTTTGACTTATGTGTCGGGCCCAGTCAAGACTGAATTGATGTGTTCAATTAAGTTCTATGTCAGACAAATCAGAGATCGAGAAACAAACTATTGGATAATAAGTATGACTATGTTCCATGTGTCCACACGATATCTTGAGAACGGAGGACTATACAATCCCTTATCTAAATAATGTGTCAGAGTTCGACAATGGCTTTTGAGAGCTACGATTGCTAATCGGATTTTGAAGTCGTACTTGCATTTATATTTATTAGACTTATGTAAGTGGGAGACTGTTAGATTAGGTTCCTAAGCCCGTAATTATATTTGGTATGTACTTGACCTGGTTGTAGCATGGTCCTTTTGGGTTGCCTTCACCAGAGCAACTTGACTGGATGAATATTGGAGAAAGAGGTTATTATGGTTTATTAATATATTATATGAATAATATATTAAAGGAGAAATCATATATGTTTAATTAATATTGGTTAAGAATTAATTTTGTGGTCAAAATAGATTAATTAAACTAAGGGCACCGATATTGTAATTATGTGATAGTTGCAATACGGGTTAAGAAACTCTAAAGAAGGGATGGACGAATTCTATGGGGAAGCCCACATATAAATCATCCATATGAGGCCTTCTGGAAGGATCTTGTGGATTGCTTAAGGCCTAAGCAATATAATTAGGGTTTTGACTGAAACCCTAGTAGCTCACCCATATAAAGTGTAACGACCCAATTTTCATGTCCAAAAATTTCATTTTAAAATATTACTTTTAGAAAACATTAATAAATAAAAGCATTGTTTGATCACGCCATAACACATCGCAAACCATGTTTTAATATTCAAACCATACAATCCATCAAATATCAGAGTACAATCCCAGTGAATCTTGTAAATGCGGAAAACCGAAGAGTGTGTGTGTGACATGCTGCTACCGTGCCGACTCCTTTCCCCTAGCTGAGGAGGTACCTGAAACCAAAACTGAAACCGTAAGCACAAAGCTTAGTGAGCTCCCCCAACGTACCACATACCATGCAAACACATAACATAAATACTGCCAGGCTATTATGGGGTGCCTTACTACCCGGTACGGCCATTCTGGGGTGCCGACCTACCCATACGGCCATTCTGGGGTGCCGTCCTACCCGTGTCAAGCCATTCTGGGGTGCTGACTACCCATGTCAAGCCATTCTGGGGTGCTGACTACCCATCGGTCCTAACAACCGATCCTCGGGGACTGGTCCCCTCCCGCTACCTCTATCGCATAACATAACAGGCCAACATACAAGCATACCATCACATACGGTCAGATGTTTCTGTTGGGTTATGAGCATTCTAACACTCCTAAGTGTACATGCAACCCTAAATACCTTGGATCTATGTTTTCTCTATTATACATGCAAATATGAACATCCAAGGTATTATCCTAATCTAGCATACAAAATAATGGATATAACAAGATAGAATACATACCTCTTTGGTAGTGCTTGTCTTCATGAAGCTTGAGTGCTTAGTGCCCCAAGTGTGACACCTCAAATGGTTCACACAACACCATAAGCACTTGGAATAACTTAGAGAGAAATTAGAACACTTCATGAAATCGTGTAGCCCTCATACATACACATAGTGTTAGTCACGATTTCTTGAGCCATGGGTTTCTTTTATATGGTGGCTATTAGGGTTACACCATGTAACTCATGACTTTACCCATTCCTTATGCTCCATGGATTTTAACCTCCATGGAGTATCCATGGGTCACCCCATGGACTTAGTCCAACATAAGGAATCTTGGATCACAAGCCCACATATATAAGAATGAATGATTTACACAATCAACCCATATATTTAATTAGTCTTCTTTTGATCACTTAATTAATTCTAGATTAATTCTTGATCAATACTAATTAAATAATCTCATTATTCTTATTATTAATATACTAGAACTTATAATATATTAATAACCGTAAGTGTCTTATTTCTCTCATTATAGTCTATCCAAGTGCATGATGCCATGCAACCCAAATGGACCATGCCGGGTCGGGTCAAGTCTTACCAATTATAGTTATGGACTTAGACATTAATCCAATAGTCTCCCACTTGGATAAGTCTAAAACTATTATTGCGTATGACTTCAGGAACCAACTAGCAATCGTAGCTCTCAAAAGCTTCTGTCGAACTCTGACCTTGTAGATGAACTCTGATCTTTGTCAACGACTTGTCCATTAGATAAGGGATCATATATTCCTCCATTCTAGATATCATATGGACTGAGACATGGATTATAATCATTCTCTCTGTCCATTAGTTGTTTCCCGATTTCCGATTTATGACAACTGACTAATTGAACAAATCAAATCAGTCCTGGCCCGGCCGAGCACTTCCATTTGTCATCATCAAATCATCGAGGGGCCCACAGATATCGCTTTCATCCCGAAGGTAAAAGGAATGGATAAACTTCGACTCATATGGCTTGTTCTACTACTTGTTGAATCATACATAAAGACACGTTTTATAGCACCGAGTTACCAAATGCAGTTTCGTGCAATTAATGTACAACCAACTCACAGTAACAACTCATATCTCTAGGTTTGAAGAATATAAGATATTATCGTCTCATGATCACTCGTGATAAAATCCATGAAGTGATTCCAATGAGCGTGGGTTGAATCCAATACTCAGAACTTATGAGCACTCATGAGTGTTGTAGCCCTTTGTCCAACATCTTAGACCTCTACAAGCCAACCCATGACAGTCTTAATTCATATCTACTTCCAACATATGACCGACTGTGGATGGTTTGAATAACTTAGTCATTCCGGAAGAATAACCTAGTTTATTCGGGAAGTCAAAACATGCAAAGTGAAACACAATAATAATTGAATCCAATATGGTCTCAGAACTTATGAATATAAATAAAACTCCTTTTATTTATCACCATATGATTACACATTATTCATTGTATATTGTTTCAGCTATCAACATTATTCTTGAATTTAAAACAATAGTTGTCCCATGCTCCAAGCACACACACTATGTTTTCTAAACAATAGTCATGCCATACACCAAGTATGCATACTATGTTTGTCTATGATCTTTACCTTGTGAACTAGATCAATTGAACATAACTTCAATGATTCTCTTTTCACACTCCCAAATCCTTACTGCAAATGCAAGAATTCCAAATTCATGTCATTTACTGAAATCTGTTAGATTCTAAACTTATATGCATCGATCCTCTTGTAATGATTATGCACAAAGTCAGAAAGACTTAACAACAATCATTACAGAGCATTCCAAAGGAGATCAACTCCTTGGAACCATCCTTCTTGCATTAAGTTTCCTTAATCTTAAACAGATTGAAAAAATTCTAACTTTGAAACATTTCCAGATTCCATTTCGACTATCACTTCTGAACAAGAGTTGCCTCCTTACAGATTATGTCAATATGGTCCTTCCAGAATTATCACTATACTTCCAATTGTCCTTGAGAAACCAATCTTTGGTAAACCTTAGATTGTCCTCGACAATTGTTTAATCCTTTTTAGTCATATCCAGTTCTAAACCTTTTCCATTCTTAACGCCCCAGGCATTCGGAAAATTTTAGAAAGGATAAATATAGCACATGTAATCGATCCTATATCCGAAGCATATGGGACACAATTCATGATGTCTCACATAAAGACTAAACCAGTCTTTTGCTATAACATTTCCATTTCTATTTGCCAAGTTCTCATAATTCAGATTATGAAAAGGGATGCCGTAATCATAATTGAATTTTAGAACGCAAATAATGGACCCATATACAGAATTTCCTTATGTTGAGCCATTCCAACATGAAATTCATATATATTCTTGACTAAATGATTAAAACCTCACGATCTAAGCTTATAGATTTGAGATGAAGTATAATTTCCTCTCCCTTAATTATAGCAAAACAACTTTTTCCCAATTGAAACCTTTTGTTTTCTATAATTAACATTGCTAGCTTGCAATACTTATCGTAATTATCATGCTCCCACTAACATGATGATTATTAGCATAACACTTATGCTCCCACTAGCTTTGACATATACTCAGAAAGCTCGACTTCTAGAAATCAATACTTTATTGACTTTCTTACCAAAGTTCAGATTTCTGATACTAGATTGTTTTGATAAAACTTTATCAAAACATACACCTTCCCTTAGATAGCTCATGGGTGTGTCAAAACAATTTTAAGAACTATGAAAAGGGATGCCGTAATCATAGTCTTGATCGTTTTGACCTTTGCCATTTCTCACAAGTCCAAGTTAGTGTGCCGGTAAACCACACATGCTCCACTAACGACTTTGAGATCACAATTGCTATCTAGCTAAAATCTACTTAGTGGAAGTGTTTCCTCACCATCATTTTCATGAATCGGAGAGAAACCTTATGACACTTAGATTTAATGGTGTATGAGTTCTTATCCATGTGAATTGTCAAAACCATAGTCACAAGACAAGGATAATGACAAATCCAAACTCATATGGACTGAACTCAATCTTAATTTCTTGCCACCTGGCAGCTCAAGGGCCTACCATTGCTTCCAAGTTGTTGTGCAACACATTGAGAACTCTAAGAACTCATATGCAAAGCCCAACTTTGACTAGAATGGGCACAGAATATGTCAACACGATAGGTTATAAACCTCAAGTCGTGTGCTAGTGAAGAACTTCAGGTTTCATTCTTGATTAGTTCTTGAGAATTTCAAGACCTTTAAGACTCCCACTGTCCTCTTGACCTATAAGACTTCCTTGTCAAACATCCAAGAGATAGTGTGGATTCTAATCAAGACAAACACTTCACACAATTGGCCGAAGTTGGTCTTTGTTTTATCCAAAACATCACAACTTACCAATTTCAAATGTACAAGAGTAGAAAACTTTACTCTTACATTTGTCAAGTGTTTTAAACCTTCTTTAAGACATGTCACTCAAATTACAATCTTGGAGTATGACTCCAAGACTTGTATTGGAACGAAGTATGACTCATCTTCTTGATTTAACCATTTCAACAATTCAAGATCCCTTCTTCTTAGTCATAAGAATGAACTAAGACTTCCTTAGAGAACAAATTTTGATATGGTTTCTTAATCATTAAGATGATCACAAAGCTGATACTAAAGTACTCTCCCATCTTTTCAGATTTGAGAAACTTTTATCCTTCTGCCTAATTTGATTCTTCTTATCCGCTCTGCTATGCATTGAAACCTTTTCCAATGTCTCAGAGTTACACTTAAGCTTGTAAGTATAATCATATTTACTGAACTCTAGTAAAATATGACGAATAGCCTTATATCTTTTGTGGTGGACTTAATCAGTGCACATGACTATGTACTCGATCCCTTAGTCCATTACTTGACTCACACATCCATGTGAATAAGTAATTAGTCTTAATTTTTCCAATACTTGAAAAGTTCTCATTCATCATGCTATACAACTTGCATGATTCCAAGTCCCGGTCCAATTGAGACTTGGGTGATGAGAATCTTTCCTTATTTGGTAAATTTAGACATTACCACAAATGAAGGAATCAATTTCATATTTCCACTCTTGCTATTAATGGAATCATATAAGCAACAATTTTTCCTCAAATGCCATTGTAAGGATATTTTTAAAATAAATAAAATCAAAATTTTCCTTTTATTTTAAAACTATGCGGAAAAACTTATCCTTACAATCCATATGAAAACTTGTTGTTATCTATTCCTTAGCAATATCTCATAACTCCTAAGAAGTAGCTCAAGAATCCGATCTTCAAAAGTACGCGATAGAAATCCATCTATGCGATCAGATTCAGCATATTCTTTCTTTAAGTTCCTTTACTTTTCTTTGATTCTTAAAACATCACCATGTGACCCAGTCACATCATGTATCAAAAATCTCAGAATAGAAACTTAGCAGAGTTAGATTTGTGGACTTTTACCTGAAGTAGAGTCAATCTAATTGACTTTAACACCCTTAGGTAAATTTGGCAGCTTCGCAAATAATGACCCTTTCTTTGGCAATATAAACATATGGATCCTTTGATAATGGTACACAGGACTATTACAGACTTAGTTTTTCTCTTTACCATTTGTTCAACCGAGTTGACTATGGCCGATCCCTTTCCATTGGGAAGAGAATGCTTTTTTCTGTATTTCCAGTGTCACCATTGTCAATGTCCATAAAGTTTCAGGAAGTTGATCTTAACAATAGATAAGATCATTAAGGGTCTTGTCATAGTCTATTTCATAGGTGTCCCAAAGGAACTCACTATGTGACTTAGAAAGTGACTGAACCACCAACTTTCTCAAGACTTTGACACCCTTCTCTCCCGGCTTGTCAATATGTGACTACATCTCCAAGATGTGACCACACCAAGACCTTTACTTGCCAATAGGGCTCGAGTGAATTTAAACTTTTAAAGAACTTGTGGGTTAGGGAGAATAATTGGAGGAGGATAAAGAAGTATGATATCCATGGGACATCATCTTCATTTAGGAAAGCTTGTTTCAAGAGATTTGGGAAGATCATAAATGTCTAAACCAGACATGTTTTGGGAGATATTCAAGATAGTTGATCTTTGAGTCCTTAATATGACACCCAATATGAAATATTAAGGCTAGGACCCAACAAATTATTTTATAACTTAGAAGAGGTATGCCGTAATCCAAGCTATAAAACAATTTGAAGGTAGGTGAGTGACGATTCACCAATTTCCACCAAGATAAACGAAATGTATTATTAGGTTTTAATTGGTTTTGAAACTCCTAGATCTTTTGAGATTCATTGAACTGTTCAATGGCATGTTTCAATCTCGAGTGTGCCCTTCAGGTTTTGTGACTGGGATGCCGAGGATCACAAAACAAGGTGTGAAGTAACCATGCAAATTACTGGGTACCCTTAAGTGTTTATCCCTCAATCGATGTGCCGGTTAACCACACACGCTCCATCGATACTATGATAAACATTAAGTTACCCTTTGCCTACCTTGTTAAATACGAGTTAGTGTGCCGGTTAACCACACGCGCTCCACTAACCGACTCAAACAAAGTGCAAAGTGTAATTTCATGGATTAGCACCTTATTCACATTTTCCTAAGTAACTAAGATTGGGAATTATTAAGAGTTTAGTTACTTAGTATTTATCATTAATACTTTTAATGAAGGGAGAATTATAGTCATGTCAAACCCGTTCGGCTAACGACCCTCCACCAGTCAAGCAAGCGGTGGGTGAGAGTAGACACCCATTAAGTTGCCATTTTATAGGCAACAACCTTATACCCACCTTATAGACCGGCTTCGTGAATGAGGCGTACTAGCGGTAAGACCGACTTTACTCTTATACATATAAATATTATTAACTTATAATATTATAAAGTATAAGGGTTGAATTTTAACTTTTAAAATTCTAAGGGCTAACTTGGAATTAAAGTATTCATAAGAGAAAACTTTACAAATTCCAAAACTTGAGGGCAAGTTTTGAAACTATTCAAAACTAATTAATTCCATAACTTATGTATTTAAAGTAGTTTTAATCCAAAAACTCTTCAAGTTCCATAACTTGTGGACAAATTATGGAAGACTTTAAACTAATAAAGAATTAATCTTTTCTTTATTTTATAACTTATGGAATTAATTAAGGTTACATATTTTATTTATTTATTTATTAATGAAGTGACTCTTGAACCTCCATAACTTAAGGACAAGACTCTTCATCTTTTTTGTAACCTTTGCCAACTTTATGAGTTTTATGAGTCTTTAATGTGACTCTTCATGTAACTTAAGGATAAGTTACACAAACACATTTTATACTCAACTCTTAGATTAATTTGGATTGAAAACAACTTTTTCACTCAACTTTTCTATTAATCTAAGCAACTCATAAGAACAAGATAATTCAAATCAAACTTTTTCATGTAATTAGTCTAACCTTTAAACTAATACAAAACATGAATCTATTGACAATTATCTTTGAAAATGGATTAGCATGAACATCACCACATTAAAAAACAAGTTTATAAGTTCAAAAACAACTTAGGTAATGTTCCTAGTCCATTTCTAGCCAAAAACCTCGAAAATATGCTGTCTGGGGTCCAACTCGTCGAGTGCATGAACACAACTCGGCGAGTTGGATGCATTTTGCCTTGGACTCGTCGAGTCCCTTCATGGACTCGGCGAGTCAGCTGGGCTGACAGCATCAAAACTCGATTTTTCAGCTTCTATTGCAGGTATAACAAGAAAACAAGCCTAGGCTCTGATACCACTGTTGGGTTATGAGCATTCTAACACTCCTAAGTGTACATGCAACCCTAAATACCTTGGATCTATGTTTTCTCTATTATACATGCAAATATGAACATCCAAGGTATTATCCTAATCTAGCATACAAAATAATGGATATAACAAGATAGAATACATACCTCTTTGGTAGTGCTTGTCTTCATGAAGCTTGAGTGCTTAGTGCCCCAAGTGTGACACCTCAAATGGTTCACACAACACCATAAGCACTTGGAATAACTTAGAGAGAAATTAGAACACTTCATGAAATCGTGTAGCCCTCATACATACACATAGTGTTAGTCACGATTTCTTGAGCCATGGGTTTCTTTTATATGGTGGCTATTAGGGTTACACCATGTAACTCATGACTTTACCCATTCCTTATGCTCCATGGATTTTAACCTCCATGGAGTATCCATGGGTCACCCCATGGACTTAGTCCAACATAAGGAATCTTGGATCACAAGCCCACATATATAAGAATGAATGATTTACACAATCAACCCATATATTTAATTAGTCTTCTTTTGATCACTTAATTAATTCTAGATTAATTCTTGATCAATACTAATTAAATAATCTCATTATTCTTATTATTAATATACTAGAACTTATAATATATTAATAACCGTAAGTGTCTTATTTCTCTCATTATAGTCTATCCAAGTGCATGATGCCATGCAACCCAAATGGACCATGCCGGGTCGGGTCAAGTCTTACCAATTATAGTTATGGACTTAGACATTAATCCAATAGTCTCCCACTTGGATAAGTCTAAAACTATTATTGCGTATGACTTCAGGAACCAACTAGCAATCGTAGCTCTCAAAAGCTTCTGTCGAACTCTGACCTTGTAGATGAACTCTGATCTTTGTCAACGACTTGTCCATTAGATAAGGGATCATATATTCCTCCATTCTAGATATCATATGGACTGAGACATGGATTATAATCATTCTCTCTGTCCATTAGTTGTTTCCCGATTTCCGATTTATGACAACTGACTAATTGAACAAATCAAATCAGTCCTGGCCCGGCCGAGCACTTCCATTTGTCATCATCAAATCATCGAGGGGCCCACAGATATCGCTTTCATCCCGAAGGTAAAAGGAATGGATAAACTTCGACTCATATGGCTTGTTCTACTACTTGTTGAATCATACATAAAGACACGTTTTATAGCACCGAGTTACCAAATGCAGTTTCGTGCAATTAATGTACAACCAACTCATAGTAACAACTCATATCTCTAGGTTTGAAGAATATAAGATATTATCGTCTCATGATCACTCGTGATAAAATCCATGAAGTGATTCCAATGAGCGTGGGTTGAATCCAATACTCAGAACTTATGAGCACTCATGAGTGTTGTAGCCCTTTGTCCAACATCTTAGACCTCTACAAGCCAACCCATGACAGTCTTAATTCATATCTACTTCCAACATATGACCGACTGTGGATGGTTTGAATAACTTAGTCATTCCGGAAGAATAACCTAGTTTATTCGGGAAGTCAAAACATGCAAAGTGAAACACAATAATAATTGAATCCAATATGGTCTCAGAACTTATGAATATAAATAAAACTCCTTTTATTTATCACCATATGATTACACATTATTCATTGTATATTGTTTCAGCTATCAACATTATTCTTGAATTTAAAACAATAGTTGTCCCATGCTCCAAGCACACACACTATGTTTTCTAAACAATAGTCATGCCATACACCAAGTATGCATACTATGTTTGTCTATGATCTTTACCTTGTGAACTAGATCAATTGAACATAACTTCAATGATTCTCTTTTCACACTCCCAAATCCTTACTGCAAATGCAAGAATTCCAAATTCATGTCATTTACTGAAATCTGTTAGATTCTAAACTTATATGCATCGATCCTCTTGTAATGATTATGCACAAAGTCAGAAAGACTTAACAACAATCATTACAGAGCATTCCAAAGGAGATCAACTCCTTGGAACCATCCTTCTTGCATTAAGTTTCCTTAATCTTAAACAGATTGAAAAAATTCTAACTTTGAAACATTTCCAGATTCCATTTCGACTATCACTTCTGAACAAGAGTTGCCTCCTTACAGATTATGTCAATATGGTCCTTCCAGAATTATCACTATACTTCCAATTGTCCTTGAGAAACCAATCTTTGGTAAACCTTAGATTGTCCTCGACAATTGTTTAATCCTTTTTAGTCATATCCAGTTCTAAACCTTTTCCATTCTTAACGCCCCAGGCATTCGGAAAATTTTAGAAAGGATAAATATAGCACATGTAATCGATCCTATATCCGAAGCATATGGGACACAATTCATGATGTCTCACATAAAGACTAAACCAGTCTTTTGCTATAACATTTCCATTTCTATTTGCCAAGTTCTCATAATTCAGATTATGAAAAGGGATGCCGTAATCATAATTGAATTTTAGAACGCAAATAATGGACCCATATACAGAATTTCCTTATGTTGAGCCATTCCAACATGAAATTCATATATATTCTTGACTAAATGATTAAAACCTCACGATCTAAGCTTATAGATTTGAGATGAAGTATAATTTCCTCTCCCTTAATTATAGCAAAACAACTTTTTCCCAATTGAAACCTTTTGTTTTCTATAATTAACATTGCTAGCTTGCAATACTTATCGTAATTATCATGCTCCCACTAACATGATGATTATTAGCATAACACTTATGCTCCCACTAGCTTTGACATATACTCAGAAAGCTCGACTTCTAGAAATCAATACTTTATTGACTTTCTTACCAAAGTTCAGATTTCTGATACTAGATTGTTTTGATAAAACTTTATCAAAACATACACCTTCCCTTAGATAGCTCATGGGTGTGTCAAAACAATTTTAAGAACTATGAAAAGGGATGCCGTAATCATAGTCTTGATCGTTTTGACCTTTGCCATTTCTCACAAGTCCAAGTTAGTGTGCCGGTAAACCACACATGCTCCACTAACGACTTTGAGATCACAATTGCTATCTAGCTAAAATCTACTTAGTGGAAGTGTTTCCTCACCATCATTTTCATGAATCGGAGAGAAACCTTATGACACTTAGATTTAATGGTGTATGAGTTCTTATCCATGTGAATTGTCAAAACCATAGTCACAAGACAAGGATAATGACAAATCCAAACTCATATGGACTGAACTCAATCTTAATTTCTTGCCACCTGGCAGCTCAAGGGCCTACCATTGCTTCCAAGTTGTTGTGCAACACATTGAGAACTCTAAGAACTCATATGCAAAGCCCAACTTTGACTAGAATGGGCACAGAATATGTCAACACGATAGGTTATAAACCTCAAGTCGTGTGCTAGTGAAGAACTTCAGGTTTCATTCTTGATTAGTTCTTGAGAATTTCAAGACCTTTAAGACTCCCACTGTCCTCTTGACCTATAAGACTTCCTTGTCAAACATCCAAGAGATAGTGTGGATTCTAATCAAGACAAACACTTCACACAATTGGCCGAAGTTGGTCTTTGTTTTATCCAAAACATCACAACTTACCAATTTCAAATGTACAAGAGTAGAAAACTTTACTCTTACATTTGTCAAGTGTTTTAAACCTTCTTTAAGACATGTCACTCAAATTACAATCTTGGAGTATGACTCCAAGACTTGTATTGGAACGAAGTATGACTCATCTTCTTGATTTAACCATTTCAACAATTCAAGATCCCTTCTTCTTAGTCATAAGAATGAACTAAGACTTCCTTAGAGAACAAATTTTGATATGGTTTCTTAATCATTAAGATGATCACAAAGCTGATACTAAAGTACTCTCCCATCTTTTCAGATTTGAGAAACTTTTATCCTTCTGCCTAATTTGATTCTTCTTATCCGCTCTGCTATGCATTGAAACCTTTTCCAATGTCTCAGAGTTACACTTAAGCTTGTAAGTATAATCATATTTACTGAACTCTAGTAAAATATGACGAATAGCCTTATATCTTTTGTGGTGGACTTAATCAGTGCACATGACTATGTACTCGATCCCTTAGTCCATTACTTGACTCACACATCCATGTGAATAAGTAATTAGTCTTAATTTTTCCAATACTTGAAAAGTTCTCATTCATCATGCTATACAACTTGCATGATTCCAAGTCCCGGTCCAATTGAGACTTGGGTGATGAGAATCTTTCCTTATTTGGTAAATTTAGACATTACCACAAATGAAGGAATCAATTTCATATTTCCACTCTTGCTATTAATGGAATCATATAAGCAACAATTTTTCCTCAAATGCCATTGTAAGGATATTTTTAAAATAAATAAAATCAAAATTTTCCTTTTATTTTAAAACTATGCGGAAAAACTTATCCTTACAATCCATATGAAAACTTGTTGTTATCTATTCCTTAGCAATATCTCATAACTCCTAAGAAGTAGCTCAAGAATCCGATCTTCAAAAGTACGCGATAGAAATCCATCTATGCGATCAGATTCAGCATATTCTTTCTTTAAGTTCCTTTACTTTTCTTTGATTCTTAAAACATCACCATGTGACCCAGTCACATCATGTATCAAAAATCTCAGAATAGAAACTTAGCAGAGTTAGATTTGTGGACTTTTACCTGAAGTAGAGTCAATCTAATTGACTTTAACACCCTTAGGTAAATTTGGCAGCTTCGCAAATAATGACCCTTTCTTTGGCAATATAAACATATGGATCCTTTGATAATGGTACACAGGACTATTACAGACTTAGTTTTTCTCTTTACCATTTGTTCAACCGAGTTGACTATGGCCGATCCCTTTCCATTGGGAAGAGAATGCTTTTTTCTGTATTTCCAGTGTCACCATTGTCAATGTCCATAAAGTTTCAGGAAGTTGATCTTAACAATAGATAAGATCATTAAGGGTCTTGTCATAGTCTATTTCATAGGTGTCCCAAAGGAACTCACTATGTGACTTAGAAAGTGACTGAACCACCAACTTTCTCAAGACTTTGACACCCTTCTCTCCCGGCTTGTCAATATGTGACTACATCTCCAAGATGTGACCACACCAAGACCTTTACTTGCCAATAGGGCTCGAGTGAATTTAAACTTTTAAAGAACTTGTGGGTTAGGGAGAATAATTGGAGGAGGATAAAGAAGTATGATATCCATGGGACATCATCTTCATTTAGGAAAGCTTGTTTCAAGAGATTTGGGAAGATCATAAATGTCTAAACCAGACATGTTTTGGGAGATATTCAAGATAGTTGATCTTTGAGTCCTTAATATGACACCCAATATGAAATATTAAGGCTAGGACCCAACAAATTATTTTATAACTTAGAAGAGGTATGCCGTAATCCAAGCTATAAAACAATTTGAAGGTAGGTGAGTGACGATTCACCAATTTCCACCAAGATAAACGAAATGTATTATTAGGTTTTAATTGGTTTTGAAACTCCTAGATCTTTTGAGATTCATTGAACTGTTCAATGGCATGTTTCAATCTCGAGTGTGCCCTTCAGGTTTTGTGACTGGGATGCCGAGGATCACAAAACAAGGTGTGAAGTAACCATGCAAATTACTGGGTACCCTTAAGTGTTTATCCCTCAATCGATGTGCCGGTTAACCACACACGCTCCATCGATACTATGATAAACATTAAGTTACCCTTTGCCTACCTTGTTAAATACGAGTTAGTGTGCCGGTTAACCACACGCGCTCCACTAACCGACTCAAACAAAGTGCAAAGTGTAATTTCATGGATTAGCACCTTATTCACATTTTCCTAAGTAACTAAGATTGGGAATTATTAAGAGTTTAGTTACTTAGTATTTATCATTAATACTTTTAATGAAGGGAGAATTATAGTCATGTCAAACCCGTTCGGCTAACGACCCTCCACCAGTCAAGCAAGCGGTGGGTGAGAGTAGACACCCATTAAGTTGCCATTTTATAAGCAACAACCTTATACCCACCTTATAGACCGGCTTCGTGAATGAGGCGTACTAGCGGTAAGACCGACTTTACTCTTATACATATAAATATTATTAACTTATAATATTATAAAGTATAAGGGTTGAATTTTAACTTTTAAAATTCTAAGGGCTAACTTGGAATTAAAGTATTCATAAGAGAAAACTTTACAAATTCCAAAACTTGAGGGCAAGTTTTGAAACTATTCAAAACTAATTAATTCCATAACTTATGTATTTAAAGTAGTTTTAATCCAAAAACTCTTCAAGTTCCATAACTTGTGGACAAATTATGGAAGACTTTAAACTAATAAAGAATTAATCTTTTCTTTATTTTATAACTTATGGAATTAATTAAGGTTACATATTTTATTTATTTATTTATTAATGAAGTGACTCTTGAACCTCCATAACTTAAGGACAAGACTCTTCATCTTTTTTGTAACCTTTGCCAACTTTATGAGTTTTATGAGTCTTTAATGTGACTCTTCATGTAACTTAAGGATAAGTTACACAAACACATTTTATACTCAACTCTTAGATTAATTTGGATTGAAAACAACTTTTTCACTCAACTTTTCTATTAATCTAAGCAACTCATAAGAACAAGATAATTCAAATCAAACTTTTTCATGTAATTAGTCTAACCTTTAAACTAATACAAAACATGAATCTATTGACAATTATCTTTGAAAATGGATTAGCATGAACATTACCACATTAAAAAACAAGTTTATAAGTTCAAAAACAACTTAGGTAATGTTCCTAGTCCATTTCTAGCCAAAAACCTCGAAAATATGCTGTCTGGGGTCCAACTCGTCGAGTGCATGAACACAACTCGGCGAGTTGGATGCATTTTGCCTTGGACTCGTCGAGTCCCTTCATGGACTCGGCGAGTCAGCTGGGCTGACAGCATCAAAACTCGATTTTTCAGCTTCTATTGCAGGTATAACAAGAAAACAAGCCTAGGCTCTGATACCACTGTTGGGTTATGAGCATTCTAACACTCCTAAGTGTACATGCAACCCTAAATACCTTGGATCTATGTTTTCTCTATTATACATGCAAATATGAACATCCAAGGTATTATCCTAATCTAGCATACAAAATAATGGATATAACAAGATAGAATACATACCTCTTTGGTAGTGCTTGTCTTCATGAAGCTTGAGTGCTTAGTGCCCCAAGTGTGACACCTCAAATGGTTCACACAACACCATAAGCACTTGGAATAACTTAGAGAGAAATTAGAACACTTCATGAAATCGTGTAGCCCTCATACATACACATAGTGTTAGTCACGATTTCTTGAGCCATGGGTTTCTTTTATATGGTGGCTATTAGGGTTACACCATGTAACTCATGACTTTACCCATTCCTTATGCTCCATGGATTTTAACCTCCATGGAGTATCCATGGGTCACCCCATGGACTTAGTCCAACATAAGGAATCTTGGATCACAAGCCCACATATATAAGAATGAATGATTTACACAATCAACCCATATATTTAATTAGTCTTCTTTTGATCACTTAATTAATTCTAGATTAATTCTTGATCAATACTAATTAAATAATCTCATTATTCTTATTATTAATATACTAGAACTTATAATATATTAATAACCGTAAGTGTCTTATTTCTCTCATTATAGTCTATCCAAGTGCATGATGCCATGCAACCCAAATGGACCATGCCGGGTCGGGTCAAGTCTTACCAATTATAGTTATGGACTTAGACATTAATCCAACAGTTTCTGGGGTGTCTGACTACCCTGCGGTCCTAACAACCGAACTCCACTACTATTGCATATAACGTATCATGAGAGCATATAACATAACAGGTAATAGCAACCTAGATGATATCACAAAGACAATCATCTATCATACGTCCCCTACTGGTGGGCCGGCATTGTGGCCTTAGGCCCACCACTACTGGAAGGTAACTCACCTCAAAGTAGCTGCTGAACTGATCGGGAACTAACTGACTGCCGCTGCTCTGGGGTTCCTCCGGCTGTAATTCCCACAATATACTTAATCATACACTGCTAACTGTCCTTTGGGTAAAAAGACCATTTTACCCCTGGTCTAGCCCTAAGTCAAATCGAAGTCAACTTTCAGTTGACCCGACTCGCCGAGTGGATCTCCACTCGCCGAGCCCCTAGCAAACTATTGTCCTGGGTCCCTGATCCTACTCGTCGAGTTGGGCTATGACTCGACGAGTTCATCTTCTAAACTGTCATTCAACTCCTTCATCCTACTCGCCGAGTTGTATGAACAACTCGTCGAGTTCATCTTCATCCGAAGAACACATATGCTAAGACTCATCGAGTTGGATGAACAACTCGCCGAGTCTGTTCCTGATCTATGAAGATTGCCTTGGACTCGCCGAGTCAGGCATTGACTCGCCGAGTCCTATCATGAGTGAGTCCAGCTCCCAACTCACCGAGTCACCCCCTGTGACTCACGGCTCAACTCGATACATCATGAAGGGACCAATTCGGTGACTCGCGACCAGACTCGCCGAGTCACCTATACGACTCGCCGAGTCGTCGCCATGCATCCACCAAATACACCGATTTACTCGATTTCAGTCCATGCCATTCATAGATCTGGACTTCTAGGACACAAATCACACGTAAAGTTTCCAACTTTACGTGTGGATACTCACTAATATGGATTTTAGGGTTCAAAATGCCTCAAAAGGGTAGATCTAGGATGAACAAGCCACATGGGGCCATAAAGCTAACAGATCTGAGCTCCTGGAGCTCAATCTTGCCTAGATCTAAAGGCCAATCCACTTATTACGAAACATTAAGCACAAACAAGCTTGAGGAATTGCTCAAGAGTGTCTTAAATGAAATATTAAGCATAGAAACAGGGGAAAAACGAGATATACCTCAATGATACAGCTGAAAAACACAATGATGCTTGGATGGCTCTCCTTTCTCTTGATCTCCTTCCCCTTCTTGCCTCAAAACCTTCAAGAATGCACACAAGAGCCTCAACTACACAAGAAACAAGCTTAGGACGAGGGTTGGGAGCTCTGGGGGTGAATGGGGGCTGGCAAGGGGCAGATATGAGGTTTAAATAGGGAGCAAACCCCTGAAACTTAGGGTTTCATCCAACAGCGGTGACTCGCTGAGTCCAGGATATGGACTCGCCGAGTCGCCAACTTAAACGTGTCCTGTGTCTCGTCCCTACTCGGCGAGTCGGACCCTGTGACTCGCCGAGTCCAAGGCTAAAATAGGGCAATACTCAAATAAAATTCACATACCGGAAACCAGGTGCTACATAAAGAGTCCCCAGGCTTCACAATTTCAGATACCACTTGAACCCTAGAGATCATAGAGCCGAGTTTGAGCCCTTCCCCTCTCTCCAAGATCATCCAACTTGCTTTGGTGTTTGTGATCCATTAGAGGCATCACATTTAAGGTGCTAGGTTTCTCAAAAGTTCAAGATCTTCAAGCTTCAATTGAAAGGTGACATTCTTATTCTTGTTTATGTTGATTTCGATTTTGTGTATGCTAGATTAGGGTTTGTAAGCCTTGGATCATTATTACATGTACAAATTAGAAAACTAGATCTAATCATTAGGGTTTACATGTACACCATAGGATTGATGTATTGCTAATAACCCAACAGATTATTTGATCCAAGAGTTTGTTTTGTGTTTTAAAGCCCAAGGGTATAATGGTAAAAGAAATGGTTACGGCCTTTCATGAATTAAGGATTTTGTTTCGAGGTGTTTTAAGTTAGAAGTAATTTGATAGGGTTGTAGATCTCTTTAATACCTTTCGATGGATATAATGATCGTTGAAATCGGAGTTGAAGCGAAGAAGTTATGGCTTTGAAAGTTAGAATGGTTAAGGGCTTGTCGAGTACGTTGGGCTTACAAGGGATGTACGTTAGGCGTACTTCACTAGAGTGATCGCAAAGGTTCCTTCGCGTACGCTGGGCGTACACAACCCAGAATCAAACCCAAATTTAGGGTCCTTGACCCTATTTAAAGGCCTTAACTCATTTCCAACCCTCCTTATCTTCAACCTCCATCCCTCTAACCCTATATTCAAAATCCTAGTCCCTATTTGGAGTGATTTTGGTGGATTTTTGGTGCCTTTTCTAGAAGAGCTCATTGGAGAAGTGTTGGTTGACTTGGAGCTTGGAGATCCCGGCCTTGTTCATCTTGATCTAGCTTTTGAGGGTAAAAAAGTGTTAATATCGATAGCTTTCTCATGTAGATCTAGTTGGGGTTGTAATTTTTATGTTTTGATCCCATAATTGTGGTTCTTGTGAGTAAAAGTTACTTCAGAACCCTTGAGCCTCATGATTGGTCCTTGTTGAGGTTAATAAGTCATAAAAATTGGATCTTGAGGAGTATTATCCTTTCATGCAAGAATTAGTGACCTTTGATGAAGTTATGAATCTTGGATTTTGGTTTGGACCCCATTAAGTCATGTAAAGTCATAAAGTCAGGAACTTTGTGACTTTAGACATCCCTTAGAGGTTAGATCTGAGTTTGGACATTTTGGTCTTAACCATTAAGTGCTTAAAGTGGGATTTGGTTACCTAGGGAGTACACTAGGTACATGTATGCATACGCTCAATGTAATACACGGCTTCCCCGATTCCTTCCTTTAACAAGTTGTACATTGACCATCAGTAGGCGATACACGGGGCGTATGAGTCTTGTATGCTAGGCGTACTTGTGAGACTCCCTTTTTGGGCCTTTTAGGCCTTGTGTTCTTTTGGAAGTTGGGCCATGAGTTGTTGGTTCGGATATGGCAAGGGTAAAGTTTTCTTTTACCCATTGTAATGATAGAAATGAATTCGACTTTGGATTATGGGGAATTATCTTAATTATTGACTAGGGATAATTTG
Source organism: Lactuca saligna (assembly GCF_052625555.1). Lineage (NCBI taxonomy): Eukaryota > Viridiplantae > Streptophyta > Magnoliopsida > Asterales > Asteraceae > Lactuca > Lactuca saligna. The sequence goes on along the minus strand of NC_136421.1, from coordinate 285,416,809 downwards.
GTTGTGTTCACTGTGAGGAACCCGATAGCAGCATCGTGTGTGTTTTGCTTATCTCGGATTGAGGTAAGTCTCCTCATTGTGTTTGGTGGGTTGAAGGCACCAATAGCAACCCATGGATTATTATTACTAGAATGTTAGTTTTCTGTGTGTGTGACTCTTTCATGTATTGTATGTGTTCATATGTATGCCAGGTGGGCCCCATGCCAGGCAAGGCCTGATAAGTGTGTTGGGCGGGGCCCATCGCATGTTACTGACAGATCTATACCGGGCAATCCCTGGTGCCGAGTGGGGCCCGATGTATGTATGTATGTATGTATGTGGTATTTTGGGGAACTCATTGAACTTTATGCTTACGATTTTATGGTTATGGTTTCAGGTATTTCCGGTTCGAAAAACTGGTCCGGCTTGATCGCAACGCATCCACCCATGTTTCTGCATTTTTTTGATTTTGAGAATATACTCTGATAACTATTTTTACTTTGATATGTTTTTGAATGATTGAAAAGGATTAATGGTATTTATGGTTGAATTAAAAATGAAAATTTTATCTTATAATTTTTGGGATGTTACAGTCAAGACATGACACGCGACTCCGCTATTTCGAAAAGTCTCATGACGATTCTGTTAGGGATGCCGCATGTCAATGTGTGTTATGGTGTGTTATGACGATAGTTTTTTTTCCCTTAAGATATGTTGTTATTTTATTATTATTATTATTATTATTTTTTTGATTGAGCATACAACCATTGAGTTTTTGTTAATTTTTGTTAACTTTTTACTCTTAGTTGTTGATATAACACTTATAAAACTTGATATATTTATATGAATCTATACTTATATGATAACATAATTAATACAAAATTATTTATGTTGATATAACACTTATAAAACTTGATATATTTATATAAATCTATACTTATAAAATTAATACAAAAATGTCACCTTACATCACGTCTTGAAAAACGTCATGGTCTTGCCATATTTCGTAAAATTTGAGGCTCGACCTTGACATCACGCTACACCTTACATCTTTTAGAACCTTGGTTTTTCATACATAGATAGTGAACTTGGTTCAAGATCATCTTCTTCATTGGTTTATGAGTCTAAGATTATCATATTCATTAATTAGTGTGTAAGGTGGACGGTAGCTAGTAGTGGAGATGATGGAGGGAGACAATTAAAGGAGGGGGAGAGATGGGATAAGAGCCTTGTAATTGAATATTTAATATAAATTGTAATTAAACAAAATATGATTATATATATATATATATATATATATATATATATATATATATATATATATATATATATATATATATATATATATATATATATATATAGGTTCAGGTTCATTTGAGATCATTCTAATTTTGTGAAACCGTGAGACCAAATCTAAAAAAAAAAATTTAAATGCAAAATAAATGGAAAAATCCAAAAAAAAAATTTAATATTATTTTCGGAACTTGAATTAACTAAAAAAATAAAAAATAAAAATCCGTTTTTTTTTTTCTAAAATAAGTGAAATATTCTAATACAATATTACACTGACATATTCTAAAAAATAATTTTAAAATGCAGAATAAATGGAAAAATCTAAAAATTCTTTTTTTAAATATTATTTTCGGAACTTGAATTAACTAAAAAAAATAAAAAAAAATAAAAAATAAAATAAAAATAAATTCCATTTTTTTTTTGAAAAATACGTGAAATACTCTAATAGAATGAATATTAGACTGACATATTCTAAATAATAATTTTAAAATGCAAAATAAATGCAAAAATATTAAAATTCTTTTTTTAAATATTATTTTCGGAACTTGATTTAATTAAAAAAATATAAAAATAAAAATAAAAATAAAATAAAAAAATGCATGTCACGGTCTCACAAAATTAAGCCGTCTCACATGAACTTATATATATATATATATATATATATATATATATATATATATATATATATATATATATATATATATATATATATATATATATAGGTAATTTGAAATCATTCTAATTTTGTGAGACCGTAAGACCAAATCTAAAAATAATTTTAAAATGCAAAATAAATAGAAAGATCCAAAAATTCTTTTTTTAAATATTATTTTCGGAACTTGAATTAACTAAAAAAAATAAAACAAAAATAAAAAAAATTTAAAAAAAATAATAAAAATCGTGTTTTTTTTTTTTTTAAATACGTGAAATATTCTAAATAAAATATTACATTGACATATTGTAAAAAATAATTTTAAAATGCAAAATAAATGGAAAAATCTAAAAATTCTTTTTTTAAATATTATTTTTGGAACTTGAACTAACTAAAAAAAATTTAAAAAAATCCTATTTTTTTTTAAAAATACGTGAAATATTCTAAATAGAATATTACACTGTACATATTCTAAAAATAATTTTAAAATGCAAAATAAAAGGAAAAATAAAAAAAATTTCAATATTATTTTCGAAACTTGAATTAACACTAAAAAAAATTTTAAAAAATAAAAACAAATAAAAAAATACGTCTCACGGTCTCACAAAATTAGGCCGTTTCACGTGAACCTAACCTTATATATATATATATATATATATATATATATATATATATATATATATATATATATATATATATATATATATATATATATATATATATATATATATATATATATAAAGGTCACAAACAATCACACAAGAAATTAAGATCATTTTAAGACCATTTAAAAAAAAAGGATTACTTTTGGTAAACGAGAACAGAATTTGTGTAATTTGCCTTTAGGTAAAGATTTTACATTAAAAATAAGAACAGCTAAGCGTGTAAGAGATTTCTGCCAAATTGTGTAGCCATCTTTGAATCTAAGTATCTTTTATTATTTATTATTATGTTGATCATCTCATGCTATCCCCACAAAACTTGAATCACGTGACTACAACATCATGCTCTTTCGTATTTCTTTTTCTTAATGTTAAAATCCAAAATTTTAGTGCGGCCTTTTTTTTTTTTTTTCTTTTTTTTTTTTTGAATTGTCAAAATAGGCGAAGAATTTTTATAAACTTTTATCGATTTTTTTGTTGCAAAAATCTTTAAAAACTTGTTCATAGCAAAAAGAAATTTCCTAGATGGTAAATTTGTTGGGTGGTTCAAATGAGAAAATTTCTTGAAAATTGACTTCAATTTGAATGTCATTTTTTTTGATGTTTCGATTTTCATGATAGATCACACTGCTTGACGATCATCTTTATAAACATGAAAATAATAATCATTTTATTAAATGATATCTCACTTTTAGTATATATTTTGGATTTTTGCAATTTAACCCTTGAAACCGGCTATTATTTGCAAATGGACTCAATTTTTAGGTAAAACATACAATTTACAAATGGACTCAATTTTTAGGTAAAAACATACAATAATAGATTTTGATGGTTAAATTGTAAACAAAATATCAAAAATGATTTTTTGTCAATATACCGAAATATATGTTTTTTTTTTTTCAACCCATAATTTTTAACCTCAAAGTCTTATCTATTTTAAGATTAAGAGGGTGTTTGAGGTTTCATTTTAAAGCTTAAAATAACTTATTGACTTATGGTGGTGAGACAATCATTACAATTTGTTTTTAAATAAAATCCTAAACACCCTCTAAGTTATAATCATTTTTATGCTGAAACAACTGTTATAATTTTTTTGTTTTTTAATATATGATAATAAATAAATATATTTTTTTTAATTAACCTACTATTTAATAAAATATAAATCCCAATTAACATGTACAAATATATTGTTATGAAATATATTTATCACTTTTTGATGATGTAACTAAATCAAAATTGGATACGAAATATACATCCATATACCAACTACTTGGTTGAAAACAATGCATGTAATTCATTTATAGATCGATAGAGATAGAGAAGATGCAAAATAATCTTGTCCGCATGACATAGAAGCTCTATTCTTGTGATAACTTATCAATAAATATTCTTAATTTATGTAGAATATAAATTACAATATATCACATTGATACCAATATGCCCACAATTTTAAAAATCCAAACAACAAACGCCATACAATGTTCTTTTTTATCTTGGATCTTCATAATGGTTACCAATGTCGACAATGGTTTTATAATTGTCTAAAACCTTATTTATGCAACTGGTAAGAAATTTTCATCTGCATATCATCTTTCTTTTAATCGTGTTTTGATATACATCGATCCACATTAAGATTTTTCAACCAAGTACTTGGTATGTAGATGTATTTCGTATCAAGTTTCCATTTAGTTTCATCATCAAAAACTCGCGATACATCTCATAACAATACATTTTTATATTTTAATCGGATTTATATTTTATTAGATAGTAGTATAACTAAAAAATATATCTATTTGTTATCATATATTAAAAATCAAACAAATTATAATAGTTGTTTCAGCAAAAATAGATTATTAATCTTAAAATAGATAAGGCTCCAGGTTAAAAATTATTATGCATTTAAAAAAGTATCTATGTTTTGACATATTGAAAAAAAGCCACATTTGATATTTTGTTTACAATTTAACAATCAAAACCTACTATTGTATGCGGTTACCAGAAAATTGAGTTCAATTACAAATAATAGTCGGTTTCAAATAGAGAAATTATAAAAAGGGGTGATTTTTTTAACATAGTTAAAATATAGGGACTTTTATGCATATTATTATGATAAGATGGGTAGGTATTTATGGTTTAGTATTATTATTTTTCCCGCTAAATTATTATATAAAAGTTCTAGTTTTTCTTTATGAGAAAATGACTTTATATGCACAATAAATTTCCAAAAAAGAAAGATAACATCCTTTTACATGTTTATTTTTTAAAAACACTACAACCTGCACAACGTCCTCGATCTTCTGTAGAGTAAAATCACCCGGACCCTTCCAATTACTCTTGTCGCCGCTCACACATTCCTTTCTCATATCCCTTTCCTTATACTTTATGAAAACCGTGCATCCCTCACATCTTGTGCGACACCAATAACCACATCCATTAATTTTTTATATTAGATTTGTGGTGGTGGAGACGAATGGTTGTGGTGGCGAATAGTGGTTATAGAATGTGGTGTTTGTTGTTGGAGATGGATGATGTTGGTAGGATGTGGATAGTGGCGGTAGGTGTGGATGTTGTTGGCCTAAAGATGAGAATGGTATAGTTTAATGGTAAATAGTGTATAAAAATGTTTAATTGTAATTGTGTAACGCCCGTAGATCCGGGCTAGTCAATTTAGAGACGATAAGCATCAAAAATGACTTTTTGATGGAAGATTATTTAGAAGGATTAATCTTAACCAAGTTGTAGTATATGTCACAAGGTTTCCGTGCATATAAAGAACGGCAAAATCCGAGTGATAACGAAGAAGTTATGAGCTGTCGAAGTTTCGCGATAGAACCGGCATGACCCAGTGCAACGTAAAAAGTGAATTTAAGGTAGATAGATGTCTATCCTTAGTGATCTAAATGAGAGTCGAATATTTCTTCGATAGTAGTCCAACAATAAAAAGACAGATGAAAACGGAGTTCAGATGAAGAAGTTATGAATTTCGAACGGAGTTTTCCTGTCCCGGCCTAGTAAAGATATTATATAAGTAATATAATTATAATATATTAAAAATAAAGTCAAAATTATCCAATGGAGTCTAAACGAGAGTTGTAGAGCATAATCTCACCTTCGCGTCGATATAAAGAACGTCGAAAACGGAGTTCGTATGCGAAAGTTATGAATTTCTGAAGTTCGGGGCGCGAAACCCCAAAACTGTCAGAGACCACGATCTGGCAAGCAGTGCCACGACGTGGCAAGTCTCCTGAAACCTCCGGGAGTCCCCCAGATGCAACTTGGGATAATGCATGCAGTGACGATCAAGCCCACGACGTGGCAAGGGCCAATATTGCCCTATAAATAGATTTGAAGGGCTAGCCGAGTTTGGTTGCTCATTCTCTCATATCTCTCCCATATTACATCGATTTACGTGCAAAGAAGTACCCCCGAATCCCCAGTATCAACCCCAAGACCCGAAGCAAGTCCCGAAGCCCGAAGATCCCGAGAAGAAAAGAGTTTCCGACCCGAAGCTCTACCCGCAAGAAACCCGGTGTGTGAAGTGATCCCGGTTTCACCGAAGAATACTACTTCTACAAGCCGTAGTGCTGTCCGATCATCTTCTGATCAAGTGAGTGTATAGTCACTTTCGTCTTACATATAGATATGAAGTATTTTATAAAATACGTGCTATGTGTATATATATATAGTTGTTTATATGTGTGAGTGTGTGGTCACTTTCTTCTAACACATAAATATTAAGTATTTGCTATGAAATATGTGCTATGTGTATAATATAAAGTTGTTTATATGTGTGAGTGTGTGGTTACTTTCTTCTAACGTATAGATATGAAGTATTTGCTAAGAAATACGTATTATGTGTTTATACATTGTTTGCTTATTTGAGATGAGTGTGGAATAGACGTTTTATATAGTTTTTAAATGAGTTAAACTGTATATGTATTTTATATCTGCGAATATGTTGGGTAGAACATGGGTAGATGAGATAGTTGGTATGTGATAAAATGAGGAGGTATGAAAGATGCGCCAAATAGAGATGTCATAATACTAGCAGATGCGCTTAAGAATAATATTGGTAGATGCACCAAATAGAGATGTCATAATACTAGCAGATGCGCTTAAGAATAATATTGGTAGATGCACCAAATAGAGATGTCATAATACTAGCAGATGCGCTTAAGAATAATATTGGTAGATGCACCAAATAGAGATGTCATAATACTAGCAGATGCGCTTAAGAATAATATTGGTAGATGCACCAAATAGAGATGTCATAATACTAGCAGATGCGCTTAAGAATAATATTGGTAGACGCACCAAATAGAGAATGTCATAATACTAGCACATGCGCTTATAGGATAATCCTGGCAGATGCGCTTATAGGATAAGGTCGGTAGATGCGCCTAATAATGAATGTCGTAATCCTGGCAGAGGCGCACAAATGATAAAGTTGGTAGATGCGCCTTAAATAACAATGGAATTTGTATCTATTCCTTAAAGTCAAATTTTTGGAATGAATGAATAAAGGATAGGTGATTCTTAGGGTAAAACCTTAAGAAATAAAGAAGATAACGGGGATGGGTAATTGGCATGATTGTTTGATGATTAAATATAATAATTATATTATTGTGGGTTGAAAACCCTATATGCTCACCAGGCTCCCAAGCCTGACCCACTCAGTTTAATTGTATCACAGGTATCGATACGAAGCTGCTTTGCACTGAGAGATTAAAAGAGATGTAAATCACTAGAGTAAATGAATGTATGTTCTGTTTATGCTTATGTGTATGTATCGGAATATGACATCCCGAGGTTTTATTATTTAATGAAAATACGTTCTATTTTGAGAAATGTTTTGATAAGTTTTTATCATATCTTGTTTTGGGAACAAATTCCGCAACCGTTTTCTTTAAACGATTACTCTGATGTATAAAACAAAGCATAAACAAATTGGTCTTTTCTAGCCGAGAAATTGGGGATGTCACAGTTGGTATCAGAGCATTAGTTTAAGCGAACTAGGAAATTGAAGGAAATTTCTAGACTTAAACTTAAAATGCTAAGTAATGATCGTGAGGAGTGTGTCTAAAATACGTTAGGTAGTACACCTAAATTGACACAAGCACTAGTTTATATTAGGAAGGATGCCTAATATACCTTTATGTGCTAAATGTTATATGTTGCCATATATGATCTTATTTGTTCGGATCTATGGTCTGTTGCCGACCGGATCTGGAAACCTTATGTGTTTAGGATTCTAAGCGTACGACTACGAAATTAGAACTAGCATGTAAATGTTTTGGGGTGATAAGGAGATTTATACATTTATCGTAATTAAAAACTTTCTTATCTAAAAAAAAATTCTCGATTGGTACACCAAATGTTTGCTTGGATGTATAAGAGGTCATGGTGAAGACTCGTAGATAAATTGAGTAAATGGAGGAAATGAAGAAGGCTTATGATAGGAGATGACACCTATCAGAAGATATCGTAAGAGTGGTATCTTGCCTTTAGAGTATGTCTTATGAAATAACAGTACGTTTCGAGGAGTATGGTACATCTGAAGTACACTTTCGATTGGCAGAATGATGGAACGATTGATGAAATTCTTGAAATTGTTTTATCGTCTGGTATTTCCATCACCAATCGAGTTGAAGTAGAGTTGATGATTGAAGATTGAGCAATGAAGAAGTCCTAGTAGAATCTAGGGAAATTGTTTATGATTATTTGGACACATTTGTATGTGTTAAATTGTTTTGTAATTTTCTTGTATGGTGACTTGGTCGACTGCGTGACAATACTTGGGACGAGTATGAGTAGGTGTGAATAGTAGTAGATTCATATACTATCGGAAGCACAGGACTCGCACTTGGATTAGGGAAAGTCACAAGGTTACCAAGAAGCTACTAATTGATTCCGTTTTGTTCAAGTGTGTCATTACCCTTGTTTCGGTAGTGACTAGTAAGATGGTTGTTATTCCGACCCTAGTGGTCATATCAAATTGAGTCCGACTACGATGGGTTTGTTATGTGGTTCATAGAACCAAGTTCGAGGTAGCATCTAACTCAAGTCAGAAGATTGAAATCAATGCAATTGATAGTATCGCGCTCGTTAAAAAAAAGGGAGTTTGTAGCTAGGCATGCTACATGTTAAAAATGTGATTATATCACATTAGAATATGAAGGAAGGTATATTCCATTCTGGAATTTGACTCTAAGAGACTTGAGTCTAAGCATTGCATCATACGATGAGAGGTCATTAGAACACGACCCATCGGCCTGTTACAATAGATAAAGGAAAGTATTTATCCTGAGAAGAAGAAGGAGTCCACAATATGGACTTATTTTGTAATTTGGAAGTTATAATTGAAAGTACAACATAAGCAGATGCAAGATTGGGCATCATCTGCGGTCAAAAAAATCATACAGTTAAATACTCTATCGAGGAAACATAGAAGTTACGGTTATTACCTAGGATGAAGAGATAACGTGTGGAATCATTATGCAAGTCCTATTTCGTTGATGATTCCGGGAGTAATCATCCTAAGGGGGAGATAATTGTAACGCCCGTAGATCCGAGCTAGTCAATTTAGAGACGATAAGCATCAAAAATGACTTTTTGATGGAAGATTATTTAGAAGGATTAATCTTAACCAAGTTGTAGTATATGTCACAAGGTTTCCGTGCATATAAAGAACGCCAAAATTCGAGTGATAACGAAGAAGTTATGACCTGTCGAAGTTTCGCGACAGAACCGACATGACCCAGCGCGACGTAAATAGTGAATTTAAGGTAGATAGATATCTATCCTTAGTGATCTAAACGAGAGTCGCAGATTTCTTCGATAGTAGTCCAACAATAAAAAGACAGACGAAAACAGAGTTCAGATGAAGAAGTTATGAATTTCGAACGGAGTTTTCCTGTCCCGGCCTAGTAAAGATATTATATAAGTAATATAATTATAATATATTAAAAATAAAGTCAAAATTATCCAATGGAGTCTAAACGAGAGTTGTAGAGCATAATCTCACCTTCGCGTCGATATAAAGAACGTCGAAAACGGAGTTCGTATGCGAAAGTTATGAATTTCTGAAGTTCAGGGCGCGAAACCCCAAAACTATCAGAGACCACGATCTGGCAAGCAGTGCCACGACGTGGCAAGTCTCCTGACACCTCCGGGAGTCCCCCAGATGCAACTTGGGATGACGCATGCAGTGACGATCAAGCCGACGACGTGGCAAGGGCCATTTTTGCCCTATAAATAGATTTGAAGGGCCAGCTGAGTTTGGTTGCTCATTCTCTCATCTCTATCTCATATTACATCGATTTACGTGCAAATAAGTACCCCCGAAGCCCCGGTATCAACCCCGAGACCTGAAGCAAGTCCCGAAGCCCGAAGATCCCGAGAAGAAAAGAGTTTCCGAGCCGAAGCTCTGCCCGCGAGAAACCCGGTGTGTGAAGTGATCCCGGTTTCACCGAAGAATACTACTTCTACAAGCTGTAGTGTTGTCCGATCATCTTCTGATCAAGTGAGTGTATAGTCACTTTCGTCTTACACATAGATATGAAGTATTTTATAAAATACGTGCTATGTGTATATATATAGTTGTTTATATGTGTGAGTGTGTGGTCACTTTCTTCTAACACATAAATATTAAGTATTTGCTATGAAATATGTGCTATGTGTATAATATAAATTTGTTTATATGTGTGAGTGTGTGGTTACTTTCTTCTAACATATAGATATGAAGTATTTGCAAAGAAATACGTATTATGTGTTTATACATTGTTTGCTTATTTGAGATGAGTGTGGAATAGACGTTTTATATAGTTTTTAAATGAGTTAAACTGTATATGTATTTTATATCTGCGAATATGTTGGGTAGAACATGGGTAGATGAGATAGTTGGTATGTGATAAAATGAGGAGGTATGAAAGATGCGCCAAATAGAGATGTCATAATACTAGCAGATGCGCTTAAGAATAATATTGGTAGATACACCAAATAGAGATGTCATAATACTAGCAGATGCGCTTAAGAATAATATTGGTAGATGCACCAAATAGAGATGTCATAATACTAGCAGATGCGCTTAAGAATAATATTGGTAGATGCACCAAATAGAGATGTCATAATACTAGCAGATGCGCTTAAGAATAATATTGGTAGACGCACCAAATAGAGAATGTCATAATACTAGCACATGCGCTTATAGGATAATCCTGGCAGATGCGCTTATAGGATAAGGTCGGTAGATGCGCCTAATAGTGAATGTCGTAATCCTGGCAGAGGCGCATAAATGATAAAGTTGGTAGATGCGCCTTAAATAACAATGGAATTTGTATCTATTCCTTAAAGTCAAATTTTAGGAATGAATGAATAAAGGATAGGTGATTCTTAGGGTAAAACCTTAAGAAATAAAGAAGATAACGGGGATGGGTAATTGGGTTGATTGTTTGATGATTAAACATAATAATTATATTGTTGTGGGTTGAAAACCCTATATGCTCACAAATCGATCTTTTCTAGCTGAGAAATTGGTGATGTCACAAATTGTATGTAAAAAAACATTAACCTACAACACTCAATTAAAATTGTAGATTTTTAACCACTCGAATGACTAGTGATAAATTGTGCAAAATATGATAATTAAATATATACAAAAGTGAGCTTATTAGGCTATACGGAGAGGGCATGAGATTTTTATGAATTAAAGATGGAAACATCAGCCATTTATCGCCTCAACTAGTTTTTTACAAACCTTCGGAAATGGTAGGGATGAAATGAGGAAAGGAAAAGAAAATAGAGATAGAGAGAAGGGGAGGAGGAGAGAGATTGTGGAAAGGTGTGATTATGGCTACGAGTAATCACATTACGAACAATAGAGGTGGTGTTGGATGGGAACTTACACGTAATTGTGGGTGCCAGATAGGATTACATGTGACTTTCATTGAACATTCCATATAGCCTTACCTATAAAGTCATTTTCTGTGCTTAAAAAATGGAGTGGACATTTGGACTTTGGATATACGTGTCACATCGCCATTTTCACAGCCAGAAAAGACCGATTTCTCTTTGTTTATGCTTTATAAAAATTAGAGTACATCTTTTAATAAAAATGTTGTGGAATTTGTTCCCAGAAAAACATGATAAATACGTTATCAAGCATTTCCGAAGAAATGTATTTTTGTCCATTTTAAAACATTTGGGATGTCATCGTTAATACAGAAACATAAGCATAAACAGAACTTACATTCATTTACACTAGTGATGTACATCTCTTTTAAAACCTCAGTGTAAAGTAGCTTCATATCGACACTTGTGATACAAATAAGCTTGAGTGGGTCAGGTTGGGAAAGCGGGTGATTACATAGGGTTTTCAACCCATAATAATATAACTATTATGTTAAACATCAAACAATCAACCCAATTACCCATCCTACTCTTAAGGATCTACCCTAAGATTCAACTATTCCTCGTTCATTCATTCATAAGGAGTATCCTAAGGAATCGACACTAAGTCTGCATCATCGCCAGGGTTTATCTTGTTTATTGACCATATCGTTTTTGAGAGTCCACTCGTAATACCTGTCAATGGGTTTCTAGAGTACACCGGGTGAACACATCATTCACAACATCTACAGGTTGCGAGCCTGCTAGTGTTCCACTAGACTGTCTAGAATAGTCCGTAGTTATCATCCATATTCTGCTAAATGACAAGGCCATTGCTTGGGTCATCGTTTGCCTCATCATTTTACTCATCGTTTTGGCTCATCGTTTTGGCTCATTGCTTAGGTCATCACTTCGCACCATATTTTATCACTCATATATCATCACTCATCATTCATCTCATCATTTATCTCATCTTTCATCGCTCATAATTTATCTCACCTCTAATCTACCCATGTTTTAACCAACACATTTTGTAGATATAAAATACATATACAATTTAGATAATTTAAAACATGTATAAAACGTTTCATCCAGCATAGATAACAAGTATTCAGACAGTATACACACATAGCACGTAATTTATATAAAATACTTCATATTTATGTGTAAGATAAAAGTAACTATGCACTCACAACACGTAATTTATATTAAATACTTCGTATTTATCGTTTCTATTTTCCTTCGATGAAACCTAACTTTATTATCGCTAAGTTTTAGTCTAATCTTTATTGCGACTAATTATTAGTATAGATTCATCATTAACTCAAAGATATTTACACCAAAAACTAGTATAAACCATGACTTATGCAAATATTATTTTATATTTAACAAAAAGATGAAAACATGAAATTATTTGTGGGATAAACAAAGTTTTACTTGTACCCTTCCTCCCCCCGGTAAAACATGAAAAAGCTTGAAAATGTGGGGGTATGAACTCACATTGTGTGGCTTTGTTGGTTGGTTTGAAGAGGCGTTGAGAAGTTTTTCAACCCTAAATACTTGAATGGAGTTGATGATATTCCTTGAGAGTAATATTATCCTAAGGCTTTAACACATTTAAAGTGTGTAAATGGAATGTGAGGGAGTGGTTTTCGTTCTTAATAAAAGAAAAGTGATGATAATATATTTTCTTGGAAGTATGGATGTTAAAGCATTGATATTTGATGGATAATACGTGGGTTACTGTGACATCATTGGGAATAGGTGAGTTTTCACATCCTAAAGTCAACCTTTCTTGTCTTATCCTCATCCATGACTGCAAACACTTCTAATTACTGTATCATGACTGAAATCACAAGTGATTTCGATCCTAGGCATGGATTGAATAAGCGTTTTCGATCCTATCCTCCTTGTAAAGGTGTTTATGGCCTTAGTGGGTCATTATGATTTTGGGTTTATTTCGGTCTTAACACTTCCTAGGCATTATGATTTTGGTTTTGGTACTTCCTAGACAATGTGATTTTAGTTTTGAGTGATAGAATTTATAAAGATGGTGATTTTAACATCAAGAATTTAAGGTCATGACATAGTTGCATGTTTTAAGTTAAAACTATTGATTTTTGTTTGTCTTGTATGGACCTTTTTCAAGGCTTATTTCGACATAAATTTTCCAACTGTATATTATCTTTAAATCATACAAATGGTGCCCTCTTGGCTTTCATATAACATTATTGCATCAAGTTACATAGATATATTATGTGGATACACTTATACACAAGACCTCTTCGTTTGACCCAAAAATATACCAGTTGTCACATCATCCCCCCGTTAGAGGGAATTTCGTCCCAAAATTAGCATCTCAAGTGGGTTCTTGGTAATTCTAGGGATGAGTTGGGGAGTATTTATGTTTCATCTGATTCTAGTGTTTCCAAGCGAACTTGGATTCTCGCTTGGTGTTTCCAGCGGACCTTCGTTATTGGTATCTGACTTTGTTTCGTTCTTTTGTTTTCCCTTTCAATGATCCTCGCATGTTCCTCTTCGGGGTGTAGGTTCTTATTTACCTTGATTTCTTCGAGTGAGACTACAGGAGCTTCGGCGGTCAGACACTTATTAGGGTTGGATACGTGGAATGTGGGATGTATGATGCTGAGTTTTTGTGGTAACCGAAGTCTATGGGCTACTGGACCTATCTTGGCGAGGATCTCAAATGGCCTAATGAAGATCGCGTATTTGACGCCTTAAAGGTGATGTCTCTAGCCTTATGATGAACACTATTGTCACTAAGGTTAAGGTTGTGTGTGGTGTAGCTAGCCTTATGAATCTTAGGTTGTCTTGGGAGTTTCTTCCTACGGAATTCTGAGCTAGTGGTATGTCAACCTTTGCTTGCTCCTTATAGTTGGTCGTATAGGTCCTTGATTCAGAACAGGGGATATTGATCCTTGATGATGGGTTTGTTTGACTCTTGGTAGTCAATGGTCCTGTGGACAGTTCACCCTTGCTCTTTGGGGTTAGAGGCTTGGTCTAATTTCCTTACTTATTAGGTCGTTCCATTGACTGGACATCTGTTTTTATTTCAGTGCTAAGTGGTATTAGGGGTTTGGCTACGGGAGTGGCTCCAAGAGTTGAGTCGATTCCGAACTTAACTTGGCACATGGGTGGTATTTTCGAAAGGACTTATGGGAATACCTCAGGAAGGTTATAAACTTCTGGAATACCCTTGATGTCCTTTGCTTCTTGGTTCTTATTTCCATTGTGGCTAGGAAGGAGCGTGATACCCTTTACATAGGTACTTATGAGTCTAGATGCAAGGGATGATTCGGAGGTTTGTCATTATAGATTGAAAGGGTTTCGTTAATCGGTTGACTAAGACAAAGGGTCTCTTCATAGTTCATGAAATTTTTATGGTGAGGACCAAGTCAATCCACGTCAAATGATGATATTGGAAGTTCTTATTATGACTGGTGTTAAGTCGATTTGGAAGGGAGATGATTGTTTAGAACAAAGTATATTCTATGTATATAGTTTATCCTTATTATTACTACTATGAACATTTTGTACCAAAATTAGTGTGTACTAGTAGTACGAGTGCTTTGATAAATAGTGATGGAATTTCATAGTACAATTCCTACTAGGTCTCTTTTACAATAGCTTGGTGTAAACTAGTCGTATATAATTAAGATTGAAAAGACAATTGAATGAGTGACTCTGCTCCAAGTCCACAACCAAACAACGAACATGAACCAGATCAAAAATTACAAATTCTAAGTCTATAAAATCTTAATTATATATAACCTTAGCATATACACTCAACAATTATAGATCTACCAGTAAGGGTCTTTTAGTTTTCACATGAGTTATTTATAGTACCATAAAATACTCCTATAGTATTTTAAACTTTATGTTTGGTTCTAGAGTTTCTTGGTATATAGAGTTGGTAAGTTTTAGACTTGTTGCTCACTACGACTATTCCCAGACATATGTTAGTGACCTGATTACATACGCTAAGGTGTACTCGCAGTGTTCAACAATCTTAATACTTTTGTTTTGTTCTTATTATGACACTGTTCTAGTATGTATGTATGCATGTATACTTTTATAAAATATTATTTTATTTAAAAGTATAAATCTTGGTCAGAATATTTTAAGTCCCATTGTAATTATAGTTGTATATCTTGTATGGTTTGATATACTAGTTCACTATAAACAATGCTCTAATACCAATCTTTCACACCCCAAAACCAGGACGACAGAAATGTCTGGGTGCGGATGAAGTGACTTCATGTACAGTATCATAACAATTGAATAGTAATGAAACATAACAACCTAAGCATTCATACATTGATAATACAATTTCATAAACATTTTTGTGTGAGAAGAACTTGTAACATTTTCGCGGAAAATGACTTTTATACTTGTAGAAAATCAAATATTTCCTTAAATGAGTTGTAGATGTATGTATTTCTATTGTATCTTTTCCTCGTAAAATAATGATGTATGTTTCCAAAAACTCTAATATTTTCTTTTATGTGAACTGTAGTCTTAAACCCTAAGACCAAAAATATATGAGTATTAATGTACTGAACAATGGTAGGTAGTTATATCGTTTTATAAAACTAATGAAGTATAAGCTTCTCGTAAACCGAGATAGTATCGTTAATCCCTATGTGAGTTATTATAACAATGCTAATATGGATCATATGCCAGAACGGCGTTCTTCACGCGTCGGAGCTGGTAAGACATTTGTCACCCTAGGATTTCCGGTCTAACTGTAGCGAATAACTGAGGTGTGGGGTTGTCAATCCCGTACAGAGCTATACATAACGGTCTTTCTCTCCTTCCATGAGAATCTGATTATAATCTAGGACTTAAGGTATACGCTAGGTAGGTATGGTGAAGAGAATGTCTCACAAGAGCATTAACTGATTTACGTGAACTATGACTCATTTTTCTTGTAAAACGAAATAAGTATATCTTTGAACAATTTTAAGTATATTCTAAAATGTAAGTGTGGTTTGCACTTCTAGGCTATACAAATTATAGTATATCTTGTTTGTTTGAAACTATTTATATAATCTTTTATATAAATATAAATGTGTATTTTGTCTAGTGCCAAAATTTGAAATCAAAACATAATATTTTTGGGTTAAATCCACCAAATTAGTAAATGGCTAAGATGTAATCATTTTTGCTAGAAAAGTTATCTTTTAGAAAAGTTTCCAAAAACCGTGTACAATCATAATTTTCTTATGGTTTTATATTATAGGTTATCTTTATTTTTAACAATATGTATATCACAAATATTTATACAAAAAACTAGTATAAACCATGACTTAAGCAAATATTATTTTACATTTAACATAAAGATGAAAACATGAAATTATTTGTGGTAAAAACAAAGTTTTATTTGTATTCCCCCCCCCCTCTCTCTCTCTCTCTCTCTCTCTAAAACATGAAAAAAGCTTGAAAATGTGGGTGTATGAACTGATATTGTATGGTTTTGTTGGTTGATTTGTAGAGGTGTTGAGAAGTTTTTCAAGCCTAAATAATTGAATGGAGTTAATGATCTTCCTAATATTATCCTAAGACTTTAACACATTTAAAGTGTGTAAATGGAATGATCTAAACATAAGAGTGTAAAGGATGCTAAGAAGCCTCAGATTTACTTACCAAATATAGGAAATTTCTTGAAGAAATAAGCATCTCTTAAGCTTGAAGCTTGACCTCTTGAGAGAAATTAGAGTTTTACAGTAAGTGAAATGAGTTTGTGATATGTGAAGGAGTGGTTTTCACGCTTAATAAAAGGAAAGTGATGATAAGATATTTGTTTGGAAGTATGGAGATTAAAGCATTGATGCTTGATGGATAATACGTAGGTTATTGTGACATCGTTGGGAATGAGTGATTTTTCACATCCTAAAGTCAACATTTCTTATCTTATCCTCATCTATGACCGCAAACAATTCTAATTCCTTTAACATGACCGGAATCACAAGTAGTTTCGATCCTAGGCATGGCTTGAATAAGTGTTTTCGATCCTATCCCCCTTGTAAAGGTGTTTTCGGCCTTAATGGGTAATTAGTATGTGTTTCCGGCCCTAATGGGCTAACTTGGGGTTGATTTCGGTCTTAACACTTCCTATGCATTATGATTTTGGTTTTAATACTTCCTAGACATTGTGATTTCAGTTTTGAGTGATACAATTTATAAAGATGGTAAGCTTAACGTCAAGAATTTAAGGTCATGATATAATTGCATTCTTTATGTTAAAGTATTGATTCTTGTTTGTCTTGTATGGACCTTTTTCAAGGCTTATTTCAACGTAAATTTTCCAAGTGTATATTATCTTTAAATCATACAAATGGTGCTCTCTTGGCTTTCATATGACATTATTGCATCAAGTTACGTAGGTATATTGTGTGGATACACTTATACACAAGACCTCTTAGTTTGATCCAAAATTTTCCCAGTTGTCACAAATGGCGTAAAAAAAATTAAACGAAAAAAAAAGAAGTGAATTTTTATTATAAGCTGGTGCATGCGCACCAATTGTAAAAGTCTACAACTCTTCTTTTTGTCGTTGATCCTTTTAAATTCCGACGCTTTAAATTGGTGTGTTTTGTGATTTTATTTTCGCACACAAACACCAAAAACACACAATTAGGTGTGTTTTGTGAGTTCATTTTCTGATTTTTGTGTCTATTTCCTTCAATAAAACATATATTAAAATTATGGCCGGAGGTAAGGAACGTTGGAAAAGTCGCCGGAGAAGATGGCCGGAAAAATCATGACTGAAAACCACGTCGGAAACCAACAAAACTCACTATTACCGGTCATATTGGTATAATGTACATGTTTCAACAAGTTCAAAAGTTAATAAAACACCAAAAATAATTTAATAATTAAATGTATCCAAAAGTTAAAATATGTTACCCTCTTAAATCTTTATCTCTCTATGTTAGAATTTTTTTCATATAACAAATTTAATAGCTTATATGCCATTTTTCATATTTGATATACAAATTTAATAGGTTATGTATTAAGTGGAAGCACCTACGCTTGTATTAACAAGCATTAGTTTTTGTAGCATATAATATTATATTGGGTAGTTTAGGCAAAATATCATTTCTCACGAGCAAAATATGATAAAATAAGAGTAGTTATGTTCTTTTTTCTGGCCGTTAAAAAAAAGAAAAAAAAAACTTTTGAATTTTGTCAATTTTGGTTTGGAAATAGTTTTCAGTAAACTGGATTAGTCAAATGAACGGCACATGATCACTTGGTCCTTGCGAATCCCAACGTCCTTTTAGTTAAACAATTCAAGGATTCGGAATTAATTTCAATTTAATCATTCAAAAACAGAAAATTCCCTAAAACGATCCCCTATAATATCAAAAATGATAACGTTTACCTTCCGTTATGCGAATCTAACACTTTAACCCCTGTCATTTGGTTGCAGTGATTTTTTATGAATTTTCGAACTCCCTTTTCATTATTGTGACAATAGCCGTTATAGTTACAATTATAGACGATCAGTTATTATCTAATTGGAACTACAATTAGAAATCGTTCAGTAATTTATCTTTTCTTTCTGTTAAAAAGACATTTTAACAGCAACTAAATCTTTTGAAATAGTTCTAAATTAAAATTGTTTATTTCATACCATAAAAATCAGAAAATCATAATTGTCACCAATTTCTACATGCATTATGAAACTGAAATGGCAATAATAATTTTTGCAGCACATTTAATATCCAAGCCGTTGATCCCTCTTGTCTCTCCTTTTTTGACCATTGTTGAAGAGCTAGAATTATAATTTTTGTAACCACTTTATTATTTAGGCAAACCACTTTTACCCACTTCAAACTCACACCAACCTTCACAACCCACTCCAATTCCATCCTAACCTTTTGGATTTAACAAAACTGCAAGAATGATACTGTGGTATGTTCAAAAATGCTACTTTGGATCAAACATGTTTGGAATAACATCAATAGTCAAAAAGTTTTCATTTTGTTGCGGCTTTGGTCCATTTTTCTTGATTTTTTATAAAATGATGATTTTACCCTTTGTTTTTTCTTTTTTCAGTTTTTTTTAATTATACAAATAAAAAAGAAAATATCCTCAATAGTCCAAAAGTTTTCATTTTGTTGCGGCTTTGGTCCATTTTTCTTGATTTTTTATAAAATGACGATTTTACCCTTTGTTTTTTCTTTTTTCAGTTTTTTTTTAATTATACAAATAAAAAAGAAAATACCTCCCCCCCCCCCCCCCCTCTCTCCATTTTCTTTAGGGACACTTGTTTTCATCTCTTCATTTTCCATCGCTTTCATCCTCTTAAACCTCCATTTTCCCACCAGATCAAAAATCAAATCGCTTCTGAATCATCCTTAGGAATCCACTACAATTAAATCGACATAAAAATGGGATCATTTCTTTGTGGGCATCATTTGATTTGGTTATCCCCCAATTTGTTAGGGTTTTTCTGAGTTATCGAAGCCTCAATCGGTAAATCTTTGTTGGGTCACCTTTGTTTTATAACAAAAGATCATCGGATGACGTGTTTTTGGTTTTGGTTTGAGTTTGGGTTTCGGCTTCGTTTTGGTATCTCCAATCTACGACGTCATCCGGCACCGATGAGCATGAGTATCGAGTTGTAAAGCCATCGAAGTCGTTACCATTAGAACCTTTGATGCTTTCATCGTTGTGTAACCTGGAACGATTTTTGCAATCGATTGCACGTTTTGTGCCTGCTCAGTATTCCTCCAAGGTTTATTCTTTTTTCATCAATTTCCTTTGATTCAGGTGAGGAACAAGTTCTAGAAGAAGATGATGGGAACGTTTCGCAACTGAAAATTGAAGAGGAGACAGTTGGGGTTGATTTGTCGGAGATATGAGGGTGAAGGGATGGGTGTTTAGTGGTGTCTTGCGGTGGCTGAGGAAGAACTTCGACTGCAAGAGTAGCGGGGGCTTTTGGTTGGTGTTCGTTTGATAGAATAGAAGGAAGTAGATGGTTCGAGTGGTGGTTTCCGGTGGTTACAGTGGTGGTGAGTGGTGAAGTGGTGGGTTGTTCTCAAATGGTGGGTGTTTCTTGGTGGCCGGAAAACAGCTCCACCTCTAGTGGAGTTCTCTTGCTCGAAAATGAAGGAGGAGGGGAAACCACCTCCTTTGATTGGTAGGATATGAATGTGAGAGAGAGAGAGAGAGAGAGAGAGAGAGAAAGAAAGAGAGAGAGAAATATTTTCTTTTATTTTTTAATTTTTTAGTTAGAAAATAATTAAATAACAAAAAGAAAAGCAAAAAACAAATGGAGAAGGGAAAATCCATCATTTTTAGATTTTGACCCAAAGTAGTATTTTTGGACATACCACAGGGACCATTCTTGCAATCTTGTCTTTGAATTTCATTTCAAATCGATTTAGTTGCTAATTTAAAAAAATGAGTACAAGCCAAATAGGAAACCGTTGAAAGATGAAACACCTTCGCTAGGTTAATTAAAAATAGTCTTTCTAAAAACATTTGTTTTAAAATCTCAAAAGTTTAGACTTAAGTTTGGGGAAATCATACGATCCCATAATCCAAGAGAAGTTTAAAAGTTCGAAATAGTGATGGTGTAACAATACAACGCCGTAACATAGTTTAATTACGACACATGACGTGGCTTTCTCAAAAGTCCCTATAAGCTAGTCAATGAAGTTGTCTATTAAGAATATCTAAGGTTGACTCGTTTTAAGGAAAGTAACAACCTAACTTACTCGAACAAACCTTCAAAAATCAAAGAAAAAGGAAAAATGATTTAGGAGGGTAACTACCTCTTATCTGTGTTCACATATTGGTAACTTCTTCTTTTTTGTACATAATAAAGCAACTAACTTGTTTTAACTGTTTAAATTACACCAATATTATCATCTAATACCCTTTTTAACCTGTAACTCAAAGGGAAAATGTCTTAGGAGGGTAACTACCTTTTATCCGTGTTCACATATTGGCAACTTCTTATTTTTTGTACATAAGAAAGCAACTAACTTGTTTTAAATGTGTAACATCCCAAAAATCATGACCGAAAATTTCGTTTTTAATTTAATACTAAAACCATAATTGTCAAACCATTAATTTAATACTCCGGTATCGGGCCTCGCCCGACATTAGGCCCTGCCTGGCATCGAGCCCCGCTCGGTATACAGATCAGTCTCTCTTAGGCCCTGCCTGTCTCCGGGCCCCGCCCGCTAAACACATACAATCATATAACATGCTAACACATAAAGAAATATACTCTCCTGTATCCCTGTCCTAAGAAACATACTCTGCTAATAATAAGATACGAAACTTCGTCCGTACTCAGCTAGTTCCAGCCAGGGCTTCAACAATGCAAGGTGAGTCTCCTCACTATGTGAATAGGTCTAAGGCCACAATGCCAGCCCATATAGTCTATGAGTAGGAAGACTCGGGGGTTAGCCCTAGGCATTGTATGATAGTATGTTATTCCAGACCAAGGTCTGATGTCGGGCGGGTGCCCGAGGAATGTTTGCATGTTAGATTATACTTGTTGTCTGTATGATACTTGTATGTGCCTGGTAAAGAGGTGAGTGTGGGCGAGGTCTCGTATCCCATCATTAGCTGAGTACGAACGATGTTCTGTATCTCATTATTAGCAGAGTATGTTTCTTAGGACATGGATACAGTAGAGTATGTTTCTTTATGTGTTAGCATGTTAAATGATTGTATGTGTTTAGCGGGCGGGGCCCGGAGACAAGCGGGGCCTAAGAGAGACATATATGTATATCGAGTGGGGCTCAATGTTAGGCGGGGCCTGATGTCGGGCGGGGTCTGATGCCGGAGTATTAAATTAATGGTTTGACAATTATGGTTTTAGTATTAAATTAAAAACAATTTTTGGTCATGATTTTTGGTATGTTACACAGTTAAAACAAGGTAGTTGCTTTCTTATGTACAAAAAATAAGAAGTTGCAAATATGTGAACACGGATAAGAGGTAGTTACCCTCCTAAGTCATTTTCCCTTTGAGTTACCGGTTAACACAGGTATTAGCCGGTAATATTGGTGTAATTTAAACAGTTAAAACAAGTTAGTTGCTTTATTATGTACAAAAAAGAAAAAGTTGCTAATATGTGAACACGGATAAAAGGTAGTTACCCTCCTAAGTCATTTTCCCAAAGAAAAACATCATGACTTGAATATTTAATTAATACTCATTATATCTCCAACATTTTATATGCATTAATTACCATGGTTTTAAAAAACACGTCATGGCGCGCCTCAAGACTTGCCATGGCGCGAGGCGTGGTGTAGCCGTTACGAAAACGTCGGCGCCCAAATAACGTGTCAAGGCGCGCCATATCGCGTTATGGCGTGAGTTTTTTTCAAGGCGCGAGTTTTTTTGGTTTTGTTTTTTTATCTCGGGCCTAAAATAAATATGTTTTTGTTAACTTTTTTCTATTAGGTATTAATATAACACTTCTAAAAACTTCATATATTTTGATAAAATTCAATAATTATATTATTTATATCTTTTAATGTACATAATATAATCACGCCTTGAAAAACGTCATGGCTCGCCAACGCTTGTCATGGCTTAACTTTTACCTTGCCGCCAAGCCACGTCTTACGTTATTTAGAACATTGTTAATTACTTTCTTAAATAACTAAAATGATTGGTACACAATCAATCCTACATGCTAGACCTGACAATTATATACACGACATGATTAACACGACACAAACACGATACGAGTTTTCCGTGTATGTGTTTTAGAAATTCACGTTTCATGTTTATTCGTGTTTGACACGTATTTTAAATTCGTGTTTCGTGTCTTACACATGTCAAACACGAATTTACCTGTTTAGACACGTATAAGACAAGATACAAATTCGTGTTGACACATGATGCATACAAACACACATAAACACGTATCTATACATATATACTTTAGGGTTAAATTTTTTATTTATAATATATTATGGACCATTCACGTAAAAGTCAATAATTAGTTTATAGCCCTAGCTTAAAAAAAGCCATTAAAAACACGTTTATTTGTGTTTACGTGTAACACGATAACAAATGTGTCTATTCGTGTCGTGTCACGTGTTGTACGATTTTTTTACGCATCGTGTTCCTATTTGATACCCCAAACACGTTTTATAAATCGTGTCGTGTAAATTTGTGTCTGACATGAATACACGACACGCAGACACGGATTGTCAGGTCTACTACATGCACACAATAGATAGTTAGAACATAATAACCTAATATATATATATATATATATATATATATATATATATATATATACACACACACACACACACACACAGAGGGGGACGTAAGATTCTCTAGTAGATGTTGCCGGTCTGTAGTAGGTGTTGCCGGTGACACATTTTATAGTAGAAAAAAGAAAAAAAAAATCAAAAATTTTGCACTACCTCTGGAAAAACTAGGTATTGCCGGTGACACCGTTGGAACCATAGTAGATCCGCCATTATATATATATATATATATATATATATATATATATATATATATATATATATATATATATATATATATATATATATATATATATATATATATATATCGCACATGCATAGGATGATCCCATCTGCTGATTTATAGATGTATCTACTTAATTAACTGAAGTAATAGTTTTCCATTTGGAGATCCCTTTCAAGTTTCAATTCCAAAAAGTGCCGTCAACAACGATGAAGATCCATAGAAGGGTTTTGGCAATCTTGTCATGTTTATTTCTGTTTCAAATATATATTGTCCAATGCAGCAGCAGTAGCACCAAGAGCATTAACACCCGGACACTGTCTTATCAAGATACCAACATATATTCAAGGAGATTGCTTTTGAAATCTGTTGCAGAAGATCAACGCTCGTTGCAAAAGCCGGTAAATCACAATCGTAGTTTCCATCATTTTAATCAGAGTATGAGGAAGAAACCACATAGCGGCCCAAACCCAACTCAGAACAAGTAAATCGAGCCTTTTTTGTTGTTTTTTTTTTTTTTTTGTAGAATTTAAACTATATGTAGGTTTTTACGTTTTTTTATTTTATTTTTCTAGATATTATTTCCCAAGTTGTATTTGCAACTATTTTTCTAGATGTTCTGAAATATTCTCTGTGCAGTAATATTCAATATATTTAAACAAAAGTTTAATGATATTGTTTCTATATTTGTTTTAAGTTATGTGTTTTTGTTGTCATTGATCTCCTTGTATGTTGTATGTGTACACGAAATCACATATATTTAGCGGAAGACATGAGTATCTCTTCCCATAAAGAAGCATAAAAAATAGAGGTTGAACAATCACATGGATTCCATAAAATCTAGTTAATTTTCCCGTGAAATATAAAATAAAGGTTGAACAATCACATAACAAGGTTTTATTGGGATGTCGTTAAAAATTGATATTTATTGGAGAGATGACATAAGACTCAATGAGGTGCAATTGTGCAGGGTCGTTGGACTCACCAGAGGTGCCCGGGTGCATGGTCCTCATGTATGTCATCGAAGGTGTCAAATTGAACCGTTTAGGCCTATAATAACCGATAATAATGATACGTTGTAAACAAGAAAATCAAGTTTAAAAAAAGAAGGGATATTCGCAAAAAATGACCGATTTTTTTTTTTCTTTTGGATTATAGAAAAATGAAAAATGTTTTGGGCTTTTTCAAATATGACTACCATGTTCGAAATATCTTGTTTTAGACTTAAGCATGATTATATATATTTTTTGAACAGTAGCAAATTAATTTTATAAACTAAACAACCAAAGCTAGCTAGGAGCTAACAAATAAAAAATTAAGGCGGGATTGGATTGTTCAACCAAGAAAGCCAATTAATCCTAGCCTTACATTTACAAAAATTAAACCAGTGAAACGAAAACTCAACAATATTATCAAAAATAAATTGTTTCTGATACTTTGAAGATTGAAAAACAAATGCATTCCTATACGTCCAAAGCACCCAAACGGTAGTCATAAACACCAATTACACAATCACTCTCTACATTCAACGAACCGGGTGTGCATCAATCCAAGCAAACATCTCCGAAGGCTTAGAACAAGAAGGCATCTACAAATCGAGCCACAAAGCAATACGATTCCACACTTGATTCGCCAAAGAACAAACAAAGAACATGTGAAAAATATTCTACATTCCAGTCTGATAACAAGGACACAGAATCAACTTCAAATCCACTCCTCTATCAACCAAATTCGAACTTAGAAGGGAGCCTATCTAACACAAAATGCCAAAAGAAAAAATTAACTTTAGTAGGAACAAAATGGACTCATAACTCTCAAGGAGGAATTAGGGTTAGGGTTTCTGAAACTTGAGGGTGATGGAGTCCGATAAGGAACCCTAAAAATGACTTAGAGGGGTTTAAAGACGAAGCAGACCCTAAAAGAATCATGGGCTTGGCCCGGGACAACTGCCACATCGTGGCAACCTTTGGCCACGCCGTGTCAATCTAATAACACACGTGACCCATTAGACCATTGCCATGTCGTGGCCCTCCTTGGCCACATCGTGGCATAGGATTTTCTCCAAAACTAAATCTTTGGTACCTGATAAAAGTAAGTTTAACCAATCTGGAACATAGGTGTTGCAATTCTCCCCCCACTTAAATTAGGTTTCGTCCTCGAAATCGCTCCCTACTACACCCAGACTATTCAGACAATCCTTCCAGAATCCTGATCCGAACTAAGAAGTCAGCTCATACAAAAGATTGCCTTACTATACTACAATCAAAACCCAATCTTAGTGAAACTCACATACCCTGACTAATAATAAATCCTTGACCCGCTAACTTTAGCCAATGAAGAATAACCATCACTACTTTGCCCGAAATCCAGATATCCAATACCTTGTTTGACTCCTAAGCAGGCAAAACCATCTCGGAACACAGTCAATATGACTTCCCTTCGCAACCCAAAACATACGAAACCCTTCCGACCCCGAATTATCTTGCTAATACCACTAAAAAACAGAACCTTTGACTGTTCACTAATGTTGAACCCTCCGCTTGAAAACAAAGGTGACTCCTAACACGAGTCTTAGATAAATAAACGTTGTAATGGAACACAAGTAACATCAACATATTCCACAAACTCCCTTTAACCACTTCTAAATCAAGGCATCTTATAAAGAAAACTTGAGAGACCACTCAGAAACCTACAACTGCCAAGAAACAATCCAATAACTTGAGAATACTCAATTGCAACGACTATCTTTCTCTCCCTAACTGTAAGACCCAATTTCCACTAAGAACCACACAACCAGAAACTTTCAAAACTACAACCACAAACCAACTCCATCAATATACTTCCCGGAACCCGGAACCCATCAGTTCTAAACTTCAGAAACTATACTCTAAGACTGATGACTATCTATTTGTTGTACCTACCACTAGTCCCTGACTAAGAACACCACCAAAACATGCAGAAAGAATACTTAAAACACACCGATCGTGAATTTCGCCCAATCCCGAATCTAGAAATTGTTCCTAAAAAACTTAAATACACACTTGACTTCCTGACAAATCATCACAAACCCACTGCTCCCACAAGCATAATGATGGTTCATCTAAGAATTTCATGTTGCATCCAAATCCCTTATCAGTTCAGGTGTACATCCACCTAACAAATCACTTGATACATTCACAACAAACTTCATGACTTGAAATTCCATACTTGATACACAATATTGGTAACCAAACTCCTAGTAACTAGCCCGCAAGCAAATGGGGTTCATAATGCAAACACTCCGAAAAAGACTTCTGATGAGCAAATATTACTCCCAACAACCTTTAATTGTCCACATGATCAAAACCAGTTGGCCACTGAGTCTCCCAACTTCCAACAATGCACTAACACTGAAACATGCCAAGAAAACTAACGATCTGAGACCTAAGAGTCTCAATCAAATGACTGTCGGGTCCCACCCATATAAATCATACATCCACTCGTTCATGATACATCGTGACACCATCTAACCACGAAACGATAAGCTCACGGTAGTATGTCGATCTTTCCGTCAACCCATCATTAGCCTGAAGACTCACGACCTGCACCACAAGGGCCTAAAGATACCCAACCATCAATTCACCTAATTGAAGGAACCAAATCAACATCCCTCTCAATGTTAACCGCACACAATATACCCTTCTATAATGCATAATTTCTTTCACGATACAGGCTGCTACCAATGCAAAATTAGACGAAAACATGGTCGCACGCAACCAGATAATGAGATAGACGGTTACTCTCTTGTTCGAGTTCAAGGGCTACAAATCAATTAAGAACCATGCCAATAACTCGAGCCAAGTGTTCTCGTTCTATCTTACTCAACCTACATATTTCCACAAGGGAAACACATAACCAACCCTAGATCTAGTGCACTCCTTCTTCCTCACAACCTTACCCATAGTGTTCCTTAACGATCGATACTCAACTTGAGCGACCCAAACACCTATTCACCTATTCCTCGATGTTCCTTAAAGGAATACTGGCTACAATGAGCTCCTTGTCCAACAAATTCTATCCACGAAGAAGAATCTTGCATTCCTGAACACATACATCCGATGGTAACTTGCTTTGCACCCCCGTCTTGATCAAATCCTAAACTAAATTTTCGCATACCCGAACCGCAAATCCCTACGACCCATTCTTATAAAACTGTGACTCGAACGTATCAATAATCCTCCAAGCCGAACATCTATCTCGCCTCCACTTAAGATTCAAACTACCACCAACTAACATTGCAAATCGAACTAAACTCAAACCAGCTCACCCAAATACATAACATCCCTGAACCTTGGAATGTATAACACAACGCAAGATGATCTTCCAGATATAGACGAAGCAAACTCAAATAGATTCTGAATCTCAGATGGAGACCTCGAGAATATCCCAATCATTACTGCCTCTAACATCAAGATTTACATGCATATGCACAAGCAATAATTCTGACAATCCATTCATAATACCAACTTCCAATCTAGAAACCAATAGACTACCACACTCCTCGTCTCCTAATCCCCAACCATCAATTCATCGTGAGAATCATTCATAAATACAAAAGACATCATTCCTATAGTCGGGATACATAAGAGACAACAAAAGTTGTCACTCTCGATTCTTTTCCTTAATCACCTGAAACCATCATATAGCACCTGACCTGCCTATATCCAAAGAAAGCAGACCCTTGATCTCATCTCAAGGCAACCATAACACAAGAATCCTCTTGTGCCTTTTTACACTGTTATATTGCAACTAGAACCACAACCATCTGAAAATCACATGTTTTCTTTGTCTTTCTCTCTCCTCCGAACACGAAAAACTGGAAGAACATAGCCCCTGCCGTAGATAGTGACATTCTAATCTATCGACCAATCACTCAGCCTTCGGTTACAATCCTTGAGCCGATCATAACCATCACTTCTTTCTTAAGTGCTGCAACTCAACTAGCACTATCTTGATCAAGGACCTCGAGACCTCAAAATCAACTAACTCACCTAGTTATGAACCATTAAAAACCAACCTGACATAGCCACTAAGGCCCAAAAAATCACCATACCATCTTCATTCTGAACAACCATATCTAAAAGATCAACAAATACGGAAACACTACCACTAATCATGGTTATCAAACCATGTTATCTACCCTTAACCAACTCCTTATAATCCTCATGACTCCCTTCGATTCGAGTATAGATCATGTGCTTCCAATAGTACAGTCCTAATACTACCTTTCACACATATCCATACTTTCCTCAAAACGTATCCCAAGTCCTCTAAATCACCTACTCATAGTAATGCTCCTAATACGCGTTAAACAGCGTAGCGACCAACCTAAAGCACTTCCTAGGCTCTTTTAGGATCCCCACCTCACCCTGCCATCAGATACTAAAAAACACCTATTAATGTCATCTAACCACTGCATGAATACAATTACATGCAACAAAACTTTAATAATATTTCAACTAAAGAACCAACCCTACAACGTTTAGACTCGAATGAGAGCTACACAACATGGTCGAATCAATCATTCAAAAATTATTTAACCTTTGCAGCATGTAACTTAACATATTCATTAAATAGTTAACTTACATCAATATAAGTCCTTCAAAGCACACAAAGCAAGCGACATTCGAGCAGTAAACTCGTTTGGCACTAAAATACCATAAAATCAGGCAGATCCTTACACGCAAATCCTAGCCACTAGGCCCAAGCATCTAGGATACACATACATCATGTATCAGCTCTATCAAGAGTGGTTAATAGATCCTCACACTGGCCCTCCATAAACTGTACTCACTCATGAAACTTCCACCAACCTTGTAGCCACTCGTGCATGTTAATCATACATAACGCTGGATCCCATAGATAGTCGAATACTTGATTCTACCATATGCCTACAACCAGATAAGGAATAGGAAATAAGGCAAAATTAAACATTCCTATGCTATAAAATCTTAGTTATGTACAACTATGATGCACAAACTAAGCAACTACAGTAATGATATCAATTCCATCTAGAATACAAGAGATTCTCCTATGCTATAAGGCATCGTACATCATGCAATTCCTGAGGATCCCTAGCCTACAAACTAGAATGCAATTCTATCATAATCATCATACATAAATAACAATATGGGTATCTTGGGGTACACTTCCTTGCTCTAGTTGATCGTACACATCTCATCCTTCTTTGGTTACCTTTGAAAAAAATTGAATTTTTTTTTGAAATTTTTTACAGATCCTTAGTTTGAATCTGGATTCACAAGAATGCTCATCTAATTCACTCAAACTAGAGCTCTGATACCAACTTGTAACTTCCCAAAAATCAAGGTAAAATTTTTCATTTTTGAAACCAATCCAAAACCATAAGTATTCACAAGATATAGTTTCCAAAAGTCATAAATATGAATCAAAGTATCCCAAAATCAAATCTAAAAAAAACCCAAGAGAATATGCATGATCAAGGCTTCGCCTTACCCCTATTATCTAATCTAACTGAAACCGTAAAATCAAATTGTAAGCCAAATCTTAGTGAGTTCCCCCAAAGTAACATACACAACCAAATTAATAACAGCATGCATGCATGCATGAGCCTTCAGCATGACTGGACCGCATCGTAGGGCTTATAGCCTATCTAGACTGCTCTCGGAGCCTTCAGCCTGACTGGACCACCTCATTGAGCCTATAACCTATCTGGACCACTCTTTGGGCCTTCGGCCTGAATGAATTGCTTCATAGGGCTACATTCTATCTTGATCGCCTCGGGTATCTTGGCCTTCAGCACAAAGCATGACCGTCTCAACCCAACAATAATAATAACATGTCAACATATACAGTAACATTCAATAGCCAAAAACTATAGATAATAACAATCTAACATATATCCAACATAACATCATCCTATATACCAGGATACATAATCCAGTGGCTCGACATTGGTGCCTTTGACCCACAAGTACAGTGAAGATGTAACACCCGAAATCATGAGTAATAATTGTGAAAATAAATCCCCTTTCTAGAGTTAGACACGATGTGTTGGAGGAACCAACACGGTGTGTCTAAATTGAAGAAACACGACTTTCTTTAAGTTTAACATGACGTGTTTATGGAGCAACATGGGATGTTGGCGGCTAGTTGAGAAAACCATAATTTTTAGGGTTTTGCACCCTATATAATCTCCTTATGTCCCAAGTGGTGGTCTTTAATCAGCCTCCAACTCCCCATATGGACCCTTGAGAAACCTAATCATATTTCCCTCTTATTTTTTAGTTAGTGTGGTGTTTTGGAGCAAAAGAAGGAAGAAGTTGAAAGAAGGAAGTAAGGATCCAACAAGCAAGCCCTTATCTTTCAGTTTGACAGTCTTCTGGACCTTTGTAAGTGTCCAAGATCTAATTTTTATTCCTCTATGCTATTAGGTGTTGACTTTTGGCCTTTTTCTTGTAGTTCTTGAGTGAGGTAATGGTTATATATCATAAAGTTAGCAACTTTATGAATCTCCAGGTCTATGTGACCTTGTAGAGTCTAAGATCTGGCCTATACTCGAGTTTTGATTCCATGCATGAAGAGTAGGTCATAAATCCCCATTTTTGACCTATTTTGGGTTCAAGACATGCATTGGACTTGCATTTCAATAAATCACCGATGTTTGGGATGGTTTTGGAGATAGAATCTCTTCTAGAAAGGATGAGTTTCAAACTTAAAGGATTTAGTGCTTCTTGGTTAATCCTTTGAACCTAAAGGCCTTGTGGTTGGGTTTTGGGACCCTTGGAGTAGTTCTAAAGGATAAAGTTGGAAGCTTTATCCTTCTTGATAGCATTTGGGTCCAGATTTGAGCCATGAAGTCCCTAGAATTGAAGAAAACAACTGAATGTATTAAGCTGAAGAACTTGGGCAAACACGACGTGTTTGCAAAGCCAACACGTCGTGTTAGCTAGAGTTTTCCTAATTGTCTGGATGCTATCGAAACACAGCGACTTTGCTAGTAAACACATTGTTTTGGGTCAACATGGATTGTTGACCTTGACTGTTGACTTTGACTTTGACCGAGTTTGACCTTGAGGGTATTTTGGGTGTTGATGAGATTTTGATTGAATTGGTCATTTGATGGTTGTAAGCATTTGAGTTCAGAGCTGAGATTTAGAGTCAGACCTTATCAGTTATGTGCTGCTTGTGAGGTGAGTTGTCCTCACTATACTTACGGGTTGAAGGCACCAATGACGGCCCATTGATTGATATCCTGTTACACGTGCTATTATTTTGTTATGATCTGTTAGATCAGTATCCTGGTAGATAGGATGTTGTTATGTTGTTATGATTTGTTAGATTGGTATCCTGGTAGATAGGATTTTGTTATGCTTAGTGATCCGTAGATCTGTGTGACGTACTGTAGACTGTTATATGATTATTGGTTATATGTGCACATGTTTGGTCGGTGGATGAGGCTTCACTGCTTTGTGTGTAAGCCAACAGGCCATGGTATTCCAACCTGATGGTTGATTGGACCCATAGTATGTTGGCATTTCAACCCGATGGTTGACGGTCCTGGGGTATTCCAACCCGATAGTTGATTTGACCCATAGTATGTTGGCATTCCAGCCCGATGGTTGAGGGGCGTGGGGTATTCCAACCCGATGGTTGATTGGACCTATAGTATGTGGCATTCCAACCGGATGGCTGAGGGGCCTAGGGTATTCCAACCCGATTGTTGATTGGACCCATAGTATGTTGGCATTCCAACCCGACGGTTAAGGGGCTGGGGTATTCCAACCCGATGGTTGATTAGACCCATAGTATGCTGTTATTATGTTCATGTTATTGTTTGTGTGTTGGTATTTTGGGGGAACTCACTAAGCTTCGTGCTTACAGTTCTGGTTTATGGTTTCAGGTGCTTCAATGGATCATGGCAAGGCGAAGGTCACCCCAAGCTTAAACCTTACTTGTCCTCAAGTAAGACAAGACTAAATGAACTTGGGATGAACTACCCTAGAAATAAAAAGAATGGATAGAACCATGGAACCTGTTCGACGTTAGTCAACATGGTCAGAATTGATTTCGCTGCTATCTCACAACTTTTTCATCCGATGACAATGGAACCATAAACCACAGCCAGGACAACTCCTTTAGGTGAGTAAGGAGGGATGAGCAGTCGCAGCCTCAATGGAACATGTATACAATGAAGAACATCTGTAGTAGGGAGAAAGCAACTGGATGGGCTCGGGTGGAGCTCTTCTTTAAGTGCACACTCTGATCTCACATCTGCTGGTTTCTCTCATGTGTAACTAGGTTTAATCGCTCGGGCACCGTTGTAGGAATCAGTTCACTTAGTGTTGGCCCAAACCTCCCGTAGTATCCGACTCGACAGTCTCTCTAACATCACCAATTTTTGAGAAAGAAAAGAAAAAAAATAATAATAACAACTCGATCTATATACAATAAAAAAGACCTATACAAATGAATATCAAACGTCGGGTGACCAAGATGTTGGAAAATTTGTTCAATAATTGAACCGGCCACCTATCTAAGATAGTTGCAACTGAAAATTTGCATGCTTCATTTTGTTTTTGTTTTTTTTTTTTTTTTGATGAGAAAACCCTTTGACTCAAAATTTGGTTCCCAAAGGTGTGTAGGTGGAACCGAAAGGGTAATGATATAATCCGAATGGCCTAAGAGTGAAAATGACCATGTGTGGAGCATAAAGATGTAATGTAAGCTCCTTTTCAAACTTGTGGTTTTTCAAAGATAATGAAAATGTCCAAATGTGGACTAAAAGACTCTCTAAATTCTAAGAAAATCGCAAAAAGATATGGTGATGTAAAGAGACCGGATATGGATTCTACTCGGGGACAAGCACCAATGCTTCATCCTAACAGTTCAAACATGATCAAGTGTGTGATCCTCTCTGCGGTAGTGACCGCAAGGATAAGAACACCCATTGCTATAGTATATCCTACAGTTGTTAGTATTGTATGCATAATTCTTCATGAAACTACCTGGCCATGATCACTTACCCCTTTAAGCTACCAGCATCTGATCCCAAGTATGAAATCCCAAACTGCAGCTAGTGGTCCTGATTCGATGGGTGAGATAGCAACAAGATCCTGGACCAATAATGATACAATAACTGTGAACCTGTTCCATGGCATCCAAGAGAGGTGAGAATAAATAGACAACAAAAATGCATGAATGCTAATGTCTTAAGCTAAATGTTATGCAAAAATAAAAAGTAGAAAAGAAGAAAATAAAATCTTTTTGAATTTTTATAAAATAAAAAAAAATGAATGCAAATTAACTTAAACTAATATGTTATGCAACCTAACTAAAAATGCATGAAAAAGAGTAAGAAAGAAAAGGGAAATGCCCCACCCCAAGCTTAAGAACAAGCATTGTCCTCAATGCTTAAGGAAAGGGCGGAAAGGACCTAAATCGGAGGGTCGGGCGGCGGG
This sequence comes from Lactuca saligna, assembly GCF_052625555.1. Lineage (NCBI taxonomy): Eukaryota > Viridiplantae > Streptophyta > Magnoliopsida > Asterales > Asteraceae > Lactuca > Lactuca saligna. The sequence continues at coordinate 285,382,355 of NC_136421.1, read as the reverse complement.
AAATGTCTGTGGCGGTGGTTTCGTGAAATTACGACCGGTAGAACTCCGCCAATCTTGAATTTTCGAGCGAGGTAGATGCTGGAAGGTTATATGAGAGGAATGGAGTGGGAGGTCAAGATGATTAAATAAAGAAGAAGAGAAGCTGAACATTTTAATCTATGGGTCAAAAAGGGTCAATTTCGGTCAATGTTGGTCAAGAAAAGTCAAAAGGTCAACTCATTAAAACCTTTGGTCAACACCTGGTCAAATAATAGCCAAAAATAGCCCAAATTGCCCAGCACAGTGCGCGGGTCGCGCAGTGTAGCACGCGGGTCGCGCAGACCTTGCAGTTAAGTCTTGGGCCAATGTCGCTTCATCACACCTGGCCGCGCAACCCCCTGATCCTGATCTTCATTTTTGCTTCATTTTTCTTCGTTTTTCACCCGTTCTCGCTTTGGAAGGTGCCAAAAACCTAGAAACTCTTGATTTCTTCAAAAACAATTCTTTTGAATCCCAAAAGCATCTTCAAAAGTCATTTATTCAAATTAAAAACACAAAAACACAATGCTTTCCAAAAATTCCATTCTTTAACGTCTTTGGCGAGACGCCTCCAAACTTCACTTTAACACTTTGGAGCGTCCAAATGGATGACATCTTGGATATTTGAATCAAAAACTTCATTAAATGGCTTCAATCGATGTCCATTAACCTTGTAAATTTTCCCCGTGTCGACATTTTTTAATTTCCACACCTCCATTGAGACTCTTTTCTTGTATTTGACTTTCTTTTTACGGGAGAACCATACCGGACTCAAACCTTTGATAATAGCAATCATCCAACCATATTCTTTCTTGTACTTGTTCATTAAGGTGACCAACTCTTCCTTCTTTGACATGGTTTTTGAGTAGGTGACCGGTTGGGCGTCTTCTTTCTTGTGATACGTATCCTTTGAAGAGTCCGACAAATTTATCGCTTCCATCTCTTGTGGTTGGTCTACCAATGGAGTTAGTTTCTTAATGGTAGTGGGCGGCTCAACCTCTCTTTCATTAACCCCTATCACTTCCTCTATAGTTTCATTGTCATCTTTTTCAATTTCTTCTTCTTCTTTGACAACCTCTTCCACTTCTACTTCTTCTTCCTCTTCTTCATATAACACTCTTGGGCCATCAAAAATTTTCTCATCCTTCAAAGGAATGGAACATGCACTATGCGATGCGCTCTTTTCGGATGGTAATTTGTCTTGAGCTTCCATTAAACTAATTGATTGAGCAATTTGTGTTATTTGTTGCTCTAAGCTTTTGAGGCTAGCTTGGGTTGTTTCCTAAAAAATTTGGGTAGAAGTGGCAATGCTTTTAACAATGTCCTCTAAGGACATGCTTGGCGTTTCAGTTTGTTGAGGAGGGTAAGGATAGGGTTCTTGGAACAGTGGAGTTGGTGGGTATTATTTATTTCCCTAAGTTTGGTATGGGTTTTGGTATTGGTTATTTCCCCAAACTTGGTTGTTGTCCCACCATTGATCATGTTGAGGTTGATCATAACTCGATTGGTTTGACAAATAGTAGCTTCCCTTCTCTTGCACGTCTCCCCATTCTCCTTGTAAATATGAACACATGTCGGAATGATGTCCATTTTGGACACAAAAATCGCAAAGAAGAGGTGTGGGCTGCACACTTTGGTCACTTTCAATCATCATAACTAACTGAGCTAGCTCAGAAAGTCGCTCTTCGGTGCAAGGAGTGTTCATCTCCGAACCATACTTCTTTTCTTTTTTTTTTAATTTCAGGAATTTAAATTTGAGTACCTGCACAATGAGATCTAGGCATAGAGAAACAAATTGATTAAAAATAAACCAATCCCCGGCAACGGCACCAAAAATTTGGTGGTTGTCGAGGCCAACACAAATAATAACCCTAAATATTACACACTAAAATAGTGTATAGTGGTATAGGGATCGAATCCACGGAGACTGGTTCAATTTGATAACTCTATGAAAAATCTCTTTGTAAAATACTTGGAATATGACAATAAATTAAAAATAGGGGTTTTGATGTTTTGAAATACTTGAAACAAACTAGAATTAACTATGATTTAAATAGACAAATGCAACAAAAATAAGAGTTTGATGTAAAATCAATAAGGGAGAGATGGTTGACTTAAAGTTTCCTCACTTTGACTTTTGATGAACATATCATTAGAATCCAATGGTGCAATACTTTGATTTAAATCCTTAATTTGGCTATAGTAATCCAAGGAGCTTGAGATTACCTAGACTTTTCTTAATTGTTGAAATGGCTAGAGAAGCTCATAACAATTTCCTTAGTCAAAGTCACTAATTCCAAATAGCATGTAATTAGTGAAAGTCAACTAGCATTAAGAACCAAAAAGTCACCAAATCCAAAAGGGGTCAAATGCTTTCACCACCATGTTGGAGGAAATGTTTTTATGATTGTGTGAAGCAAAAACAACACAAAAATCATTTGTTGCTTGCTAATTTGAGGATCCTTTACTTAATCAAGAAATTAGCCAACTAATCACCACAAACACATTTAAACTCATGAACTAAAACATACAAGTAATGATAAGATGTTAAAACACAAAACATTCCCATAAAGATTCAAGAACATGTTCATGGATTCTTCAACATTCAACAAAAGTTCAAAGGATTAACCAAAAGTCAACCAAGATTAGCTTAGCCAAGCATGGCTAAACCCAAAGAAACAAAGTTAGAGAAAATTGTACCAAACATTAAGCAAGAATCAAAAGGTAAAAATATGATGTTCTTCAAGGGTTCTTGGCCTTCAAAAGTCTTCAAAACTCCAGAGAGAATCTTCAAAAATCAGATGTCCAAGAGTATGCAAAAGATGGGCACCAACCTTCCTCAAATAGCTCAAAAGAAGAATTTCCGAAACTGCCCCTGCAGGAGGTTGTGCGACCCGCGTGCTCTTACACGGGTGGGTTGCGCGGGTGGTCCCTGGATGTAGCATCTTTGAGGTTTTGGGCCTCCATAGCTTAGCCCACTTGGCCCAGGTCGAATCCAATCACCTCCTAGCCCATTTTCTTCAAGTTTTTCTTCATTTTAAGCCCAATTTGACCTCTCTAAGTCCTCCAAAGCTCGTGAACTCGCCCGATTAATAATTTACGTACGCTTGAATATTCCCCCGCATCTTGCAAATTTAAAGTTTATTTTTCTCCAAGTCTTCAAATAATCATCAAGATCACTCTATGCATCATCTCCACTACCCATCAAGCCCAACGTCATTTTTGTCTACCAAATCTCATCGCCTCCTATACGTCCCGAACACTCCCGCTCCGCTAGACCCAAAAACCTGCAATTATGCTCACAAGATTCGAGAGTACCCGAAATAGTTATAAAATAACAAAAAGGAAAATATGCATGGAAATTATCTAAATTATGAATGAAATATGCTAAAATAAACTATAAAAAGAAGTAAATAAAATGAAGCTATCAGAAGGCATGACCATACACATCCTTGGTTTACAACTGACTAGATCTTGGAAAACACTGATTTTTAATTAACATTTTGGAAATAATAGTTTGTAAACACTTTTATTAATAAATTGGTAATTTGGAAAGGTCTAAATTTGTTGATAATTTTGGGATGTTACAAGTTGGTATAAGAGCCTTGGTTTGAGTGAATTGGAGGAACACTCGTGTGAATCCAATCTCCAACTAAGGAAAAAGATTTATAAAACGATTTTTAAATGGTTTTCAATATAAACAAGGAGGATGCAATGTGTACGATCAGTCGGAGCCATTAAGTAGACCCCAAATTACCACATTGTTATTTGATATTGTGATATGTTAGAAAAACATGCTAGTAATAGGCTAGGGATCTTTAGGAATTGCATGATAGAATTGCCTGATTATACGATGCATGATAGCCTAGGATTCTTTCTTATATGAAATTGACATCATTATTGTAGTTGCTTAGTGTATACATCATAGTTACACATAATTAAGATTCTATAGCCTGAGAATGTTTGGTTTGGCCTTATTTCCTATTCTTCTTTGATGAAGGGATTTGGGTAGGATTAGATATTCAACTATCTATAGGATCAACATTATGTATGATTAGCATACACAAGTGGCTGTAAGGTTGGTGGAAGTTTCATGAGTGGGTGCAATGTGCAACGAGTCAAAGAGAGGAATGGTTAGTCACTCTTGAGAGAGCGAGGGGAGGTTGAAGGTGCATCCGAGGTGCTGGGATTTGGAGATATGGAATTTCTTATGAGAATCCATATGATTTTATTGTGTTTTAGTGCCAGTTGACTCCACTACTCGAATGTTGCTTGCTTTGTGCTTTGTGGGGCTCGCATTGATGAGGGTTGACCATCAAATGATACACTAAGTTACATGCTATGAAGGTTATATAACCATAGATTGAAGGAGTTGGCCCTATTTCGTAGTTCTTGTTTGAGTCTAACCGTTATAGGGTTGGGTCCTTTAGTTGAAAGATTATTGAAGTTTTGTTACATGTAATTGTATTCATGAAGTGGTTGGCTGACATTGATTGGAGTTCTTCAACAGCTGATGGTAGGGGAGGCCAGGAAATCCTAGGAGAGCCTAAGAAGTATTTTGTGCGATTGTTTTGTTGTTGAGCGGGTCTAGGAGTATTATTATGAGTAGGTCTTAGAGGACCTGGGATGATCCATGAGGAAAGTATGGATAGGTGTGGAAGGTAGTATGAGGCCCATACTATGGGAAGAATAGGATCCATACTTGAATCGAGGAAATTTTTGAGGATTCTAAGGACTGGTCGGGAGAAGATATCATGGTTGGATACCATGAACTGTGGTAGTAGCCTCGTATCTATCGATATTGGTTGTGGTCGCTCGGATAGGAGGTTGGGTCTAGTAATGGTTCAGCCCTAACAACGATATTGATTTGGATTGATTGGTGCAGACATATATGAACTTCTTGGTTTTGAGCTCTCAAGGCTAGGGTTCTGCTCGAGACCATGCATTTGAGTCGCGGGACTCAAGGATGGATCGACTATTATGATTGGTCTGGGTATTGTAGTTGGAAGTAGAATGGTTGATTAATGGTTGGTATGTCTCTATCTATGCTGGAGATTTTGCCCTTTCAGTTTTCGAGTTCATGGAAGAATTGAGTAGGCTGTGACCTTCAAGGTTGGGAGGTAAGCCCAGTTTGGGGTCGGTTGGTCGCGGTGTTGGAGATTGGATGTCAGCGCGGTAGTGTGCAAATGGGTTGATGTGTTATGGGCGCTTTGTGATGTGATTAAGGGTCAGTGTTCTTGGATTATAGCAGGATGGCCATCGGTCTGGTGGTTGGAAGTGCAGGAAAGGAGTGTATATTTTGGGATCATAAGTCGATATTGGTTTATGCTGTTGTAAGGGATCCGTAGTGATAAGTGGTCATGGTTGGGACATTTTAGAGATCTTCCACAGAAATTGAGGATTCTCTTTGGGTTTGTGTGATCCTTATCTAGAAGATCATTCTATGTGTATTATTCATTCCCGGGGTCGGGGGATGGTTTTACCTGGTTGAGCAGGGTGAGTTACTGGTTGGTTTCACCACTAGTGGGTAGTAGTTCGAACCTAAGTGGGGGGGGGGGACTGATTATTCTGCTTGGAGGATCTTTGATCCGTTAGGGATCATGGTATTGAGGAATGGTTTTAGGGACCTGTGGTGTGAATATGTGGAATTTCGGTTCAGGGCTTGGTCAAGGAAGAGGTATATACTGGGTAATGATCATATGCACGTTTAGGGGAGACTCATGGGTTGTCACTCATCAGGAAGGGAGTGATCAATGAGGTCATTGCAGATATTGATTCATATTGGGGTGCCAAGGAATATATAAGAACCACTAGGATTACTCAGGTTGAGTATCGGTGGCGAAGGGAAAACTGTCAGCTATGTGTATGGATTTATAATTATAGTCTAGTTTGGGGAAGGGATCGATCAAGGAATCAGTTTCGGAATTTGGTGTGTTCATCCCCGCAAGGGTTTTGGTTCATTTGATTTAATGTCATGTGATCACGATTATTGGTCGCATCATTTGTTATTTAGCAGAGAGTCCTTGAAGGTGTGGAGTGTAATAGTTGAAGTTCTCTGTATGCGTCATCTTATCATTGGGTTTAGTATGGTTTAGGTTCCTTTGGTCTTTGGGTATGCTTACCCTCTCTGGCGATGTGGAATTTTGGTTTATAGCGGTCTTGGGTTGGGTGACAATCAGAGTCGTTTCAGAAACATTCTCGAGTCGGTTGTATGTTGGTGGAACCTGTTCAATCTCTATCAAGTATGGAATCTTGTTTAATTGATCATGAGAATGTCTTTTGTTAAGATTGAGGTTCGTTGTTCGATAGAACATCAGTATTTCTGCCCTTTTTGGATGAGGTTATGGGTTCATTAGGATGTGTATTGTGGAAATTCATTGTGTGTATATGGGCTGGACAAAATAGCAGTGGGGCATGGATCGAATTATTTGCTTGGTGGTGATTTCCTTGAAATTGGATCAATATTCTTAGATCAGATGTGACCATGATTTCGTTGAGTTTTTCATTGGTAGCAACTTGTTCTGTGAAGGAATTGGTTGTGGTATAGTTATGGCATTGTTATGCTCGGTTAGTGTTAAAGGGGATGTTGTTTAAGTCCCTGCAAGGCAGTGGAAAAGAGGTTGAGAGCATGTTGGCCTGTGATGTTGGTCACGAGAGCCAGGAGGAATATGTAAGGTCGACAAGATTGGCGTGATAGCAGGAGCATTCCAGTCAAGGGTTGAGGGCCAGGTATGGCATTCCAGACTCACGCTGAGGGCTCGATGTCAATCTAGACCTATGTTGAGGACCTTGTAAGGGTATTCCACACATAGGTAGTGGGCCCAGTGATCATGATATTTTATGTCATCTGGGAGTGGTACCTTTAGTATTGATGCATTAATGGAAGTTGGGAGACACAATCAGTTGGTTTGGATAAAGGGAACAATTAAAAGTGGTTGGAAGTATCGGCCGTGTACCAGAAAGTCTCTCAGAATGTTTGCATTATACCTCCTTTTCTAGCAAGTTGTTATGAGGGGTTGATTATCAAGGTTGGGAGTCGGTTATGAAGTCGCAACCCAAATTTCTTCGTTAATGTATTGGGTATTTTGCTTGATGGGGGTACATTTGAATTGTCAAGGATTGGAGGAAAATGTGGCATTCCTAGAATTCTCATCTTTGCTCACAGGAGTAGTGGTTGGAGTAGCATGACAGGGAGTCACCCGTTAATTAAAGGATTTTGGTGCATCTTATGGACTTTGGAGTAGTTGAAGATTCATGATTCATGTGATTGGGTTCATTTCAGATAAGGTATTGAATTCCTGGTTTTGAGTTGAGTAGTGATGGTGGTCTTTTATCAGGGAATCGGTAGGTGGTTGGGGATTTATGTTCTCGGGTATCTATAAATTCGCTCAGGATGGATAGGTTGTTTGGTTCAGGTTGTGAAGTTGATTCCTTGTGGGGGCAGTTTTGTTAGATGTTATCTGTCATGGAGTACAACATTATTCAGGGTTTTTAGCTTCAGGTATAACGATTAGGTCTTCTATTTTGGGTTCAACATCAGTATGGGTGAGCGGTCATCAGAGCGGGGTGACTTCCCTAGTCATGTTTTGGGGTTTGGGGAGTTCGGTCTGGATCGTCATTTCGGTGGGGGAGATTGTAAGGAATCATTTCGAGGACAAAATCTAATTTAAGTGGAGGAGAGTTGTAACACCCGAAATCTTGAGGAATAATTGTGGAAATAAATCTCTTTTCTAGGGTTAGACACGGTGTGTTGGAGGAACCAACATGGCGTGTCTAAATTGAAGAAATGCGACTTTCTTTAAGGTCAACATGGCATGTTTATGGGGGCAACACGGCGTGTTGGTGGCTGGTTGAGAAAACCCTAATTTTCAGTGTTTTGCACCCTATATAATATCCTTATGTCCCAAGGGGTGGTCTTTTATCAGCCTCCTACTCCCCATATCGATCCTTGAGAACCCTAATCATCTTTCACTCTTATTTGTAAGCTAGTGTGGTGTTTTGGAGCCAAAGAAGGAAGAAGTTGGAAGAAGGAAGTATAGATGCAGCAAGCAAGCCCTCATCTTCCAGTTTGGCATTCTTCTGGACCTTTTTAAGTGTCCAAGATCTGATTTGTATTCATCTATGTTGCCATATCTTAAGTTTTAGCCCTTTTCTTATTGATCTTGAGTGAGGAAAAGGTTGGATCTCATAAAGTTAGCAACTTTATGAATCTCCAGTTCTAAGTGACCTTGTAGAGTCTTGGATCTTGCCTATAGTCGAGTTTTGATGCCATGCATGGAGAGTAGATCATAAATCCCCATTTTTGACCTACTTTGGGTTTAATACATGCGTTGGACATGCATTTTTATAAAGCACCGACCTTTGGGATGGTTTTGGTTCTAGAATCTCTTCAAGGATTTAGTGCTTCTTGGTTAATCCTTTGAACCTTCAGGCCTTGTGGTTGGGTTTTGGGACCCCTGGAGTAGTTCCAAAGGATAAAGTTGAAGCTTTATCATTTGGGTCCAAATGTGAGCCTTGGAGTCCCTAGAATGGAAGAAAACAGCTGAATGTATTAAGCTATTGGAACTTGGGCAAACACGACGTGTTTGCAAAGCTAACACATCGTGTTGGTTGGAGTTCTCCTGATTGTCTAGATTCTATCGAAACACGGAGTGGTTGGTAGTAAACACGATGTGTTGGGTCAACATGCTCTGTTGACCTTGATTGTTGACATTGACTTTGACCAAGTTTGACATTGAGTGTATGTTGGGTATTATTGGGATGTTGATGGAATTGATCATTTGATGGTTGTAGGAATTTGAGTTCAGAGCTGATACTCGGAGTTGGACATTATCAGTTGTGTGCTTTGTAAGGTGAGTTGTCCTCACTGTACTTGCGGGTCGAAGGCACCAATGCATGCCCATGGGATTGATATCCTGTTATGCATGATATTGTATTGTTATGTTCTGTTAGATCGGTATCCTAGTAGATATGATGTTGCTATGTTGTAATGATATGTTAGATCGGTATCCTGGTAGATAGGATGTTGCTATGCTTATTGATCCGTAGATCTGTGTGACTGGTTGTAGACTGTTATATGAGTATCTGTTATATGTGCACATGTTTGGTCGGTGGCTAAGGCTTCACTACTTTGTGCGTAAGCCAATAGTTCGGGGTATTCCAACCCGATGGTTGATTGGACCCATAGTATGTTGGCATTCCAACCCGATGGTTGAGGGGCCTGGGGTATTCCAACACGATGGTTGATTGGAACCATAATATGTTGGCATTCCAACCAAATGGTTAAGGGGCTTGGGGTATTCCAACCCAATGATTGATTGGACCCATAGTATGTTTGCATTCCAACCGGATGGTTGAGGGGCCTGAGGTATTCCAACCCGATGGTTGATTGGACCTATAGTATGTTGACATTCCAATCCGATGGTTGAGGGGCCTGGGGTATTCCTACCCAATGGTTGATTAGACCCATAGTATGTTGTTATTATATTTTTGTTATTGTTCGTGTATTGGTATTTTGGGGGAATGCACTAAGCTTCGTGCTTACAGTTTTGGTTTATGGTTTCAGGTGCTTCAGTGGACTGTGGCAAGGCGAAGGCGTGACCGTATACATCCTTGTATTACAACTCATTGGATCCTAGAAGACTCTGATTCTTAATTAATGTTTTGGAATTAATAGTTTGTAAACAGTTTTATTAATAAATGGGCCATTTTTTAAAGGTTTAGATTTGTTGATGATTTTGGGATGTTACAGAGGAAAACTGATCTGAATCATAAATATAACTAAAATCCAGCTCAATGTCGCGCCGACCACAGTTAAAAGATCTCTCTGCCAAAGATGGGCATTAAACAACTCCTAAGAATCCGCACAAGGTAACCCCTAAGTCTACCTTCCAAAAATAGAAATTTGACCAAAATTCAATGGTCAAAGTCAACGGCCAATGTTGACTTTAGTCAACTGCCACATCGTGGCTTTTCTTGGCCACATCGCGGTCCTCATGCGATCGAATAGATATAAAATTCCTTATCACCACGTTGTGGCGACCTATGGTCACAACGTGGAAGCTGAGCACCAAAGCTTAGATCCGGTCCATTCTGTGGTCTAAATGGATAAAGTTTTCAACTCCAGAAGGGTTTTCTAACATAAGATCTATTATAAAGGTGGAAGCTTTGTTGACATCCATACTATTACATGTCTAGAATCCATTTTAGGTAAAAATGGGCTAAAAATTGCAAAAACTCTTGCAAGATCAAGAACACTACACCAAAACCTAGATCTACAATATATGTTGTTCATGGGACTCAGGAGAGTCATAAAGTTGACAACTTTATGAGTTCCTTCTTTCTTAAACTTGCTCAAGAATGAAGAACATGGGACAATATTCAATATCTAGCCACTTTAAGACATAAAGCAAGAAACTTAGACACTTACAAAGGTCTAGAGATGCCCAAAAGAGATCTTTACTACAGCCAAGCAGCACCATATGCCTCTTCTTTATTCCCTAGCAACCAAGGTCATCAAAATGGAATCACAACTCTCAAAGAGGAATTAAGGTTAGGGTTTTTGAAACTTGAGGGTGATGGAGGCTGATAAGGAACCCAAAATTAGCATAGAGCAGTTTAAATATGAAGCAAATCCTAAAAGAATCATGGGCTTAGGCCAGGACAGGTTCCACACCATGGCAACCTTTGGCCATGCCGTGACGATCCAATAACACACGTGACACATTAAACCATTGCCATGCTATGGCTCTAATTCGCCACATCGTTGCATAGGAATTTCTCCAAAACTAAATTTTTGGTCTCTGATACAAGTAAGCTTAACCAATCTGGAACACGGGTGTTACAATTCTCCCCTACTTAAATTAGATTTCGTCCTTGAAATCGCTTCCTACTACACTAAGGCTATTTGAACAATCCTTACAGAATCTCGATCCGAGCTAAGAAGTCGACTCATGCAGGCGATTGCCGTCCTATACTACAATCAAAACCTGATCTTCGTGAAACTCACAAACCCTGGCTAATAATGAATCCTTAACCCACTAACTTTAATCAATAAAGAATAACCATCATTATTTTGCCTGAAATCCAGAAATCTAATACCTTGTCTAACTCCTAAGCAGGCAAAACCATCCTGAAACACAGTTAATACGACTTCACTTCACAACCTGAACCATATGGAAACCTTCCAACCCTAAATTATATTGCTGATACCACTAGAAAACAGATGCTCTAACTATTCACTACTGTTGAACCCTCCACTTGAAAATAAATACGGCTCCCAACACAAGTCTCAGCTAAATTACCGTTGTAATGGAACATGAACAACGTCAACATATTCCAAAAACTCCTTTTAACCACTTCTAAATCAAAGCATCTTATAAAGAAAACTCGAGAGACCAACCGTAGTCACACAACTGCCAACAAACAACCCAATAACTTGAGAATACTCAATCACAACGACTATCATTCTCTCTATAAATGTGAGACCCAAATTATAGTGAGAACCACACAACTATGAACTCTCAAAACTACAACCACAAACCAAATCCATCAATATACTTCCGGGGAACCCATCAGTTCTAAACATCAGAAACCATACTCTAAGACTGATGATCATCCATTCATTGTACCTACCCCTAGTCCCTAACTAAGAACACCACCAAAACATGCAGAAAGAATACTCAAAACAAACCAATCGAGAATTTAGCCCAATCCCAAATCTGAAAATTGTGCCCAAAAAAACTTAAATACACATTTGACTTCCTAATAAGTCATCACCAACCCACTGCTCCCACGAGCATAATGATGGATCATCCAAGAATTTCACGTTGCATCCAAATCCCTTATCAAATCAAGTGTACATCCACTCGAAAAATCACTCAAGACATTCACAATGAATGTCATTACTCGAAATTCCATAACCAATACCCAACATTGGTAACCAAACTCCTAGTAAATAGCCTGTAAGTAAATGGGGTTCATAATGCAAAAACTCCACAAAAGACTTCTGATGTACAACTATTACTCCCAACAACCTTTAACTGCCCACATGATCCAAACCATGTGGTCACTGAGTCTCCCGAATCCTAACAATGCACTAAAATCGAAACATGTCAAGAAGACTAATGATCTGATACCTAAGAGTCTCAATCAAATGACTATCGGGTCCCACTTATATAAATCATACAGCCACTCATTCATGATACATCGTGACACCTTCTAACCACTAAACCATAAGCTCACGGTACTATGCCAATCTTTCTGTCATCCCATCATTAGCCTGAAGACTCACGACCTGCACCACAAGGGCCTAGATATACCCAACCATCAATTCACCAACTTAAAGGAACCAAATCAACATCCCTCTCAATGTTAATCGAACACAATACCGGAAATACCCTTCTATCACGCACAATTACTTTCATGGTACAAACTCCAATGCAAAATCAGACGAAGACATGGTCACACACAACCAGAGAATGATATAGACGGTTACACTCTTGTTCCAGTTCAAGAGCTACAAACCAATTAAGAACCATGCCAGTAACTCGAGCCAAGTGTTCTCATGCTATCTTACTCAAGCTACATATTTCCACAAGGGAAACACATAACCAACCCTAGATCTACTACACTTCTTCTTCCCCATAACCTTAATCATAGGGTGTGGTACCAGTAGATCTAACCGAAATGACAAACCTCGACCGCTAACAGAAACATCCTCATGAATGGCCGAAACTAAGATCCCACACCTTGATTAAACCCGAAAAAATCCTAATAATACATAAATAGCTAAATAAAACTTCCAAAGCTATCAGAAATGCTATCAAAACCATGGTCGGGTCAATTCAGACACCAACCTTGCTGATACAACACGCAAAAATTGGATTCTGCATAGATCCAAAGCCACACTTGAAAAACTAAACAACATTGCCACAACATCCAAACTTGCATTAACCAAGGACATCTGTGAAACTCAAGCTTGCTTCGAACAATAATTTCACAACCAACAATTGAGGGTACCCATACCCAAAAACTAAAATGTACAATGTACAAAATTTGACAATAGGTTGACGCATCCATTGAACTCCAACTGATACAACTAGAAACTTCTGAAGAACCTCTGCCATTGATGATGAACAAAAAGACCGACGATCGAGATTGCATTGACAACTAAGCCATTGATCCAATACACTACTAGATAAAGCCCATGAGAGAATAAACATACCAAACTCTCAAACTGATTGACTGATCAACAACTACCCATCCTAGACTATGGATATCAATCTATAGAACAAGTTGACAAATCTCTCAACAATCGATACTCAACCTGAGCGACCCAAATGCCTCTTGACCTCATCTTTGATGTTCCTAAAAGGAACCACTAGCTACACTGAGATCCTTGTCCAACAGCTTCTTGCCATGAAGATGAATCTTGCATTCCTAAACACATACATATGATGGCAACTTGCTCTGCACCTGTCTTGACAAAATCCTAAACCAAAGTTTTGCGTACCCGAACCATAAATCACTATGACCCATTCTTCTGAAACCATACCTCAAATAGATCGATGATTCTTCAAGTAGAACATCTAGCTCTAGCCCACTAAGGGTTCAAACTACCACAAATTGACATTGCAAACATACCAAAACTCAAATCGGCTCAACTAGATACATAGCATCCATGACCCTTGTAATGTATAACACAACGCAAGATGATATTCCAGATAAAGACCAAGCAAACTCAAAATAGATTCTGAATCTTAGATGGAGACCGCATGAAATCCCTAATCATGTTTGCCTTTAACATCAAGAATTCCATGCATATGCACAAGCAATAATTCTGACATCCCATTCACAACTCCAACTTCCTATCTAGAAACAAATGGACTACCACACTCCTCGCCTGCAAATCCCCCAACTGTCAATTCATCATGAGAATCATTCATAAATACAAAGGGTATCATTGTCATAGTTGGGATACATCAGACACAACAAAATTTGTCGCTCTCGATTCGCTTCCTTGATCACCTAAAACCATCAGCTAGCACCTAACCTACCTATATTCAAAGAAAAAAGACCCTTGATCTCATCTCAATGCAACCATACCACAAGAATCATCTTGTGCATTCTTACACTACCATACTGCCACAAGAACCGCAACCATTTGAAAATTACTTGTCTGCTCTCTCTTCTTCGAAAATGGAAAACTGGAAGAAAATAGCCCCCGACCATAGATAGTGACATTCTAATCCATCTGCCAATCACTTGGACTCCGGCTACATTCCTCGAGCCAATCATAACAATCACTTCTTTCTTAAGTCTCACGACTCAACCGACACTGCCTCGAGGAAGGCCCTCGATATCTCAAAATCAACTAACTCACCTAGGTCTACACCATTCAAACCCAATCTGACATGGCCACTAAAACTCAAACCGTCACCAGAACCATCCTCACCCTAAACAACCATATCTAAAAAATCGACAAATACAGAAACAATACCACGAATCATGGTTATAAAACCATGCTATTTACCCTTAACCAACTCCTTAGAATCCTCGTGACTCCCTTCGATTCGAGTACGAATCATGTGCTTCCAGTAGTAGGGCCCAATACTACCTTTTACAATCCATACTTTCCTCAAGAAGCATCTTAAGTCCTCTAAATCACCTACTCATAAAAATACTCCCAATACCCGCTAAACAATGTATCGACTACACGAAAGCACTTCCTAGGCTCTTCTAGGATCCCCACCTCACCCTGCCATCAGCTTCTGAAAAACACCTATTAATGTCAGCTAACCACTTCATGAATATAATTACATGCAACAAAACTTAAATAATCTTTCAACTAAAAGACCCAACCCTACAACGTTTAGACCCAGACGAGAGCTACACAACAAGGCTGAATCAATCATTCTAAAAATATTTAACCTTTGCAGCATGTAACTTAATATATTCATTTAATAGTTAACTCACGTTAATATGAGTCCTACAAAGCAAAAAGCAAGCGACATTCGAGCAATGAACCTGTTTGGCATTAAGACACCATAAAATCAGGCAGATCCTTACATGTAAATCCTGACCACTAGTCCAAAGCATCTAGGATACACATACATCATGTGTCTACTCTCTCAAGAGTGGCTAATCATTCCTCATGTTGGCCCGCCGTAAACTATACTCACTCATGAAACTTCCATCAACCTTGTATCCATTTGTGCATGTTAATCATACATAACATTGGATCCCATAGACAATCAAATACTTGTTTCTACCCTAATCCTACAACCAGACAAGGAACAGAAAATAAGGCTAAATCAAACATTCTCAGACTATAAAATCTTAGTTATGTACAAATATGATGTACACACTAAGCAACTACAATAATGATGTCAATTCCATGTAGACTACAAGAGATTCTCCTAAGCTATCATGCATCACACATCAGGCAATCGTATCAAGCAATTCCTAAGGATCCATAGCCTACAAACTAGCATGCAATTCTATCATAATCATCATATGTAAATAACAATATGGGTATCTTGGGGTACACTTTCTTGCTCCACTTGATCATACACATCTCATCCTTCTTTGGTTACTTTTGAAAACAATTTTGAAAACTTTTACATATCCTAATTTTGAGTCTGGATTCACACGAATGATCATCAATTCACTCAAACCATAGCTCTAATACCAACTTGTAACATCCCAAAAATTTAGGTAAAAATTTTCAATTTTGAAGCCAATCCAAAACCATAAGTATTCACAATACATAGTTTCCAAAAGTCATAATCATGAATCAGGGTAACCCAAACTCAAATCTCATAAAAACCCAAGAGAATGTGCATTATCAAGCCTTCGCCTTGCCCCTATCATATGATGTTGTTGAAACCATAAAATCAAAATTTAAGCCATAGTTTAGTGAGTTCCCCCAAAGTACCACACACAACGAAACAAATAACATCATGCATACATGAGTCTTTAGCATGTCTGGACTGCCTCGTAAGGCTTATAACCTATCTAGACAGCTCTCTGAGCCTTCAGCC
Source organism: Lactuca saligna (assembly GCF_052625555.1). Classification (NCBI taxonomy): domain Eukaryota; kingdom Viridiplantae; phylum Streptophyta; class Magnoliopsida; order Asterales; family Asteraceae; genus Lactuca; species Lactuca saligna. Next base: position 285,366,294 of record NC_136421.1, on the reverse strand, counting down.
TGACTGGACTGCCTCACCGGGCCTACAGCCTATCTAGACCACTCTCCTGGCCTTCGTCCTGACTGGACCGCTTCGTAAGGCCTACAGTCTTCCCGAACTGCCTCGGGTATCTTGGCTTTCAGCACAAAGTAGGACCGCATCAACCCAATAATAACAATAACATGTCAACATATACATTAACATTCAATAGCCAACGAATACAGATAATCATATAGATATACCAGTCTAACTTATATCCAACATAACATCATCCTATATACCGGGATACATAATCCAGTGGTCCGACATTGGTGTCTTCGGCCCATAAGTACAGTGGAAAACTCACCTGAATCACAAAGCTGACTAAAACCCAGCTCAATGTCGCGCTAACCACAGCTAACAAATCTCTCTACCAAAGATGGGTGTTAAACACCTCCTAAGAATCCATACAAGGTAAACCCTAAGTCTACCTTCCAAAAATAGAAAATTGACCAAAAGTCAACCTATACTAAAAGTCAACAGTCTAACTTATATCCAACATAACATCATCCTATATACCGGGATACATAATCCAGTGGTCCGACATTGGTGTCTTCGGCCCATAAGTACAGTGGAAAACTCACCTGAATCACAAAGCTGACTAAAACCCAGCTCAATGTCGCGCTAACCACAGCTAACAAATCTCTCTACCAAAGATGGGTGTTAAACACCTCCTAAGAATCCATACAAGGTAAACCCTAAGTCTACCTTCCAAAAATAGAAAATTGACCAAAAGTCAACCTATACTAAAAGTCAACGGTCAATGTTGACTTCAATTAGTGACATCCCTATTTTTACGGCTAGAAAAGACCGATTTCGTTTATGGTTTTATAATAAAATCAGAGTAATCTTTCAAAGAAAAGTGTTGCTGAATTTGTTCCCAAAACAAAATATGATAAAAATTTATCAAAGCATTTCTTAAACAAATGTATTTTCATTACATTACAAAACTCGGGATGTCATCGTCAATACAGATCAAAAGCATAAACAAAACATCATAGGCCACAAAAAAAATTGGCCTCAAAACAATATAGGCCTTACAACATTCTATTTACTTTATACTGGCCTATAAATCGATAATCTCTCGTCAAATCATCCAACTTTGCTTTTGTCACTACCTGTAATACAAGAAACCGAGTGGGTCAGGTTGGGGAGCCTGATGAGCATATAGGGTTTTTAACCCACAATAATAAGTTCATTATCTATTTTCATCAAATCATTAACCCGATTACACATTCCCGTTATCCTCACTTTACGTCAATAAAGCATCTATTCTAAGGGACCTAGCCTAAGGCATTGTTTCGGGGTGACAACATTGCTTAGGGGATTCCTCAGCAATACCTGTCAAATAAAGCAACCATGGGGGGATGGAGTACATCTGGTGAACACTTAGTTCAAAAACACTTACATGTTGCGAATCTGCTAGCGTTCCATTAGACTGCCTAGAATAGTCTGTGGTTGTCATCTATACTCCGCTAGATGACTAGATCATCGTAAACATTGAGGCCTCTCATCATTTTATTTCATCACGCACCAACTATTTCATCTACCCATGTTTTACCCAACATATTTGTAGATATGAAATACATATACAGTTCAGATATGAAAACGAAGTTTAAATCTTTCATACATCATAGATCTCAAGTATAAATTATTCATATATAAGGGTTAGATCTGAAAAGTTTAGATCTGACGTGAGAAAGTCTAGATATGAAGGAAAGGGTTCAGATCTTGAAGAAAAAGTTTAGATCTAAAGGAAAAAGTTCAAATCTGAAAAGAAAGAGGTTCAGATCTTTCATCCAACATAGATCTCAAGTAAACAGATAATATATGTACACACAGCATGTAATTTATATAAAATACTTCATATCTATGTGTAAGATGAAAGTGACTATACACTCACCTGATAAGGAGGTGATTTGGACAGCGCTTTGCTTCTTAAGATGATCTTCTTTCACTAAACCGGGAGGTTTGCTTGAAAACCGGGCTCTACAAGGGCAGAGTTTTAAACCGAAAGACTCTTTTTCTCGGAGCCTTCGGGCGCTTCGGGGCTTTCTTCTAATGCTAGTGAGGTTTTCTAGGCTTCGGGGTGTTTTGGAAGGCTAGAGAGAGAGTAGAGAGAGAAATAAAGTTGAAAAATGGCAAGGAAACAAGTTGCCCTTGCAACCCTTTTATAGTCGTGCGAGGCCTCGATACGCTGGGCGTACCTCGGACCTACGCGGGGCGAAAGGGAGCACGCGTTGTTTTTCTGCTAGGGCTACGTGGACCTCTTTAGAACCACAGAAAAAGTCAATTTGTGGGGCGTGCGAGCTTCGGTACGCGGGATGTACTCCGGAAAGCTTGGCATCCGAGGATACGCTGGGCGTACCTCCTCGGACAGCCTCGCAAATTGAGATCCCAATTTCAAGAATTCATAACATTTGCATACAAGCTTCGTTTTCGACGTTCTTTATATCCACGTGTAGGTGGGATTGTACTCTACAACTTTCGTTTAGACTCCGTTGACTAATTTTAGCTGTATTTTAAAGTTGTATTTTTAACAGGCAGGGATAGGAAAGTCCATTAAAATTCCATAACTCCCTCATCCGATGTCCGTTTTCATTTGTCTTTTTACCGTTGCACTACTATTAACGAGATCTTAGATTCTCGTTTAGGTTGTATCGGCTAGAAATCGTTCGATCTATTATTTGAACTCCGTGCTGCATACTACTAAGTCGAAACTTAGAAAAATCATAACTTCCTCATACGAAGTCAGATTTGGGCGTTCTTTTTATGCACGATCTCGTTTTAACGAACACTACGAATTTCACTTAGATCACTAAGGCTAAAAAGTCCTCTATCGTAAATTCACTATTTACATCACGTAATGTCGTGTCGGTTCTGTCGCGAAACTTCGACATGCCATAACCTCTTCGTTATAACTCGGATTTCGGCGTTCCTTATATCTCCGTAATCCTTGTCAAGACCATTACAGCTTTCTTCATCGATATCTGGCTTAACTAACATTTTATTTTTTATGCTTATTTTTATTATATCTTTGCAAACAAGTATATAATCACATAAAAGCACATGATTCACATAATATTCAAGTAATCCATCTTTATTACTTCAAAATGAGTTACAATGGTTGATCTAGACTGTTACATCATCATTAATGTTTAGCCCAGAAACACGGGCGTTACAAGTTAACTGCCATGTCGTGGCCTTCCATGGCTACATCGTGGTCCTCATGCGATCAAACATACTAGAAATTCCTAGTCACCACACCGTGGCGACCTGTGGCCACGCCGTGGGAGCTGAGATTCCAACAGCTTAATGGATTAAGTTGTTATTGTCGATTTCAAGAGCTCCAAAGCTTAGAACTGGTCCATAAAGCACCTAATAATGTAAGCCAAAGAGGCAACCTAAGACTAAGCCACCCCAACACTCAAAAGATTCGATTTAAGAAGATTAATCCTTAAACCCAAAACCATAAAAAAAACATCGAAGAACACGAATAAGATTCCTAATATTTTGCTACTCACCCAAAAATAAAGCATCATCTGCAAAGAAAATGTGAGAAATCATCAAATTACTAGAATACAAAGTAATTCCCCAAAACATGCCCTCAGCCACAACATCCTCCATTGTTATACGAAGACCTTCCATAGAAATAATGAACAGAAAATAAGAGATAGGGTCTCCTTGCCTCAACCCTCTAAATAACTAGAATTCATCGGACATATTTCTATTTATAAGAACTGAAGATGAAGCATTTTTTAACATACATCTAATCCAAGATCTCCACCTGTCTCCAAAACCCAAGAAACCCATAACTTGATCCAAATATTCCCAACTAATCAACATATACGCCTTCTCAAAATCCACTTTAAATATCACGAGTTTCGTTTTCTTATTTTTGAACCAAGAAACAAGCTCGTTAACCATCAAAGGCCCATTCAAAATCTGACTCCCTTTAAGAAACACATATTTCTCGATCCCAATGACATCATGAAGAACCAAAGAAAGCCTTATTATAAGAATTTTTGTGACCACTTTAACCAAGCAGAATCATATTGACTGGTTAAGATTTTGGCAAAATTTTCTCAAGCACCATACTCCAACTAAATTTTTTGTGTTTGTAATGATTTTATCTAACCGAACCCAGGAATAATTTTTTTCTAGCTTCTCAGTCTATTGTTATATTTTATAAAACGCCAATCCGGAACAACTAACCATATCAAGAAAGAGGAATTTAATTAGTTGAGTTCTTATTTGTGGCATCAGGTTGCATGGTAAGATTCATTTTTAATACAACACTAGTTTGATTTATATTGTTGCGACTGATGGTCCCTTAATTTATGGATTAAGATGTTTCTAAATTGCATGCGATCATTGATCTTCATAGCCATCAACCCCCAAATGTAACTACTAAAATACTATGTTTTTAACGGTTATCATCGACATCACCACTAAATCCTGCCCCCAACCTACAAAGTAGGCAAAATAGAGAGTTAGGAATTGTGGTACTAGTTTTAATAAGGCTGAATGAATGCCTTTGGGAGTTTGAGGAACTAACCATAATATGTGATATGGCCAAGTTTACATACATACCATTATACATGTCTTCTCAAATGCATATCACAAGAGTTGTTATCACGAATTGATTATGAATTACGAGCTAGGACCGGAAAAACTGAACAATGGAAAGTTTGCTACATAAGATGTGCAAAACATATACACTTTCTTATTTTGAAGAGATTTCGGCTAGGCTTTAACATGTAATTAAAAGTCAACATGAATAGTTTGACAATAATGATTATGATAGGGAAATTGTGTCTTTCCATAGCGTTCCTTATAATATAATGACATTTGATATAATTGATGTCATGTACACGTTACCGACAGACAAATGAAATGTAACAATGCTCATTAAGGTTTTCTATTTCTTAATGTATTGTTGGTATTTTCAAGATCGTGATGAAAGAGGTAAATATATAAACATCGAGATATAACTACCTTTTAGCATTGTATGAGGACACTCCTAATATCTTTTACATCAATACTTTATTATGAAATCACTCTTTATGTATAAATGGTCGTTCGAAGGAATATGGTCAAGTACAGACCTTAGAAGGTATACCCTATCGAGAACAACATGTTTTAAGTACATAATTACATGAATAAATATGTTGTCAATCTATGTGATATTACTTACTAGTACATATTGAAAATGGCAACACTCTAGTATATCTTGCAGTGACGTGATAATGGTCCTATAATCATTAGGGTTTACACATTTGTACTATTTTGTTAATTTTATTTTCACATATGTGGTTTATCGATTTACATATATAATGGAAGTGATGCATCTTCCTCCAACTTCGTATGAATGGGAAATGTGAGGTGATAGTTGTTAAGTCCACTATTGAAATAACGCCAAGGAAATCATTTGCATTTTATGTTTATGTAATAATGTTATATACTTTATATGTCAATACAATCATGATTATTTACTTTTTATGTGATTGAGTTTTATATTTATGTTATCGATTTTACGTTTCGTACTTCAACTCTCACAGCTAACACTGTTATTATGAAGTCATCATGACTCTTCCACGTAGCACTCTGTTATGAATCTACCTCCCTCTCCCACCTAACATTGGAATTTACGAAACCGTTCAACCCGCCTAACATTGACATTTATGAATCCCGAACCCCCGCTTAATAGAGCTTTTTATGAATTCACATCTAAGATGTTATGCAAACTACTATATAAATATGTTAAAACTAAAGCATGATTCACACAAAATATAAACATAGTAATTTGCTTTACTCTTTTTTTTATAAAAAATGTCTGCTAAGCCATCTTAGAAGTAGAAGAAAAGAAAATTATTACAAGCTCCTGCATTATCGATAAAGGCAGTTTTCACTCTAAAGATGAAGAATGCAATATTTAACCCATTTTACATTGTCGGCCCTGTTCATTTGGATTTTTATCGTGATTGACTACTTCCACTAATAATGCCTGATTATATATTCGAAGCCACGCAAAGCTGTGAAAAAGCCCAAGAGAGGGACTCAAGAAAGCCTTATGAAATTATGACACATAGATCCGCTCTCGTAGAAGAGATCCAAAATGAATAAATAAGTTATTAATATTAAGAATGAAATAAAGATTATGGACAAAATGGATATCAAATGCTAATATAAAGAAGACCTCAACTTTTTCAAGAGGTGAAAAATGATATTAGAATTAGGAAAATATTTATTGATCGTGAAAAATCATTGTCTCCGTTAAACTTTCTAAAATTTTCAAATCTATTCAGAATTTATTGCAATATGTAACAAAATATATGTATCATCGAATTTAATGTTTATGTTTGCGTATTTTACGTTTTTGTTATCGTACTTCAAATATCATACCCATCATATAAAAAATACATAATACGACACATGTACCTATGAAAAAACAAATAAAATTAATTTCATTTTAATATAGCGATATATAGTATACGTAAAGACATAAACCGTTAACTAGATTTTGCACTAAAAATTTAACGAAACAATTATTGATTGATCGGCAGTAAATGTGTAATTAATGCCTTTATTTCTTTGTAAAACCATTTCCAACCCATTTTTATTTTTTTCCCCGTAAATGGAATAAAAAATGGAGTAAACAGTGTTTCATCTTCAACCCTACTTCATTTTTTATCCTATTTTTTACCCTAAAAAGTATATTATTGAAATATTTTATTTTTATAACTTATATATATTATCAAATACACTCATCTACTAATTAAACTCTGTATTTATGATTAATTAATATAAATCAGTATATAACATTATATTATAAATATTGAATATTGTATTTAAATTATTATTAATAGATAAAATAAACTAGAAATCTATTAAATAAAAATGAAATTGATTAAAATTGATAACCAAACTTCACCTCCATTTTTGGAGATATGAATAGTATTCCCCCGTATATGGGGGAATACTATTCAACGATTTTTTTTTTAGAGAATATTACTCGCATGTAAAAATACAACAAAAGAACATGCTAGTTAACATGCATGATTTTTAGCTCTAAAATTCCAAGAAGATTTTTGAAACTTTTTTCCAAAATGATATCATTCATTATTATAATATTTCTCGGAACAAAAGTATATTATAAAAGTACAAGCAATGAGCTAGCAAGATTAAAAAATGCTAATATCTATCATACAATACGGAGCTTTTGAAAGCGTTTAGGAGCTTCTAGCTTTTAGCTTTTGAAAAAACACTCTAGTTTAAATAAAAAGTTTCGTTTGGTAGTACCGTAGTACGAGCGTTTTGTTTTTTGTTTAAACAAAACGCTTCAAATCTAGAAGCTAATTCATGTAGCGTTTAACAAAATGCTACTCAACTTGTTAAATCAATTTCCATAATTACCCTTAAAAATATATTTATATATTTATTTATTTTTAATCAATTGTCTTTTTATGTAATTTTATATGTTTCAAAAGCTTCCAGCTACTTTTACCAAACACGCATATAACAAATAAAAGTTACAGCTTCCCACTACCACCTACACGCTACCCGCTTCCAGCTAACAACTACTTTTGCCAAACACGCCCCTTGTAAAGAACCTACCCAATTTAATTTCAATTTAGCATTCTTAGTAGACAACCAAAAGAAAGACTGAGAGACAATGTAATGAAATAACCTCACTTTCTTTGTCATCACTACTCCAAAAATCATTTCGTTAAGAAATTTCCGAATTCTCCAACAAGCTATACTAATGACATTATCGACACCGATGCTTCAAGACCCTTAGATTATCCAACTAATGGAAAATATATGAAATGTTTATATCTAAATCCCACCGCCTAGAAATTTCACACCAGATATCATCATCTAGCATTGTTTGAAGATGTGATTCATACTTATTTTTTCATTGCGAATATCTCAAAGAGTCGTATCCACATCTAAACCTCTTTTATCCAAATTCGACATTGTTGGTAATTTATTGAGTAACATTTTTCAAATGAAAACATTAACCATGATCAAAAGATTGGACATTTTTGGTAATTTATTAAGTAACATTTTTCAAATGAAAACATTATCCGTGATCAAAATGTTCATCTGGTAGGTTTATCACATACAATTAAAGTGTTTTCTTTACCAATAACACCTTTGTTGAAGGTACCGAGTAATCTCCCATCTCCACCTATCCTTCATCATACACAACCCTACATCCAACAATAAGTCCTCTTTATCTTTTAACCCATCGAAAAACTTGACACCCCGTCTCCATTTTTTTAAAGAAATGCATAGAAACCCATTACAATGACTCATCATCACCATAAGGCTTCTGACACAACCAACCACCTATCATCACTATTGGGATCCTCTCCGAAACCCACGTAGTTAAGCTATTACCTAAAAATCATTGGGAAATTATGTTTTAAAGTATTGTCTTTGATCCATGTATCTTCCTAATACCGAAATTATTTTGCCATCCCCAATCCTTCTTGAACTATAAGAATTAAGATTACCATTTTGGTCCTGAAGGCGGTTTACCGATCTAAGAATTTCCACCTCAACAGAGGAACCATGACCACTTGGAATAGGTGAATTTAAGGAACTATTTTGACCAAAACTCCCCTTTATCATTCCCACCCACATTGTGTTTTTATTTGGAAAAAATCGTCATTTCCACTTATAAAAAAGAACTCTATTAAACATTTGAACATACTTCCCACATATGCCATTTTTTAGGAATATACTTTTAACAAGTTGAGAACCATATATGATGTTAGTTTGGAGGAGAAACATTGACATGATACATTTTGGAATCTAAAATTTGAAACACGTATGCTAAACAAATGTCTAAAGTGGTAGACTTTGGAGGCATAGGGAGTGTTTGAGATTATTTTTTGAGCTTAAAAGTTTTTTTTTGTAAAAGTTCTTCTTGAGTTTAGCTTTTGAGAAGACAAAAGTTAAAAGTTGTTTTTAAAAAGTGTTTAGGTTGTACTCTTAACTTTTAAGTATAATTTAGCTTTAAAAGGGTAAAAATCACAAAAAGTCAAACTTTCCTCACTTTTGAAAACCTATCTTTTTCTTATTTACAAAAGGGATGTTGTTATTAATACCCCTGATTTTATCTTCATACCCTAGCAATTATTACTTTTTAGGTAGTTGTCTTTTTTCAATTACAGTTTATTTAGAATTTCATAGTTATTAACCAATAACTATACAATGTTACATAGAAGACAATGTATTACATAGAAGACGTGTATTGTGTAATTTAAACCTTTTTTTTATGGAAGACTACATCTGCATCTTTGTGAAGCGTGTTCAATTTTTTGTAAATTAACACAATTTATAAACTACAACCAACAACAACCAACAATTACATAATAAATTGAAGAACATTTTTTCAGTTAATCAAACAATAATACACGATACATGTATATAAACAAGTAAAATAAAAATGATTAAGTAATAATCACAAATAATAAACAAATCTGTTAACATCTAATAACTTCTGGGAAACATTATCTTCAACCACCACCGACGATATACTGCCACCATTAACAGTGTCGACATCGACGGAGAAGAGAGGAGGAACGTGAAAAAGAAAATAGCGACTGAAAAGAACGAGAGGAAGAAAATTCTGAAACGTCATCGGAAACCGCTTGAAGTGTGAAACCTCGCCGGAAATGACCACCTGAAGTCGATGGAATCGTTGCCTCCCTCTCACGTGGCGGCTGAATCGTCATCTGAACGACTGCCATCACTGTGGGACAAAGAACGAGAGGAAGAGAACTTAAAAGAATCTCACGGGAAATTGTCTGAAGTCACCGGATATCGTTGAAGTCAATGGAATCACCACATATCTTTCATCTAGAGGCTGAATCGTCACCTAAATCATTGCCATCATCGTCGGACAAAGAACAAGAGAAAGAGATGCTCAAAAAAACCTCGCCGAAAATCGCATGATATCGTCGGAAATCACCAGAGTCACGCATTTTTGGTTGCTACTCTAATCTGGGGGCTGATTGTTTTGCTAGGGTTAAAAGAAAAAGTAAGCATTTTATATCCTATAATTTTACGTTTACAATCTATCTTTTTAGAAGATATTTCAATTTCTACCCTTTAAATGTATATCTTTAATAATAATTGTTGTTTATACTTATTTATGCAGCTCAATATATAAAACATGCAATTCAATATATGGTTTAAAACTTAATATCTCAGTATAACACTTGTATGCAATTGTGTATTATATAAATAAATCGTTTAACATAAACAAATTAATATCATTGTTACATATATTTATAATAGTGTTTTTAAAACATTAAATTTTATAATATTGTTTTTTAAAACATTAAATTTTATAATAGCTTTTTTATAGTTGTTATATTTATTTATTTTAACAAAATACTATCGACCTTCTTATTAAAAAATTGTTTAATAGGAGTATAATTTATGTAAATTTTAAAAATGGTACATAAATTACCTAGTTTTTCAATAAATTACATAATTTTATAAATTGTACATATTTAATTTTCGTTATTTTAAGTTATTTGGAATTAACGTATTTGCTCGAGATGAAGATACTTCTACCAAAAAGTCGGCATTTTCCACCATACACGTTACATACTTATACTACATTATAACATTTTATATTTTTCATATAAACTAAAACACGTAAAATTCGATTTTAGATGTTCAAGTCTCGTGAGGAATTGTTTGAGTGGACACAAAACAAAGCACGATCTCTGGGATATGTCATTGTCAACAAAAGATCAAAGGCATATGTCAACGGCTTCGTGTATAAAGTCGTACTTATGTGTGATCGTGGGGGTGAATATAAAGCTACTAACACGATTAGAGCATTTGGAACCAGAAAGACTAATTGTAAATTTGAACTGGAAGGAAAGTATTCAAAAGAAGATAATAAATGGACGTTAAGGGTGATATGTGATGATCATAATCATCCACCTACACAACATATGGAGGTTCATCCGTTCGTAAGACGGTTATCTGTTGACGAGACTCGGTTGGTAGAAGATCTAACAAGAAAGAACTTTTCGCCACGTGATATTTTGTCAACCTTGAAGGGGAAACACGAAAATAATGTATCGGTAATTCAAACGATATATAACGCACAACAAAAAGATTCGCAGACAAGAGCAAGTAGGAAAAACTCCAATGCAGGTTCTTATGTCCATTTTGCACGCCAACAATTATTTATATGAGCTTACTACAGACGATTCAAGTGAGTTGGAGATCGAATCTGTTTTTTGTTCATCCAACGTCTTGGAAGATATGGCGTGCATTTCCACATGTGTTGATGACAGATGCCACTTACAAAACGAACAAATATAATAAGCCGCTTGTAGAAATTGTTGGTGTGACCTCAACTCGAAAGACATTCTCTGTAGGTTTTGCATTTATATATAGAGAAAAGGAGTCCAACTATACTTGGGTGTTAAACTATGTAAAGTCAATACTCGATATGTGTATGCACCCACGTGTAATAATCACAGACAGAGAGTTGGCGCTCATCAATGCATGTGAAACAGTGTTTCCGGATGCGGCACGGTTACTTTGTAGATGGCATATTGAGCAAACCATTTTAAAAATTTCCAGCAAGATTATCACATTGGATGAAGACCGTAAATCTTTTAGAATACTATGGAGATTACTACTTGAGTCTCCAACATTGATGACATACACGGAAAACTACAAACGACTACAATCAGTGTTGATAAATTATCCGTGTAAGCTTGTTTAATAACTATATTTCTAAATCATAACCTTGATATTACTGTTATGTACTTATTTGTTAATTTATTTTACTTCAAAGGTGTTATGAGATACATAGATGATACATGGTTAAAAAAGTACAAGGAAATGTTTGTGTTTGTTTGGGTTGATCAACATCTCAAATTTAAAAATAGCACGACCAACAGAGTCGAGAGTCAACATTCCAAGTTAAAGAAAATTTTAAACTCTTCAAATTCTAATTTTGATAAATTCGTTCAACGGATTAATCAAGCCGTGGAATCACAACTTACTTCGATCAACGAAAGCTTTGAAAATAGCTTGACTGTTCGCTACAATCGCCACAACTTGTCGTGTTTCCAATTGTTGTGGGGCCATGTTTCAAACCAAGCTTTAGATATAATACTAGGAGAGATCCAAAGGTTGGGTGATTTAATGTTAGACTCCTCAAACTATGGTTGCAAACTTCGTAATAGTTGTGGGTTACCACATGCTTGCATGCTTTCTTTCTACTCGATTTTAGGTTAGTATGTTCAACTACAACATACAAATAGTTTTTTAAATATTAGATAAATAATTATTTTATATTTCAATGCAGGTGAAAATATACTATTGGATTCAATAGATATCTTTTGGAGGAAGCTTGATATTTCAGATACGATGTCTGTAGTAGATGGTGATATTAATTACGATGATGTAGTGGATAAATTTAAAGAAAACTTCAACAAAAAATTAAAAGCCGGGAAAATGTTTTATAGGAGAAAGCTAGAAGAGATATATGACCCGCATAAAACTGATGTTGGAGAACCTACAGTTCAAAAAACACATGTGGACAACCAAGTGTGAAGAAACAACAGAAAAAGAAAGCCAATCCTCCAAATCATGTTAAATAAAGAACCTGAAAGACATAGCTTTTCGTGTGGGATTGACTTAAATGATGAACCCCAAAGGCATAGCTTTCGTGTGTGATTGACTTAAATGATGAACCCAAAGGCATTATCCCTTCCAAATGAATGGTGTTCCAGATATATTTCATGATTATATCGACGATATACATGATGTAGAAGGTGATAGAAATTGTGGGTTTCGAGCGGTAGTTGTTTGTTTAGGGTATAATAAAGACCAGTGGCTTTGTATTCGAAAACAATTGCTTGAAGAGTTAGAAAGTCAATATTACGCATACCATAGAGTTTTTACTGACGGGTTCAATGAGGTATACCAGTTATTGTGTTGGTTTGAGTCACCTACACATTTCCAACGACATTGGTTGCATATGCCTTTGACTGGTTACTTGAATGCCAACAAGTTTGGCATGATCGTTCATTGTTTAAGCCACAAACAATCTATGACATGCTTCCCTCTTTGGAGAGGTCCCGAAGCGTTCCAACCCCACCGAGCCATTACGTTGGCACTTGTAAATGGTATTCATTATATGTCGGTGTTTTTTAAAAGAAATTACTCAATGCCTCATACCACAACATATTGGAATGCCCATAAAAGTTTGTCTGCATCTACATGGCAAACTATGTATTGGTCGTGTATTAAATTATACAATCAACTTGAAACACCTTGGATACATATTAAAGATTAAGTGCGAATTTATTTGAACTTTTTTTATTATTTTTTGAGTCAAAATATTATTTTATATTTGAACTTTTTTTATTATTCGTTGCGTTAAAATATTATTTTATTATTGTTGTGTCGTGTTTTAACTTTTTTTTTTAAAGTTGATTAAAAATTTTAACTTTTGTTGTGTTGTGTTTTATTATAAATCATCTATTTAATAAATGAAATAAATAATATTTTAGTAAATATAATTTATAAATAATTAATTATAAATATGTTCGTAGAAATATATCATTATAACCTAATTATTAAGAGCAATATTAATTAGTAAAAAATATGTCATGATAATCTAATTATTAAAAACAATTATTATTGGTAAAAAACCAAGAATATATTTTATAAGCTTAATAAAAATGGAAGGGCTAGAATTGAGATAAACATAATATCTTAATAAAAAGTACAAGTAATAATATTATGTATATATTTTCTTTATTCTCTTTCATGTTTTTTATTAACTAATTATGTATTAAAAAACTATTAATAATAATTATGTAATCATAATTTAATTAGTAAAATAACTAAAAGTAGTAATGATTAGTAAAAACACTGATTGAAAAATATGATTAAAGGATAGAAATAAGTAGAGATTAGATAGGAATAAATAATACCTTATAAAAGTTATTTTGTAAAGAATTTTATCTCAAAAACATTTTTTTGATTTTTTAGAAAAATTAAAAACCAAAAATTATGTCAAAAGTAATCTCAAATACCCTCTAAATATAAACTTTTTGTTTAAACCCAATGTAATATAACAAGTAGACCAACAAAAATGATAGTTATTTTAGAGACTAAACATTGAAACGAAGAATTTGTGATACTGTAATCAAAAAAACATTTCAAAAATGCATAAGCAAAATTGTAAATTTTTTAAAGACTTACCAAAATCGAAGTACATTAAAATACAAGGACATAAAACACTACCATTTTGTTACAAAACCGATGATAGTAAACATCTTTGAAGCATCAATTGAAATATATATCATTTTAAATGTAAGATGCAAATTTAAAAAGCAAAATTTTCCTCTAAGCGACTAATATTTAGTTTGTGGTCAAAACAAAATTTTGATCGTGGAAGATAAGGGTGGTGTCTAATTTGTCACTATATATTTTTATAGTTTTTGTGTCAGCGATTGAAGAAGTAAGTGCAATATGGTCCAATTAGTTTTTATTTATATATATATATATATATATATATATATATATATATATATATATATATATATATATATATATATATATATATATATATATATATATATATATATATATATATATATATATATATAAAAGAAATTAAAGTTAGGAATAGTAAACTTTCTAAGTGTTTGGTAAGATTGGTCCCTAAGATTATGTATGTTTGCAATATGGTCCAATTACTTGTTGTTGTTGTTGTTGTTGTTATTATTATTATTATTATTATTATTATTATTATTATTATTAAATTTATATATATATATATATATATATATATATATATATATATATATATATATATATATATATATATATATATATATATATATATATATATAAGAAATGAAAGTTAGGAATAATAAACTTTCTAAGTGTTTGGCAAGATTGGTTCTTAAGATTATATATGTTTGCTCCTTATTTTTTGTCAATTTTTTTTATCACTTTTGGTCCTCCAACTTATATTGGTTTTAAAAAACTACTTACAACATTGACCCTTCACATTTATGCTTTTGGTCCTCCCACCTTAGCTTCCAGCACCTTTAAAGCAATTCCCCTGTAAACCCTAGCCTCATTGTTGAGTTTAAGTGTGATTGTGTTAGCTTGGAAGCTTTGGAAGAGAGGGAAGCAGAGAAGGTCCATAGAAGAGAAAGGAGATCCAAGAATTAGCTTCCATGTGTTTCTCATTAAGGTAATGAAGTTATGACCTTGTGTATTCCTCCATTTAAAACCCCTTTTATGCTTTTCATGTCTTTTTTGGAACCTTTTATGATTCAAAACTTAAGATATGGACTCTCTTTTGGATGGAAACCTTAGATCTGAACGTTATTGAACCCTAAGGACTCATTAGAACCACCTTTATGCGATCTTGGCCTTGTTCCAAATCCTAAGTGCTTAGTATTTGTTGATTTTGGGTATTTTAGCCTCATACTCTTGTGCATGCACGTAAAGTTGGAAACTTTACGTGCAAAACCAATCCTAGAAGCTCATATCTATGTTTTGGAAGCACTGGAACCGATTAGAATCGACTGTGTAGTGATAGCATGCTTAGGACTCGACGAGTTGTTCTTTAACTCGGCAAGTTGTTCTTCAGACTCGACGAGTTGTTCATCTGACTCGGCGAGTCACATTCTGGACGTGTTCATATGTTGAAGGAGAGCTCGACAAGTTGTTCATGCAACTCGGCGAGTCGGATGAAGTTAGACTTGATGTTTGCATCGAAGAAGAACTCGCCGAGTCTTTGCCAAACTCGAAGAGTAGAAGCGGGTAGAGGACTAGAATGGATGATAGGGACTCGGCGAGTTGACGGCCCAAATCGGCGAGCCTGGTCAACTGAAAGATGACTTTGACCAGGGGTAAAATAGTCATTTTACCCTAAGGGCGTTTATCAGTACCTGACCTAGTGTTTTGTGGGATTTGTAGTCGGACAGTTCCGGAGCAGCAGCCAACCAGTATTAGAGTTAACATCTCATCAGCCAGCGTTACGAGGTGAGTTTTCCTTCTAGTAGGAATGGGTCCGCGGCCACAATGTCGGCCCGTCTAGTTACCAGTAGTTTCGGACTTTGGTCCGATGCAGTAGTTCAGTGTGTTTGATGTCTTTGTTATTCAAGCATGTATTTGTATTATGTGTTCCGGACTTCGGTCCGATGCAGTATGCAATATATGTGTTTATGCCAGTTGATATGTCTATGCTATGCTATGTTATGCCCATTCAGTTCCGGACTTCGGTCCGATGTAGTTAGTTCTGGACTTCGGTCTGATGCAGGGAACAAGGTCCTATTTAGTTCCGGACTTCGTTCCAATGCAGTTTCTAGACTTCAGTCCGATGCAAAGGGCAAGGCCTTGGTTAGTTCCGGACTTCGGTCAGATGCAGTTTCCAGACTTCGGTCCGCTGCAGTTTCCGGACTCCGGTCCGATGCAGTGGGCTAGGCCCAATAGTTGTTATGTGTTATTGTATGGTATATGGTAGTTTGGGGGAGCTCACTAATCTTCATGCTTACAGTTTCAGTTTTGGTTTCAGGTACTTCCGCAAGCAAAGGGAAGAGCTCGGGTTGATGGCATCGCACACACCACAGTTTCAGTTTATCCTGGGAGTTTATTTTGGATGTTACTATGATTGATACATATTTGTTTGATATAGTACTATGACATTTGAGTTGCTCATTCTGTGGTTTTATTATATATGATGTGATTTTAGTATTATTAAAACAAAAAAATTTGGGTCGTATTTTGGGTCGTTTCAAAAAAATTGTTAATTCCTAACCCTTTAATTCTTTAGACATTTTGACACTTCTGGTCCTTGCAGTCAAAACTTTTACATTTTTTCATAAAAACATTAAAAAAACGGTCTGGGGCAAAGCCAAGTCTTTTCATCCTTGCACTTTCTACGTCTGTCATATTTACCGATACGGAAACAACATTAAAAGCTTCTGGCCCCGCGTAATGGGGGTAACCTTTCTAGTTATTATTATTATTGTTAGACAAAATTACACGATTGGTCCCTGTAGTTTACCAGATTTAACACATTGAGGACAATGATTGAAACCGAAATCACTCTTTTACTCCTAATCCGATTTTATTTATTAATTTATATTTCTCTTTTTGGTTTTAAATTAATATTTTATTTATTAGAAAATACCCACCAAATACCATAAAGCCACCCACCAGCTACCATCACTATCACCACCACCACTGCCAAAATTACATAAGTTTTCCATATGGTTTACCCGTCGGCACAAATTCAGTCCCTACTACCTTAAAAGACCAAATTACCCTCACATTAACGGAACAACTTTTTATATTTTCTGGACTGGTTTTCCGACCGCTGCTATACATGGCAATAAAGTTCAATTTGTGAGACAATTTCTTTATTTTCCTCATTTATTGAATGAAATAATGATTTATATTTTTTACTTCTGTAATTAAATGAAATTGTTTATCTTCATTTACTAGATTATTTCAATGCAATTCAATATGCTACTTTACTTTACAAAGCAATACCTTCCGACCCTGGTAACGTCGGAGAATCTTTTCTAGTAAACTGTTTTTTTTTTTTTTTTTTTTTTTTTTTTTTTTTGCAGAAATGGTCATTGTACTTTGCTCCTCATTCTTTACCTATTTTGACATTTTTAGTCTTTGCAATCAATATTTTTACACTTTTTAGGAGCCTTTTAATATTTAAAGTTTGGCCACAAAACTTGAACGGTTTGACAACTTTGATCCCTTTTTCTAAAAATTTGTTAATTCCTACCCTTTTAATTTTTTAACTGTTTTGAAACTTCTGATCCTTGCATTCAAAACTTTTACATTTTTCATAAAAACATGAAAAAAAAATGGTTTGGGGCAAATTCCGGGTTTTTCATCATTGCACTTTCTACATCTATCATATTTATCGATTCAGAAACAATATTGAAAGCTTATGGCCCCACGTAGCGGGGGTAAGCTTTCTAGTTATTATTATTATTATTATTATTATTATTATTATTTATTTTTATTTTCAATTTAAATGATCTTAAAATATAAAAAATACATATAAATATTAAAAAAATATATAGGCAGATATGATATTTTAAACGATTACTGAGGGTGAATATTATATTTAAGTTTTAAGTTGGGTAAATATAATATTTTGATGTTTAATAAGAGTATATGTGAAATCCTCATTTATTTTGTTTTAAAACTCCGATTAAGAAATATATATTTTCTTAATATTTTTTTGAACGGCCTCCGATTAAGAAATTTGATAAACGATGACTGATAAAAACTTAATGTACGGTGGAAGTGAATGCACCGAATCCTAATAAAAGCTCATTTTATTTTTTCTTTATTTTTTTATTATTTTATGGCTAATCTTTTATTGAAAAAACGAATATACCAAAATTTATAATTTTTTATACTCTTTCCATTCACATCCATCTTGATATATAAAAATTTCAAAAAAAAAAAAAACCTCACTTCATTTTGTTGTTTTTTTTAATCTATAAGTCTATTTCTTATCAAAAAATATAAAAAAAAATATAAATCAAAATTCATACTTTTTTGTACTATTTAAATAAACATTCATATCAATGAAAAAAAAAACAATTTTTGTTCAAAATTTTAGCCCAAATTCATACTATGAATGCTAAACATTGAATCATATACAAATAATTTGATTAAATTCACTTCCGAATCTTACAAAACAAATTTATGAATAACCAAAACATTAAAATAGTATAAAATAAAAAAATATATTTGTGTGTCGCGCAAAATAAAACTATATAGTTAAGTTTTTTGAATATATATGTGATGGATGTCAAGTCCACCAAGCAAAATACATCATTTGTTTGCAAATAAAGCATAATATAATGATAAAAAGGGATATCGATCATTGGGGAAATCGTTGTATTCAATCACCAATGCAATTTAAAAGAACTATTGTAAATAAACTAACTACAATTAAACTAAAGGGGGCGGCGGGGGGGGGGGGGGGGGGGTGTTATGATTGCTTGAAAACTAAAAGACGTGAATAACTAAAAACTTGCAATTAAGCAAGAAACTAAGATGCTCAAATATTGGAGAAAATTGGTAAACCAAGACAATTCAACACAATAAACATTTATGTGTTTATCATTAGGATTTAACATGAAGCTTATAATTCATCTCAAATTGGTTATAGCAATCATGAAACATGATATGCCAAGATTTCTCATAGGTAGTATGGAGGTTGGGGAAGCCCACAACACACCTTCTTAATCAAAATCAAAGATCCAATTGAGGCAATTGAACCCAAGAAGTTTATTAGCCTTAAGAATGAAGAAATCCCCAATTCCTAGAGGATGTTAATGCTTACACATCCATAAAGGAGTTATGATTCATAAACTAGAGATGATTTCTACCATTGTTAGGTGTGTCAAACCCAACAAATAAAGGGGTACAATAGACTCCAAATACACTGCTTTAATGCACTAAAAAGTAGTACAAGGCAAGCAGGGTCGAACCACAAAGACATGGGACAAAAGTCTATACCTTTTTGCACAAGGTACTTTGGTCACAAAGGGGGATTTGTTTGCAAAAGTTAAATAATGAAAATAACAATCTACTTTAAAAACATGCACAAAATAAAACAGATTTGTAAACAAATTGTAAAAGTGCTTCCAGTCCTAGTTCTCAATGTTGTTGTTCAACTTGATTATGACTTGATGTAATTCATGATTGTTATTCTAAGTTGGTACTGAAAGATATTAACACGCTCTAACACCTCTCGCTTGCCAAATTATCTAACCAAAACACGCTCTTTGACTAGACCTAGCTTTTCTAATTCAACCTAAACACGCTCTTAGATTGTATTGAAAAACTGCATTAAGTTTTGTACAAGCTTCCCAACAATGTTCATTTCTTCTCATACGCTCGGAAGTGTGAAAACATGTGATATATGTTTTACAATAAGAAAACTTATTACTTGTTACCAATTATTAACTTAATAGAATGATTAGGTGCCCTAAAAGTTAATTAACTGCACAAAAATTCAATTCATGAAAGTGGCCAATCAAACACAAATCAAATTCAAGGATTCTAGTTTAAACAAAAACATAATCACTATAATAGAATCACAAATCAAGCATCAAATCATATGCTTCAAGTCAAGCAACCAACATGTTTTGAACAAGAACTACAAACTAGGGTTTCTTAGCCACACATGGCTAAGAACAAATCAAACAAGAAAAATAATGGAATTGAAATGTTTAATGCTTACAAAAATGAAATCAAAGTGTTTGCAATGATTAGGTCATCTCAAAAGCTCCAAGAATTCTCCCAAAATTGCCCTAGATCGCCAGAAACTGCTCCCCAAAACCGTTCTCCCCTCAAATGACGTCTTCTCCTGTCTTTTATTAAAGTTCACATGCATGCCATGAGGCCATGCGTTTTTGGCATGGCCATGCCTTTTGCCTATGTGTTTTTGGCATGGCCATTTGTCTTGACCATGTGTTTTTGGCATGGCCCATGCTTTTTGCTAAAATTCCAAAAATTCTTCACTGTTGACTCCATCTTCAATCTAGCTCCACCATGAGTCATGTTGCTCAAATATGAGATGATAAAGGAAAAACACGACCCGTGTCAGTGTGACAAGAACCACATTTCAAACGTAGTCCTTTGCTATGATGATAATGCAACAATGACTCATGTTATGTCTTCATGCTTTCCTCCATGGAATGATCGGTTCATCTTCTCTGCATGCTCCAAAGCTCCAAGAATCCAAGCTCCATGCATCCATGCATCCAAGCTCCACGATCCATGCTCCATAATGTCTGCAAAATAAATCAAAAATAGTGAAGTACCAAGCATTCTTAATGAGATATGCAATTGCCTTAATAATCAACTAAATGCAAGAATTATGAAGTAGAATGCTATAAAAAGATGGAAATAAACATGCAAAATAGGTACATAAAGTGCACCTATCAACCATCATAAAGCTCTTGTTCTAAGTAAATTCAATGATTCAATGCTAAACCAAAGAAACAAACCAACAATTGCTTATAAAAGTACCAAGCTCATGATTAAAGCACTAAACAAGCATAGAAAATATGAACTAGAATCATAGACATAAGATAAATGATAAATAAGCATAAATCCTTCAAAAACCCACAAACATTCAGAGGTTTTAGCCAAGGTCTACCAAAATAGAGAGTTTAGCCACTCATGTCAATAGAACAACAATCACAAAAGTCTAATTGCATAAAGAAACTACCAATATCTTGGAAAGATGAAAAGAAATGAGTCTTCAAGCTCCAAAATCGCCTCCTACAGGTCTCCAATGGTGCAAAATCGAGAATGGGGCTGATATATATGATCCCCGAGGTTATGGTGTGCTAAATGACCAAAATGCCCAAAATGGGCAGTTGCGCGGGTACCCGCACGACGGAGATTCCACCTGCGCAAGTGTTGCTGTAATGCTATTGGATCCTCATTCCTCTACTCCAACCTTCCACTACCAAAGATTCCTTTGGTCCCCTCCATATCCATGTGATTCAAATTAACCAATCATCTTTTAGCTTCAAATGTGGATGCTCCAAGCCCAAAATAAAAGTCCAAGATCCATCTTCACAAGCCCACTTCATCCAAGCCTTTAGCTTTTTAAGCCCAATTCTTCTTTGGTGGATCTGCAAAGCCCAATAATGCATCGGAAAGCCCACTAAGCCCAACTCCAATCAAACTCCAAAATCCTGAAAATTTTCTTATGCAAAATAAAAAGTTCCCGATACGATCCATGATAAAGAAAATAAAAAATATACAATACAAAACTAATTAAAAAGAGTTAAAAATCTAAAATAAACTAATAAAAATAAGGAAATAAAATAAGTTATCAACATGTTGAAAATAATAAGACACTAACTATAAAATAAAAACTCATACACTAAGTTGATAAATAAATTTGTAATTATTTTGAACCATATTAGAAAATATAAGTCTATCAAAATCATATCTTTCAATAGCATTTACTTGCGATTTACTTTAAATAAAACTAAACATGGTTTTCGATTTAATATTACCATTTAACATTATGATTGATTAATTTAGAAATTACTAATAATTTCGAACATGATGGATAACTCATATACGAACCATTGTTTCTAAGTTAACGCAATGTATTATTTATGTTATTTAATTAAACACCATTTATTTAGGAAAAAATGAATTATAATAAAAATATAGTTTTTTTTATGTTTTTATTTAATCCAACTTGTCATTCTATATTTACAACACCTAAACCATTTTAAATATTTTGAAAAGTAGTATATATATATATATATATATATATATATATATATATATATATATATATATATATATATATATATATATATATATATATATATATATATTAAAAAGGGACGACGCTTAAGAATAGTGAAGTTCCTAAACTTTTGGTAGATTTTTTCCTCAATCTTTGTCTGATTTTACAGTCCTGGACTGCTTCTTTTAGGGGTATATTTTTTGCCATTTTCTATAATCTTGGGTGATCACATGTTGTTTCTACTTAGCTTCATCGCTTCTCGACCCAATCAAATTCCCATCAATGTTATTCTTCTTCACGTTCTTCTTTGAGGTTAATCCTTCCACCGACCCACCGTCTCACAGATGCTTCTTCATTCTTGTCCCCTCTAATTTGAATATATTTTAAACCTTATTTTATATTTTGGATTTAACATCATATTTAAATTAACAAATAAGTGTATTATAATAATCATTTTAAAAGTCTGCCAATGAAAAAAATATTTTGCGTTTAATATCATATTTTAAATCAATGGATCAGTTACATTAAGTTGGGAATTGAAATGTCATGGAGGTTTCAAATGTATAAGATGATAGGAAAAATGATTCCTTTATAATATGTTATTTAATTAAAAACCACTTAATTGGAAAAAAATGTACTATAATAAAAATAGTTTTTTATGTTTTTATTTAATTTGACTTGTCATTCTATATTTATAACACTTAAACCATTTTAACTATTTTGAAGAATAGTATTTTAATACGTTTTTAAGCTTGTTTTGTATTTTGATTTATGTTTTGAATTTAACATAATACTTAAATGAACAATTAAGTGTATTATAATAATCATTTTAAAAGTTTACCAATAAAAAATAATATTTTGCGTTTAATAACATATTTTAAATTAATAAATCAATTTGTTAAGTTGGAAATTGAAAGGTCATTGAGGTTTCAAATGCATATGATGATAGGAAAAATATTTTCTTTACAAAATAGTAAGATATGATATGATGATTATAAGTAAATATACTTTGATTCACATGCAAATATGAATATTTATTCGAATTTAGATGTGAAAACAAGTAACTTATAAATTTCACTAAATTAATTGGTGAATGATCAAAGTATTGAAATAGCAAGTAAGATTCACATTGAGAATAAATTTGTTTCCGAATCTTACAAAACTAATTTATGAATAACCAAAACGTTGAATAATATAAAACTACAAGTAATATGCTTCGATTTACCTATAATGTAAATATTTATTTGAATTTAGACGTGAAAGCAAATAATTCACTTGTAATTTTCACTAAATTAATTTGTAAATGATCGAAGTGTTGAAATAATTAATCAGATTCACATTGTTAATGCTAAAAACTGAATTATATATAGTTTATAATAGTGTGAATAAATTCACTTATGAATCTTACAAAACTAATTTATGAATAATTAAAACATTGAAATAGTATTAAATTAAAAATAATAGACTTTGATTTATATGTAAATGTGAATATTTATTCGAATTTAGACTTGGAAGCAAGTAATTCACTTGTAAATTTCACAAAATCATTTGTGAATGATATAAGTGTTAAAATAGTTAGCGAGATTCACATTGTGAATGTTAAAAACTTAATTATATATAATTCAGATTCACATTGTGAATAAATTCACTTGCTAATCTTATAAAAACTAATTATGAATAATTAAAACGTTAATATAATATAAAATTACAAGTAAATATACTTTGATTCAATTGTGAATGTGAATATTTATTTGAATTTAGATGTGGAAGCAAGTAATTTACTTATAAATTTCACTAAATTAATTTGAGAATATGGATAGGAAAAAAAATACCCGAACCCAAAACTTTTGGGAAGGGTAAATGGTTATGAGACGAGGTATGAGATATTTTCTAAAACAATTTTGCGCGGGTTTGAGATTATTGTTATATTAGAGTTATTCCCGCTCGATTACCAAATCCCATATGCAGTCCCATTTATGAATCATTTATATTTTATGATAAATATACTTTTATTATTAATATATATAATTTCAAAGTTATATTAAAATATTATATGAGATATTATAACTAGATGTTTTTCTTATGTAATTACTATTTAATTATGCAAATAGATATAATTTATATTGCTTTTAATTTCATGATCTTGATTAGTTTATCACAAAATTCGAAAATTATAATACCTTTTTTGGTGATGATTAGTTTGTTTAACATTTGTTAGAGACTAACTTGTTAATGTTGTTAAAAGTGGAATTAGTAAAAGAAGCAAGTCACTTTTTAATATAATTACTTGGGTTTTGAGGGATGGAAGTTCCAATGAGTAAATTTTAAATTTTTAATATCATAAATGGATACCCGATACCCATGGGTATACCTACAAAACCTGATGGTATTTATTTACCGGATACCCGATAGGACCATATTTAAAATAAAATTTTATAACTGGGTGGGTTACTGGGATCATTAATATCTGTCTGATTGCTATTTTTATTTGTAAATGATTAAAATATAGAAATAGTAAGTCAAGTTCATATTGCTATTGCTATATAGTGGATATGAAGAGATCAAGATAAAAATAAAAAATAAAAAAAATTATATATCGATATGAATGTCTATTATGATAAAAAATTATTATTTTTTGTATATCAATAAAAATAAAAATAAGATAGTTTTTTTTTTTGAAAAAAAGTTTGTTTTTATATATAAATATAAATGTTTATGGAAAAGAGGATAAAAAATTATGAATTTTTATGTATTCATTTTTTTCAATAATAAATAAATATATCATAAAAATTTTAAAATTTTAAAACAAAAAAAAGGTGAACTCTTTTTTATATGTACCGGTGATGTGCGTCCACCTTCTTAAGGCACACCTTTTTATTTTGGCATTTGATCATTTTTTTTTCTAACGGCTGAGATTGATTTTTGGCTCATTAATTTAAAATGATTCCTCATTTAACCCAACCCAGTGATAGATATCCATATAATTATATACTTGTATTTTATGCACTAGTTAAAAGAAATATTAAATAAAAATGAATACATTTAATATCAATTCCTTAATACTAAATAGATCTTTTCGATCCGAAACCGAGAAGTTTAAATAGTGACACCTAATCTTGTTATGAGTTGTTTAAAACTTCTTGGATATCAATTACACCATGATGATTTCATCTTTTCAATTTGAAAATACAAATATAAATACGAGTCCTTTCAAATTTGAGGGAAAAAACAGTCCGATTTTAGTTTTGAATTATACTCAAGATAAAACAAACATAAATCTTGTGATAAAACAATTTAACAAAAATATTTGATTACTTATCAAATACTTAATATATCCTAAGATTCACAACAACGAGAACATGTAAACGATTGCAAATCTCACATAGATATGTAAAGCTTTTCGGAATTTGATATTGAAAAAATCGATGATAAGGGAAGAAGCAGATGAACGGAGATGACTATGAGGGGGCAAAAGATGTATGATGTGGATGGGGGTGAATAGAAGCGATAGGGGCAAAGTGGAAACACGCCCTCTATTTCTTTAGTCAACGATATTTTTTGGCGAAACAAGACAGGGACTTGAGTCGATCGATATTGACTGGATCAGACAAAATCAATATATATATATATATATATATATATATATATATATATATATATATATATATATATATATATATCAAACAAATAGACTAGACTGGGTCAGATATTTTTTGTCTGATCGGACCCAATCAAACTATAATCAAACAGCACCTAAATTTGTGAATAAATCTCTCTTGAATGAAAATTCTAATTTTCAAAATAATTTGAAAATAAACATTGTATTTTTCTGAAGTCTTTGTGGGTTAAGAAATCTAGAAACTCTTAAAAGTTAAAACCAATAAGCTATATGAAAAAAATTGAGCTTAGGTGATCACATATTTCATGTACACATTAAGTTGTTAGTGTAGGTTTTAGTATTGTTATATAGTTTTTTTTTTCTTTTTAATTTCTTCTTATTTTGAAAAAAACCGAACGAGTTATTTAAAACCGATTTTTCCAATACCGGTTTGGTTAAAACCGAACCGTTGGGTATTAGTATGTTTGTTTTTTTTAATATTGGAAACCGGTTTTCTTCCCAACTTTTCTAAAAGAACCAAATCGAACCGATTTTTCTAACCAAAAAAATTGATTTTTTAACACAATTCCACTTAGGGGTGGGAATTATTGGTCTTAAACCAACAAAAAAAAAAACGAAAACCAAATCGAACCGAAATCGATTTCAGACCGAACCATATTCAAATTCGGTTTTTGGTTTGGTTTGAGACCGAACGGAATTGTAAATTTGGTATTTGGTTCGAGTTTCGTTTTTATGAAGTTTAAACCAAACCAAATTTCATGAATCAATTAATTAGAAAAAATAATTTTATATTTTATATTAAATAAACAAATATTAATTATAAAGTAAAAATCATTTTATCTCATTTACTCTTTAGATCATTTTATATGAGACTTTAGATCTTTCTATTTGTAACTTTAGTTCTTATGTTAAAAACATTTTAATTTATTTTTGAAATTTTTTAAAGTTAATATTTGGTTTCCTTGGTTTTCAAACCGAACCAAACCGAATTAGAATTCGGTTTTTTGTTTAGTTTAGAGAATCTGAATTCGATTTAGTTCGTTTTTTGAATTTGACTAAAAAAAATTCAAACAAAGAAAACCAAAAAACCAAAAAACGGAACCGATTCCCATCCCTAATTCCACTTTCAAAATAATAGGAACCATTTGTAACCAAAACCGATTTTCAATAAAAAGTAACCGGTTTAAAACGTGTACTTGTGCACCTCTAGATTATAATCATTGTAGAGGGCCGGCCCATGACCACAAATCAATAATAGAGGGGGCATATTTTATAGCCTACATACCGATAGTTTGGTATGATAAGGCCCAAAGTGTTTACTCTAAATGGATCAGAAATTAAAGATATGAGATGAGAGATATAGGAGCGATGATTAATCAAATTGCTTGATTTTGAATATTTTATTCTTTTTTGGTCTTTGATATTTAATTGTAATTGTTACATATTATTATAACATTTAGATTGGTTTTGATATATTTTGTTCTTCTGGACGATTAAATTGGTTTGGATTTTTGAATTGGTGCTAGTGTAGCATTGTTCTTCATAATAGTTGCTTGCTAGAGGAGTTCATAATAACATTGGTTTTGAACATAAAATTATGATTGTTTTAATCCTTTTCAACACCAGAAATCACATAATAGATATGTTTTGAATTATCTGATTTGTTATAACTATAAAAATATCCTTAGATGTGAAAACTTATAACTGTATATATTTGTATGGGTTTTATTTTTTACTTTTCAAATCACTTTCTTTTAAAAATTCAAAACTTATAGTATGTGTTTGGCACACAGGATGATATATGTGCATTGTTATTCATTTCGCTTAGGCTACCCGGTATGGGGATAGTTTCACGTGTCTTGGGTTGAGGTGGCAACCTCTTCCACGCATGAACACCGCCCCCAAGTCCGGTGGGTTGCGTGTGGCGTGAGGCGGAAGACGGACGAAGACGAGGTGTTTGATTGGGCAATTGATTTTCGAACGTTATATGACCGTTTAAATAAAAAAAAAACTTTTTATTTTTAATTTTTTCAAATTCTCTAAATATACATCTACTTTAACCACAATTTCACTAAACCACACCCACATTTTTTCAAAACAAACACACACATTAAACCAAAATATAGATAATTTTCCACCTCCAATTCATTCGTCTTTCGATGATAACGATTCCGATGAAGATTTGATTTTGTATACATTGATATCCGCGGCACTAGACGTGGTACGTGAAAGGGGTGAAAGTTCAAACGTTGACAAGAAGCATAGAAAATGGATCAACCGGGATCGAGAGGCGGCACATAAACTTTTGGTACGTGATTATTTTGCCGTTGATAGTTTATATGATCTATCTAAATTCAAAGAAAGTTTTCGTATTAGTAGAACTTTATTTTTACTATAGCTAGAGATTTGGCACGTAATTATGAATTTTTTCAATTACGATCGGATGCTAGAGGTAAACGCAGTTTTACTACAATACAAAAATGTACGACCGCTCTTAGACAGTTGGGATATGGTTTAACCGCAGACGCATCAGATGAGTATCTGAAAATGTCTGAGAGGACGGGTCGAGAGTGTACATATTTATTTTGTGAGTATGTCATAGAGCTTTACCGTGACATATACTTGCGACATCCGACTAAAAGTGATGTCAAACAGTTGTATGCCGCGCATCAAGCAAAACATGGTTTTCCAGGGATGCTTGATAGCATTGATTATACACATTGGGAGTGAGAAAATTGTCCCAACGTGTGGCGTGGCCAATACGCGAGGTGATCATGGGGTGCCGACTATTATTTTGGAGACGGTGGTTTCAAATGACTTATGGTTTTGGCATGCATTCTTTGGTATGGCCGGGTCATGCTCCAAGCGTCTCCGATATTTAACGATATTTTATAGGGCAAAGCACCAGAAATGTCATATGTTATCAATGGAAATGAATACAAATATCAGTATTACCTAGGTGATGAGATATATCAAGAATACACTACATTTGTCAAGTCATACATATTTCCGGCCGATGATAAACGAAAATGTTCAAGTTAGCACAAAAATCTGCAAGGAAGGATGTAGAACAGGCATTTGAAGTCCTCAAACAAAAGTGACACATAATCAAACATCCGACACGAACATGGGACAAAGAAAAATTGAGGACGGTGCTGACTGCTTGTGTTATTTTACATAACATGATAATATAAGAAGAGGGTAGGGCTATTTGCTCATATACCACAAACGATATACTTAACCCACCCGCAGTAATACAAGTTGGCAGTCCGACATACTTCTCAAGGGTTTTGAAAATACAAAACCGTGAAACACATCACAATCTATGACATGATTTGACCGAGTACATATGGGAACGACAATTTCAAGGGCAAAATGACGGTGAAGACGACGATGATGGCGATGAGGAGGATGACGATGGTGGCGACGAGGCGGATGATACTGGTGACGACAACGACGACGATTATAATTTTTCTATGATTTTTATGTTTTTTAATTTTTATTATATTTAGACAATGTAATGTTATTTTTCTATGTTTTTTTTTTTTTTTTTTTTTTTTTTTTTTTTTTTTTATGTTTTTTAATTTTTATTTTATTTAGACAATGTAATGTTTAATTTTACTAATTTAAGTTTTAAATTTCTATGTTTTAATTAATGAAATGTGCTCTTATTTTTTTATGTTTTAAAAAAATTAATGTATGTTATAAATTATTCTTTTTAATTAATATAATGTTAAAAAAAATATTTAAAAAAAAAAAATTTATGGAGTGGTAACCATTTCCAGTCTTTAGTGAGTTGGTGGTGGGTTGGGTATGAAGCTGACATGGCACACATGTGACAACAATTTTCCGGTGAGGTGGGTGTGACCACTCCCCGTAGTCTTATGGGTACTAAAAATTAATGTACCGACAATGTTTTTGAGATTATGTTGAGCCCAAACTTCTATATGGATGATAACACTTGTATGGTAATTTTTTTTTAAACCGACAATTTTATTAAAAGACAACCCCCTAGCAAGAAGCTAGAGGGAGCCAAAGATACAAAACAACTTCAATTACATAAAATAAAAAGGAAACTTAAGCCATTCCCCCATACAAAATTTCCTTTTCCATACCTATGTTTGATCAAAACATGGACTATTGGCCTCACTCTTTCAAACACCAATTATAGGGAGATGAATTTTGAGGTAAATATTCTATCGTTCCTCGCTTGCCATATACCCCATAGTGCCCCATATATGATTGAGAGTAAAGTTGATGTGCGGTTTGGGCATTTCCAAGTCATTGCAATATAAGTTAGCATCTCCTTTATACTAGGAAATATCATTGGTGTGATACCACACCATTTCCAAATCCGGTTCTATAGATCAACAGCAGCATTTAAGGAGCAAATGGTCCGTTCATTCCATTCCTGAGACACAAGCACTGCATTGTGTAGAATGAATATGTACCCCTCTTTGATCAAGAGCAACCGCAGTTGGAATGCGGTCCATTCTTGCTCTCCATATAAAACAATTTACTTTGTTTGGAATCCACTTGCTCCATTGAAATACACCATCTGGAATCATATGAGTTGCACGATCAATCCTTACCCTTAAGACTGCCACACAGAACTAATCATCAATTTGAAAGTCCGATTGCCATCCGACGGTAATGGTTAGAAATAAATGTAAGAGTGTCTTGTTAGGCTTTTTGCATTGCTTTTATTTAGCTTCAGGTTTTAAAGTCAATTTGATGATTTAGGGGTTAGTACTTTATTTGTCTCTTTTGTCGTTTTTTCGCATCGTATACATTTAATTCAAACAAACATCAAAAGTAAATTATTTTTGAGTAAAATGAGAATCATACAATTCGGTAATAAATATATAAATTATTATTATTATAACTCATAAAGTAAAGCGATATGAAACCGGCCGATCAAATCTTCCTAACTTAATTCTTTCTCGTCCCTAAAAGGCCTTTAACAAAATCATTAGTGTTAAAAATACTCCCGAGATCATATAAAATATCAAAAAATAAATATATAAATAAATAAATAAGCATTACACAATTAGTAGTTTACAAACAATTATGAACCGGACAACTTTTATAAAATTGTAAATATCTGTTAGATTGGTTCCTTATTTGAAATACAATAGACACGAATTATAAAATAGTTTCCTTTAAGTACTTGAATATTTTAATATAACATGTATTTTTTTTTCAAGACCACATTCGAAAAAAAAATCAAGTATGGGAAGGACAGGCTTAGCATGTGTTATTTATTCTCCTAAATGAACAAATAAATATACTAAAAATAAGATAGTACGGTGGTAGACGAGGCTTTGATTTTTCTAATAAGGTTTAACAATTGAAGGTAATTACAGACTTTTTTATTAGGTTCAAACAAAACCATTTTTTTTTTCAAATTTCAACACTTTTCCTTAAATCATCTATTCTTCTTCGGTTTCTTGTATTTTCTCCTTGTGTATATCATCTCCCCAACTTTAAGTCATATATCATCCATGATACATCAAAGGATAAATGCCATATAAAAAAAAATAAAAAAACATTTTATGTTAGATAAAAAATAAAATGCAACTATCTAGCCGTCAATATTGATGGGGTCCATGATTACGCTTAGTACTTGTAACAAGTCTTTTAAACCACTAGTGGGCTAGTCAAGTATCATGAGAGCTTCCCGTGAACATATCCACAAACTTCATTTACATATAAATCATTTAAAACCTCAAATTTAAACAAAATTCAAGTGAACAAACTAAACGAAATATAATTTAAATGAAAAACAATTAAAACAAATGAGTTAAAAAGATAACTCACTGATTGATGCTATGAACTTATGATATAATAGTTGGGAGTCATTTTTTTGCTTCTGTTGTTGATGCTTAGGGACTATATGTTTACTTTTGTACCCATTGTGCTTATTGTGGCTACAAGTGTTGAAGTGTTGCAAATAAACGAGTGGCTCATGGCTTAGTGAGACCATCGTTTTCATACATATTGACACAATAGTTTTTAAAACACATGCAACAAAATATATACATCCAACAATTTTACCATGCATTTCTTTTCCACAACCCAGTGACACATATAAGGGACCTAAAATAAAATTCTAAGACGATAATCTAATATTTATATTGCTTAAAATGCTCCATGATTTAGTTGCATAATCTACATAACCTGTTAAACCAACAGTATTACCTTTTTTTCCATTTACTTTATAGTATTTTGTTTGAATAAATGATATTTACTCGACTTAATCATTTATAAACTCTTGAATCCATCAAGGTTACCATATCAATCTTTATATAAATTTCATGTGATTAATCTTAACATATACATCAAAATTAGCGTATGTAATAGAACCCAAAATTTTTTTTTATTGTAATCAAATACTACTTAAATTTCAAAATATATTTGATTACATAAGGTCGTTTAAATAGGTGCTAAATAACTAATTAATAGTATTAATCTACGAAATGAATTCATCATCCATACTCGATTGGAATGAGCTCATCCCACTATATATTAGTTAGCCCAAGATCCGCTTCAACAATCTAAACCGGGTTTTGTTTTCTTCTTAAACCGGAACGCATCTATCAATACTTCCATTAATGCTTATCTTCATCTTTGTAAACAAGCAGTTGCAGGCAATTTTCACAAAAACAATATGAAATTTCATCTTATCGCCAGTTTTTCATAACCCAGAATTCGAAATATTTAACTCATCAGTTAATTGCTTTATCGGTCGAATTCTACGGGATCAACTGCAATACGCAACAGGAACAATAGAATCACAAAAGATACATACTGATTAAAACCCAAAAGCATAAATTGTCCCTCGTATGCCTTTAACAGCAACTATTTCTTCCGTTTTCTCTGGTTTCTATGCGATTTTATAATACAAATGTAATGAGGTAACTATTAACAGTTATTGTGAGAAATTATCTCCGAAATTTTTTAGGTAGACTCCTCAATCCTAACGCACGTCTTTTTTTGGCCAACTATTTCAAGATTTCATATTTAAGTTAAAAAAATATTCGGTTTATCAAATCTGAGACTGTGTTTTCTAATTTATTACAATTCTGAGCACTTTACCGATCAACCAGGTTACATGTTGACGTGACAGTTCTGATTACTTGACATGCTGACATGATATGCTGACGTGTTAAAATTGAATTTTTTTACCACAAAAAAACACTAAGTTTTCATTTTTTTTTCCCAATTTTGACACTAAGCTTAATTTTTTCTTTCAATTTTGACACTATGTTTTTTTGTTCAAAACCGGACATCATTTTTTTCCAATTTTGTTTAGTGTTGATAATTTTCAATTAAAACCATAGTTTTGTATAAATATAAGGTTTCTTTTACATTCAAACCATAATTATATATATATATATATATATATATATATGTATGTATGTATGTATGTATGTATGTATGTAAGTATGTATGTATGTATGTAAGTATGTATGTATGTATGTATGTATTAGTTATATAAAAACCATATTTTATATTAAATACGCAACTTTAAAATGAGTTTGAAGGGTTGGAGACATATAATCGATCAAAACCCGGATGTCAAGGTGAAATCGAAAATCATTTTTTTCAATTTTGTTTAATGTTGACAATTTTCAATTAAAACTATAGTTTTGTATAAATATAAGGGTTTTTTTTTTTTTTTTTTTTTTTTTTTTTTTTTTTTTTAATATACATTTAAACCATAATTTTATATATAAATATATATTAGTTATATAAAAACCGAATTTTATATTAAATATGCAACTTTAAAATGAGTTTGAAGGGTTGGAGGCGTGCAGTCGATCAAAACCCTGATGTAAAATTTGCAACTCGTGAAATTCTACATCTTATTAGAAGTTTATGGTTAGTTTGATTCTCATGATATAACTAATGCATATTTATATATTATGCTTTGAATGTAAAAAAAGTATTTAAATAAAAATGTGGTTTTTAAATGAAAAAAATATTTTTATACGGTTTAAAATGTAATTAAAAAGTATATTTATACGGTTTCAAATGGAAAATGGTCAAAATTGAACAAAATTTGATAAATGATGTTCGATTTGGAACAAAAAAATATAGTGTCAAAATTGAAAAAATAGATAAATTTAGTGTCAAAATCGGAAAAAAAAACTTAATGTTTTTTGTGGAAAAAATTTTCAATTTTGACACGTCAGCATATCAGGTCAGCATGCCACGTCATCAGAACTGACACATCATCATGTAACCTGGTTGACCGGTCAAGTAGTCAAAATTGTAACAAATTGGAAAACACAGTATCAAATTATAAATTTGATATAAACTGAGTGTCTTTTGTGTTGTTTACCCTTTAAATTGCAGCCTACAACCACTTGGCTTTCTTTTAGAAATATTTTGTTATCAATCTTCCACCCAAGAGCATCCATTATGTGTGTACAGATGACCGATTAGCCATTTACCTATGACTATACATTTATCCATCATATGTCATTACATAATAATGTTTACTCCGCCAACCAACCAATGGATGTAAACTCATATGTGTATAATTCAGTTAGCGATATATTCTTCTAGTGCGGATTTAAAAAAATAAATCAAATTTACATTATTTTATAACGTCCTACTTTTATTTGTTCTTATTATAGTATTGTACTATAATTCATTATAGATTGAGATCTTCTTCAAACTTGATGCACAAATAGATATAACAGGAGCAAATATCATCTTTCTGGCTTGCATATCCGTGGAACTCAATCTCATTTAGAAAACCTTATGTTATGTCTATATTTAGCAATTGAACGAGAAGTGGTTTAAGAAAAGACTTTAGAATCGAATGCGCTTGCCCAACAAGAAAGACATTGATCCTACCAACCAAGTTAAAATAAAAAAGAAATAAGAGAACAAAAAGATAACTTCAGACAAATTTACCCAATTATAGTTGTATCATCCATATAAAGTTGTGTTGGGTTTAAAATGTGTTGCGTCTTGGGCTCATTTCTTAGTCCAGTTTTGTATCCGGATTGGGCTTGTCAATCCGTGATTTAATATTTAGGGTTTTAGTATTTATAGATGCTTGCATGCATCTTGGTACGTAGCTGTTAAGTCGATCATTCATAACGTTTTTGTTTTTATCGATTGTAACCCTAAAAGCCTTTACAACGAAAGTTCTTCGTCGAGCTCTGCTGAGGCGTGAATATATTGAATCATTCAGCTCATTATTGGTTCATTCTTTTGTGTGTTATTTTGTTTCCATGATTCTGATAAACTTGCGTAAGATCTAATCGATCAAAGAAAATTTTCATCTCATCAATTGTTATCAGAGCAGGAGGCTGTGTAATTCATACACATCTCTTCTGTTAAAGAAGTGATTAGGGTTCATTCCGCATTCATTGATATTTATTGAGCCGTCACTCCTTAATTGACTATCTCATTAATTATTAATCTTGCCCTAATATTACGTATTACAAAGTCTGATCTTATAACAGGTTAAACGATCAAGCATGGACGATTCTCAATCCAATCCCATCAACATCTCTAAAAGCATCGAATCAACAACCAAGATCCCAATACTCTACGTTCAAGACTACGAAGTGTGGACACACCACTTTGAAGATTACGTTATTGGATCGGAAGATAATGGATATCTTATATGGGAAGCAATCACAGTTGGCCCATTCGCTCATTCAAGCACTTCAAGAATCATTAAAACTCAGAAGGAGTACAATGATCTCCTAAAAGATGTGAAGGATGTCCCTCAGGACGAAAAAGAAAAGTTTCAATGTAACATTAAAGCATTGAGACTGATTCGATTCACCCTTCAATCTGACACGTTTCGATTGGTAAGCTCATGTAGTACAGCAAAGGAAATTTGGGATCGGCTACGAGAATTGTATTCCACAGATGAAGATCTGGAGCACTCGATTCAGACCCTACTTCTCTCAGAATTTTGAGAGTTCAAGAAGAAGCCAGAGGAAGCCGTTACACAAACGTTCGATCGGTTCAATCATCTTCTTAGTAAGATGATCAAACATGATATTGAAAGAAAGCTCATCGAACAGAAGGTTACTTTCTTAAATGGCTTAAGACCTGAATGGAGGGCGGTTGTGTCGACAGTTAAAGCACATGAGCAGTTTAAGTCATATTCTTTGGCGAAACTAGTAGGGATTCTGAAATCCCAGGAAAAGACTGTGTTGCAAGAGAAAAGCGTGGTCTCAAACTTTGGTTCCTTGGCCCTTCTGTCAAAGGGTAAGAGCGCAGCAGAAGAAGAAGAAGATCTGAATTTGGGAGACTACGATATGACATCTGAAGACTATGCCATGATGGTATCAAATCCCAGGAGGTTCATCAAGAAGAAGTTTCTACCAACAAGAACCAAAATTGGCAAGGAAGCTACAGCTCTGAGAAAGCAAAAGAGGAGCCAAAGGTTGAAGAACCAAAGAAGGAAGCGAAGGGTGAAGCTGATTCTGGTGTCAGTTGTTTTTACTGTGGAGGGAAAAATCACTACGCAAAAGATTGCGGA
Source organism: Lactuca saligna (assembly GCF_052625555.1). NCBI lineage: Eukaryota > Viridiplantae > Streptophyta > Magnoliopsida > Asterales > Asteraceae > Lactuca > Lactuca saligna. The sequence continues at coordinate 285,329,787 of NC_136421.1, read as the reverse complement.
TTGCGTGTTAAAGAAAATGGCGGAGAAAGATGATGAGAAGGATGAAGAAGCGAGTCTCCTGAAAAGACTGGAGGAGATTAAAAGGAAGAAAGCTACTACTAATCCCACTATAAATGCTTTAATTGTGCAGGGTTTGGTAGATGATGATGAGTTCGGTGGCGTACAGGTATGGTCGACCGACTCAGAAGATGATGAAGTAAGAAAGCCTACTCATGGAAAGGCTTATGTGGCAAGGAGTGATGACGCTAGTGGAAGATGCTTGATGGTGACAGATGTATCCCAGATGAGGGGATATAATACTGATGGTGGAAATGAAGCGACTAAGGAGCGAGAGGATGTGTGCTTTACAGCGAAGCCTCTTAGTGTGCAGATTAATGAACTTGATGATCTGATCAAGAAGGTACAATCCATTTTAGTTTCATTTAAAATTCCACAAGCATCATATGAAAAAGAATTAAATAACTTGAATTCAAGAATTTCAAATCTAGATATTTGTTTAACTCAAACGCGTGTCACAAATTCTAATCTAACTGACCAAATGAGCAGGGTGTCATCCAAGAGTGAGGAGCGAAGAATGTGGATTGATTAGAAGGAGTTGGAACTGGTTAGGTCTAGGGATGAAAATATCTATTTGCAAAGAGACAATCTTAAATTGTTAAAACAAAGAAATGTTTTTTGTTTGATTGCAAAAAGACTTTATACTAACATTACACAGCTGCATTTGAATTGTGAAATAGGCCAGAAAATACATCGCATGATTTTGCCCTTTCTTAAGTTAAAGGAGGATGAAATTGTTGCCGAAGCATACAACTGTGAAAGTTTTGTATCTTCAGATGATGTAAGTCCCACTTATATGTTTGGTCTGGATAAAATTGAATCATTTATTAAGTCCAAAGACCATAAGAACATGCTCAAAGATCTTTTGGATGAAAATGACAAGTTGAACTCAGAACCGAAACCATACAAAAATTTGACTCATTGAGTACCAAATTAAGTTCAGAAAACAAAATTGATGTTGAAAATGTATCTGAACTTAATGAGGATGATGACATGAATGAAATCTCTGTAGAGGATGAGGTTGACTGTTCAAAGTTTACTAAGAGCGAACCTGAAAACCACAAAATTTTGATTTCTGAAAATTCTATGGAATTCACTCGTTTATCCAAAAGTAAGTCCCCAGTTCTTAAAGAAAAAACCGTTGTTTACCAAAAGGTCAGAACAACTCCCAATCAAGTTTATAAGGTCACAGGAGTAACCGAACATCAGACAGCCGAACTCACTGCACTGGTGAATGAAGATAATGTAGATGGCTGTGAGGAATAATTCTAGTCAACACCGATAGACAATGCAGATGAAACAATTGGTTTGTCAGAGCGAACATCATGGAAAGCAAAAGGTAGATACGTGGAAGAACCACTAAATAAACCTACCAACTGTGACATACCCAGTACCAGCGGAACAAAAGAGGTTCCAGTAGAATACGTCTCCTCAACAAGCGAAACCTCTTCCATGAAAAGTGAACCTGTTGTTCAAAAGCCGAAATAGAAGGCAAATATTCACAAACAACCGAAACAGGTGAAAAATCAGAAGCACCAGAGGAATCTGAGATACAAGAAAAATCTCTCAGAGCGAAAGCAATTTTGGTGCTCCCAAAATCCTAACTACGCTCACTTTAATAGAAACTCCAAGACAAAAGGAGAAGAAAATAAAGATAAAAGGAGCTTCGGTTGGTTTGATCAAAAGAACCAAAAGAAGACTTTTGGGCAACAGAAAGGACAAGACCGAATGAATAGGTTTGGTCCTGATAGCATCAGCAACCGAAAATCCAGTTTCGGTCCAGAGACTCACAACAGCCAAAAAGGTAGTTTCGGTCCAGAGACTCACAACAACCGAAAAGGTAGTTTCGATCCATCAGCAAATAGCAACCGAAGGTACAGCTTCGGTCCCTCAAATGATCAAATCCAAAAGGATCATTTCAAACCAGAAGTCAGGAACGATTCTCATTCTAAATTCTATTCCTCTAATTCCTTTCTCTCTCTCTCTCTCATTCCTCTTCTAAGCCCAATTCGTGTCCTACACAAAGCTCTCAATCGACGAAGGATTCGAAAGGAAAAAGCAAGATTTCCTCAGCAAATGAAGACAGAAAGCAAGCGAAAGTGCAAACTCCTGAACCTCAATCCAAAACACTTGAAACTAACCCTAATAAAATCAAAGTGTTTACTATTAAGAGGAAAGATAAAACAACCTTAATAAAACAAACTTATCTTATTGATGCTTCTCTTGTTATTCTTGTTTCTGTGAAAGGCTCACAAGGACCCAAGAAACTTTGGGTTCCTAAATCTGCTTAGTTCTTGCAGGTTATAAGTGACGAGCAGTTCGACGAAGAATGGTACATAGACAGTGGCTGCTCGCGTCACATGACAGGAAGAAAGGAAGAACTAAGGGAGTTTCGGTCCCTTCAAAATGGTGGTAACGTCAAGTTTGGTAACAACTCCTATGGAACGATCAAGGGTTATGGGATGATAACCAATGGGGATTTTACAATCACGAAGGTGGCTTATGTAGAGGGATTGCAGCATAACCTCATCAGTGTATCTCAACTGGTGGGAGGTACTAGTCTCAAAGTTTCGTTCAATGAAGAATGTTTAGAAATAATAGAGAAGAGGACCAACAAAGTGATTCTCAAGTTAGAACGAAAAGGTGAAATGTTCCCTCTGAATCTCAATCCAATCAAAGGAAAACCAGCCATATGTCTATTGTTTAAAGCTCATTCAGATGAAAGCTGGTTGTGGCACCGAAGGCTCTCGCACCTCAAATTCAAAGACATCAACAAGCTTGTCATCGGTGATCATGTTCGGGGTCTTCCACTGCTCAAGTTCGATCAAGAACATTTATGTGATGCTTGTGAAATGGGGAAACAAAGTCGCCAAAGTCACCCAACAATCATAAATACAAAAGTTGTTGAACCGCTTGAGTTGCTTCACATCAACTTATGTGGTCCATCATCAATTGAGAGCATTGGCGGTAACAAATACATTCTTGTTATTGTTGATGACTTCTCAAGGTTTAATTGGGTGTTCTTTCTAAAACTTAAATCCGAGGCAACTCCCAAGATGAAGATCTTTATCAAGCAGGTTGAAGTGCAACTGAGAAAAGTTGTTCGAAACATCAGGAGCGATAATGGACTAGAATTCAAGAACAAAGAATTAGAAGATTTCTTAGCAGACAAAGGCACGAGTCACAATTTCTCATCCCCTATACTCCTCAACAGAACGAAATTATCGAAAGGAAAAATCGGTCCCTGTGTGAGGCAGCCCGAACCATGCTAAGTTTTGCCTCTCTTCCTCTATATTTTTGGGCAGACGCCATTGCTGCATCTTGCTACACTCAAAACATGTCTTATCTCAATAAGCGTTTCTCTCTTACTCCCTATGAGATTCTTAATAACAGGAAACCGAATGTCAAGTTCTTCCATGTTTTCGGCTCGAGGTGCTTCATCTTCAACTCTAAAGAGCATCGCAACAAATTCGATGTCAAAGCTGATGAAGGCATCTTTCTGGGATACTCTCTTACTTCAAAGGCATACAGGGTTCTGATTAAGCGTTCCAAACACATTGAATAAACCTATTATGTGACGTTTGATGACAATTATGTCAAGAAGTTGAAGTCTACCGAAGGGACAATTGGAGAGATTTTCTCTCAAACCGGTCAGGTCACAGCATCAATCACCAATCTTTTTGACCGGTTCATGGATTTATTTGATGAACCTGAGAAGGCAATTCATTCTGAAGCTGGAGCTGCAGACAACAAAGTAGATCACCTTAAGAAGATTGTTGAAGATGCAGCCAAAACGAATGTCTGAAGAAGAATTGGTTCGAAATGAACCTCCTCAAAGAAATACTTCAGTCGAGGGGGAGAATCAAGTCTCTTCAGATCGAGATGAATCACAAATCCAGGGGGAGAATCCATTCTTTTACATACCCGAAAGTCCGACACGACTCGATAGCCCGGTAGCACCCGAAAGTCTGGCACGACCCGATAGCCCGGTTACACCCGAAAGTCCGGGTACACCCGAAAGTCCTGCAGCAACCGAAAGTCCAGAAGAAACAGAAAGTCCTACAACACCCGAAGGTCTGGTACAGCCCGCAAGTCAAAAAGAAGAAGGATTTTTTAGTTCACATCCACAAGTCTCATCATCTGTCAAGGGGGAGTATTTCGATAAGCTTTATGATGATGATTTACAAACAGAGTTGGAAGAAGAAGTAAATGCTGCGTTGGATCCCTCTTATGATCCAAATTATCCTCCTCTCATCAAATGGACCAAAGATCACCCAGTTTCTCAAATAGTGGGTAATGCATCAGAAAAGGTTCTAACGCGATCACAACTAAAAGCGAAGCAAACAGCTCTATTCTCCAAAGTAGAATTCTGCATGTTTAACTCATTCATCTCCAAAATAGAGCCGAAGACCGTCAATACTGCTCTCGATCATTCTGATTGGGTTCAGGCAATGCAAGACGAACTTAATGAGTTCGAAAGAAATAAGGTCTGGAGACTTATTCCAACTTCGGAAGATGCCTCAGTTGTCGGTCTCAAATGGGTATTCAGAAACAAACTGGACAAGGAGGGCAATATGATCCGGAATAAAGCTCGGCTAGTGGTGAAAGGATATTGCCAAGAAGAAGGAATCGATTACGAAGAGACATTCGCTCCAGTTGCAAGACTGGAATCAATTCGAATTTTTCTTTCCTATGCCGCACACAAAAACTTTGAGGTCTACCAGATGGATGTGAAGTGTGCCTTTCTGAATGGAGAACTTGAAGAAACCGTGTACGTGGAGCAACCTCCTGGATTTATAAATGAAAAGCATCCAAATCACTGCTACATCTTGGATAAGGCTGTTTATGGTCTGAAACAAGCTCCTAGGGCATGGTATGAAACTTTAACTAAGTTTTTAAAGATGTCTAAATTTAAACAAGGTTCGGTTGACCCAACCTTCTTTCGTAAAAAGGAAGGTAACCACCTCATGATTGTTCAAATCTATGTCGACGATATCATCTTCGGCTCCACGAATCCCAGCCTAACAGCTGAATTCAGGAAGTTGATGGAGACTAAATTTAAAATGAGCTCAATGGGTCTGATTAACTTTTTCCTTGGTTTAAATATTAGACAGGGACCCGAAGGCATCTTTATCAACCAGGAAGCATACACAAAGACTCTCCTTGCCAAATTCGGCATGATGGGAGATTCAAAGGTCAAATTCCCTTTGGCGTTCGGCACCAAGCTCACACCATCTTTGGAAAAACCGGCAATCGACTTCATGCTATATCGCCAAATGATTGGTTCCCTAATGTACCTCACAGCTAGCAGGCCCGATATAATGTTTTCAGTATGCTATTGAGCCAGGTTTCAAGCAAATCCTCGCGAACCACACATGTTGGCGATGAAGAATATTTTCCGATATTTGAAGCAAACTACCTCTCTCGGTCTCTGGTATCCCTCAAACTCAGGCTTCTTTGTCCAAGCCTACTCAGATGCCGACTTAGGCGGATGCGGTCTAGACCGAAAAACCACCACATGAGGCTGCCAATTCCTAGACGGAAAGTTAGTTAGCTGGAAATCGAAGAAACAAATTTGTGTTTCTCTATCTATAGCTGAAGCAGAGTACATTGCAGCCGCCTCTTGCACATCACAAGTGATTTGGATCCAAAGCAAACTACGGACTATGGACTCAATATGAAAAAGATCCCACTATACTGTGACTCAGAAAGTGCAATTAGGATCTGTCATAACCCAGTGCAACACTCCAAGACCAAGCATATAGCACTAAGGTATCACTTTATTAAGGATTATGTGGAAGATGGAAATGTTGAAATTCACTTTGTTCGAACCACTGATCAACTGACCGACATCTTCACCAAAGCCCTTCCTGAAGCAAGTTTCAATAAGATCCTGCAACGCCTAGGTATGATAGAATCAGATTCAGTACCAAAAACACCTTTTTAAAACTAAAATTTGAAAGTGAAATGAACCGAACGCTTGGTCTATTTCGGGCGTGGTTCACACAGGAACCGAAATGAACCGAACGCTCGGTCTATTTTGGGTTCGGTCCCAGTAAACTTGTTTTCGCTTATCTCAAAAACGTGTTGTTTATGGTTGTACACTTTTGTTTTGTTCCTGTCTTTTCTAAAATTTCAAAAATCCAAAAATATTTTATCTTTCTGTTTTTATTCTTTTTCAGAAAATTTCAAAAATCCAAAAACATTTTATCTTTCTGTTTTTATTCTTTTTCAAAAAATTTCAAAAATCCAAAAACATTTTATATTTCTGTTTTTAGTATTATTTTTCCATAAAAATTCAAAACTTTCTCTAAGTTTTATCTGTCTCGAATGTGTGTTTGGTTTGTTTGGTGTATCTCTTTATTCTTCTTAGGTGATACGAATACAAGTATAACCGACTGTGGATCTAAGGCAGGTATGATTCAATTTCATAATGAAATAGTAAAGGGTCTCTAGAAGCATAATGGTGCATGTTGTCTTAAGCCTATACGATCTTGAGTAGGCCTTAATGATTCGATATATACCTATCGTTTCTTCCAAATCAGACTAACTTATACTACTCGGTCTAGAGCTAGCTTACTCTTCTCATATGAGTTAAGAGTTTCTCTGATCTGTCAGGATTATCTAGCGGAAGGTACATTCGGTCCTTAAGCCACCTGCTTATATTCTCCATCTACTTTCGGTTCACCAACGTAACCCTTGAGACTCTCGGTCTTTACCACTGAGGTTTATGGTTACACAATCTCTGTGTTTATGATCTTAGCTTCGTGTCACTACATGCTAAGTGAAACCCATAATTCAATACCCACAATGCATTGATGGTGAACAATTAAAATTGCTCTAGCTTTCACCCATGAATTAATGAATCCACCCAAGTGGTCGTACCATGAAATTCTCAAAATTTCTTTTTGTGTGATTCTTATGAAATTGTTAGATACCATAACGTTTCTTCCTCTAGAATCCAGTTTTAATTTTGTTTTGGGATTTCATACCAAACAACTTTCCAACAAGTCACTAAATATATTCCAAACCTACTTGTTCAACAGATCACATCGGTCTCACAAGTACTTCATTCGTTTTTGGTCTTATGTCAAGATCCGGAATTCTGAATCGAAGCGAAAGCCACCCTTCTAAAGCCTCATCAAAAGATGCCTTTCAACACTTCTTAACAGGTGCTTGATCGTAATTTAACGGGAAACCACACAGACACTTTGAAGTTTCTCTTAACTTTGAAGGAAGTGATTCGTGACCGAGATCTATTGTTTTGTGTCTATATTGACATCACAAATTCCCACGTAAATATAGCTTTATTTCTTTATCTTTGACACTCTATGCACGGAAATCTTTGATTTTCCAAACGTCTGGTTCGGTTCTCTACCAACTACTTTCCCTTATGAAGCTTTGGTTATCAATAATGTACTCAACAAGGACACATTGTGAGTTTTATTAGTCCTTACTTCTCTTTATTGATGATAGCTATTTAAAAGATAAGGTGCTGACTCAGCCGGAAGATTAACGGCTTCAACAGTGATTTGACGGGCACGCGTGCTAAAAGGAAACAATATTCTATCTCATGCGTAATCATCAGGGACGCTAACTGTCAATTTTTAATCCCATCAAGCGCCGTTCCGAGTTCCGAGAAGATTTGGGGGCGAACTTTTCTCTCTCCTCCATAAACGATATAAAGGGTTCAACCCCGGATGTTTCTCCTTTTCATCGCAACCCACAAAGCACACAAAGGTTTTTCTCCTACTATTCATCTTCTTCTTTGAAGCGTTCAACAATGACGGATTCCTCCTCAGTCCATGAAGCCTCTTCTCGATCTACCATTCTTCCAATCCGACCACAGCAAAGCCTGGTTATCGATCTCAACCCAATATCTTATGATGCATTTAGGTATCTGATAGTGGAGTGTCTCAAATAATCTCCACTAATTCTCGCACTCTTTAACGTTGAAATCGTACCGATGGAATGTCTTTCACAGGTTTTCTCCACCGCTCACTATGAAAAATCTGTTGATCGTATCTACTTCGACATTCTTGACAACAAATCCTCCATCTCCAAGAAGCGATTTTGCTGGCTTCTAGGGTTTGAACCTGACGAATCGAGGGTTAACCCTGATTCAATCACTGTGGGTCAAATCTTCTCCATGTTTTATAACATGGGATACACAGAAATCCTTACGACGATGACAAAATTCAAGAAGTCATGCCTTCCTCCTCAATGGAATGGCTTTTTCACGATCCTATTCAAGGGTTTATCTGAGCGGAGTGCAGGTTCTGACGGGGCCAGTCGATTATTCATGACCATCCTTTATGGTCTGTACAATGGGATCAACCTTGATTACGGCTCAGTCCTGTGGCAACAATTGATTCAAAGCCTTGGCTCTACCTCTCGGCACACTGAAATCTATTATGCCAGGTTTTGGACGATCCTCACTAAATGGGCTATGGACAAATATCATGTCCCCACTGTGGCCAACTTACCTGTCTCCTCGATTGTTTTGTTTCATACCACCAAGATTATTGTGACTGATCCCTCCAAATACATTTTTGTTGGCTCAATTCCAGAGTCCATGTACGTTGGTGTATCCAAGGAGAGCAGGATCTTCAAAACCTACAAGGAGTTTCCTCCTTCGGGTCTGAGAGAGTTGACACCTGAGATGCTTCAGTCTATTAATGAAGCCGACAAACCTGTCACCAGGGGTAAGAAACCAGAGAATGGGAAAATCAAGAAAGCAGCAAAAGGAGCGAAAGGCCCTACTCCTAAGAAGCGAAAGTTGACAAAAGCAGCCCAATCTCCTCCACCGAAGAAGAAGAAAGCACAACCAAAGCGTAAACTTGTTCTTGCTTCTTCCTCGAGTGATTCAGACGATGAAGGTTCAGAATCTGAAGAGTTGATTCAAGGCGACTCTCCTCCCCGTTCTCCTATTCAAGAGGTACCTGTTGTCACCGAACCTATCTCTTCTCCACCTATCACTATATCTGTTTCCATTCCCATCATAAACTCATCTATTTCTATTCCCCCCATAACTACCTCCACTCACATTCCACCCACTTATATTCCTATACCACCACCCATTTTCTCTGAAGCCACCAAAACAACAACCAGTGGTGTTCGAACCAATGTATCTGATACGGGGGATCATACTTCAGCACCCAAACATACACCTACACCCGAACCAACTTCAGCACCCGAACCTACTCCCACAACTGGACCATCAACTACACCCTTATCTCCCACTCACTCAGCTGAAACCGAGACATTTCTAGGAGGGGAAGATATGACCTTCGATTCCATTTACTATAGCCCCTACTAGGTTCAAAGTGATGATGATGATGATGCTCCTATCACCAAAAATCACATCAAGGAATTCCACGAGAAGATTGATAATCTCGTCGCTTTCTCCTCTTCCTCAAAGTCCCATATCTCGGAAGCTGCCATTAAGGGGATGATGGATACTTTCACCCAAGCACACGAAGCCTCAATCAACTCTGTTACTGCTACTATTGACAAATCTACAAAGGCTTGTGCTGCGGTGACCGAATAAGTCGAAAAACTATTTCAAGATGCTAACATCTTTCTGGAGTCTTTGCAGGGGGCAGCCAAAACTAATGCCAAAAAAGGTTCGTTCAGTTGTGGAGAAGCTGGCCACTTCCCTAGAAATAGAAAAACAATACTTCTCCAGTCTTCGTCAAACCCTCAAAGAAAACAACCAATCTTTTCAGTCATCCGTTGAAGATCGTCTTCTCAAATTCCAGCAAACCCTTGCCATAGAATCTTCTTCAAAGGATGAACTTGCTCGCAAAACATCTGAGCTCCAACTTACAAGTCATCAACTCTCCCAAGAAGAGAAGGAGGTCGACTCTCTTCGGTCGGAGAAATATGTGATCCAAAGTTGTGTTTCAGATGTCCACGGAGCTCTCTCCAATATTATTGAAGCCCATGATCCGATTCTCAACTACTCGGTGAGGCGAACTCTTGCTGAGAAGCTTGCCCCTGCCATTGCCTTGCTTAGCCGAATTGAGGGGCTTCCTGAGCAGGTGGCCCATCGGAAACAAGGGGGAGAAAAGACTTCAAAGGGCACAACTCAATCTCAACCTCCTCCTATTTCCAAAGCTCAATCTCAACCACTTCCAGTCTCTTTATTAGTTCCTCCTAGAGCAACCGAACCAACAACTGTTCTTGCATCAGGTTTGAGTGTTCTAGACAAAGGCAAACAGGTTCTCAATGATAGTGATGAAAGTGAGGATAAAGAAACTATTGCTGACATTTTGAAGAAACAGGCCAGGGAGAAGGAGCTTGATACAAATGCTCGGATTGCTACGGAGGCCGAAGCTAATGAAAGGAAGATAAAGGAGGCTCATGATCTCCTTGAAATCCGAAAAACCCTATTTCCTCCTTGGACTCTTGAAGAGATTTTCAAAGAAGCTATCGAGTCCCCCAACATCCTTTGGCTTGAAACCGTGATCTCCTTGGATCGGGTCAATTCGGTTGATTCTCAGTTTGACATGCCCTTGACCCGAAAGGCTTTTATCTTTCATGAATTCTCCCACATAGTTGAAGTCCCTCATCCTCACCCGAAGGTTGATAGGGAACTTATCGATTTCTATCTGAGGACTGCTCAACCTCAGTATCAGACGTGGAGTGCACAGAAGATTATCAACGTTCGGCTCCTCAAACCCGTTCGGGAGGGTAACTTCACAAATGTCAGATTCAAGGTCTTTAGGGGGTCCGACAAAACCGAACATGCCATCTCTCTAGCTGATCTTCCCAATCTAAATCCTCATGACTGGATAATCCTGCACAACATTCTCCTCATCAATGAAATGGAATATGGGCCGATCATAGATCATTTCAAAAGGATGTTGGTGTACTACATTTTGGAGGTCGCCAAGTTGGATCAAGAAGTTGCAAGTATCCTCAGAAAGAAGCCTACTATCACTCCAGTTGGTTCTGCAAGCGATTTGAATAGAATGCAGATGGGGAAGATTAACCCAAAGCGAAACTCAGTCATGTTCACTAGGGCATAAGGTCAGAAATGCTTATTCGCTTTGGCTGACAAACATCTTTACACCGCTTCCTGCTTGGAGCATGTTCTGGGAATCATCAATCGATGCAAGCAGAATTCTGAAAGTGATAAGAAATACTTCAACGACATGATCAACTGGTATATTCATTTCCGACAAACACTTCTGGCCATTACTCTATGCTTGTTCAAGACTGTGAAGAAAGCTGGTGCCGCAGGTGCAAGTAAGCCGAAGTGAGGTCTTGCCCCAGTTGACGCAAAGGGGGAGATTGTTGGGTTTAAAATGTGTTGCGTCTTGGGCTCGTTTCTTAGCCAAATTTTGTATCCGGATTGGGCTTGTCAATCCGTGATTTAATATTTAGGGTTTTAGTATTTATATATGCTTTCATGCATCTTGGTAACTGTTAAGTCGATCATTCATAATGTTTTTGTTTTTATCGATTGTAACCCTAAAAGCCTCTACTACGGAAGTTCTTCGTCGAGCTCTGCTGAGGCGTGAATATATTGAATCATTCAGCTCATTATTGGTTCATTCTTTTGTGTGTTATTTTTTTTTTGCATGATTCTGATAAACCTGCGTAAGATCTAATTGATCAAAGAGAGTTTTCATCTCGTCAAGTTGTATTCTTTTATAGACAATAAATTAGGAGCAATATACATTCATTGATTTGTTTATATAACATCAAAAAAGTACATTGTTATTTTTTTTTAAAAAAATCATCTGAAATATAATATTTGCAAAAATTATTTAGCAAATGATTTTAGTTTTTAACTTATATACTAAAAACATCATAGCAATTCTCCATATGTATCATAATCATGGAAATTCTCTCATGCAGACAATACCAACAAAGTGAGATGCCATTGTCCTGTTCCACCACATGCCAAAGAATTTAACTAAAATGTTAAAGTAGATGATATAATTCTGACGGTTTCTTCCACATATCTTCTTTATCGCATTATTTCATTTCTAAGCTTTTGGCCACTGAGTTTGCCATGAGTGACCTATGAGATCTTTCGTATTTTCTGGGTATTACAATGACAAGTGCCTCTTTCTATCTCAACGACAATATGCACTACAACTTCTCGAGCGTGTAAACATGTAAAATTACAACCCTTGTCATATACCGATAGACACACAATGTAAGTTGAACGAATCAAACCCTCTATTATCGTATCCCTCTCTTTATCTCATTTTAGTTAGTGGCCTTCAATACCTTATGTGACATCCCCATTTTCACAGCCAGAAAAGACCGATTTTGTTTATGCTTTATAAAAATCAGAGTACTTCTTTTAATAAAAATGTTACAGAATTTGTTTCCAGTAAAACATGATAAATATGTTATCAAAGCATTTCCGAAGAGAAGTATTTTTTTTTTCATTTTAAAACATTTGGGATGTCATCGTCAATACCGAAACATAAGCATAAATAAAACTTACATTCATTATCACTAGTGAATTATGTCTCCTTAATCTCTCAGTGTAATGTGACTTCATATCAACACCTGTGATATAAATAAACTGAGTGGGTTAGGTTGGGAAACCTGGTGAGTACATAGGGTTTTCAACCCACAATAATATAATAATTATGTTTAAACATCAAACAATCAACCCAATTACCCATCCCCATTATCTTCATAAGGATTTACCCTAAGAATCAGCTACTCCTCGTTCATTCATTCCTAAAGATCATCCTAAGGAAATAGCATGAAGTCCATCGTTGCCAATGACACAGTTGTCAAGCACAGCTGCTAATATTATCACTTAGGGGCAGCTTCCAAAATTGTGACATTCTCTATGAGGCGCTTCTGTTGGTATTGTCCTTTAAACGCTACTATCATGGTTATAATGTTCTCTATTAGGAACAACTGTCGATACTATTCTTAGAGCGCAAATGCTAGGATGTTTATCATAGATCTAAAACATCTAAAGATTATGGCGCAACTGCTAGTACTCATCTATAGGGTACTAGATCCATTGCTGTCAATGTTCACCTATAGGGCACCAGGTCCATACTACTAATGTTCCTCTATTTCAGCCTTCATCCCTCATCATTCATCTACCCATGTTTTACCTAACATATTTTGTAGATATAAAATACATATACAGTTTCAATCATTTAAAACATGTATAAAATCATTCATCCAACATAGACAACAAGTATTCAGATAGTATGCATACATAGCACGTTATTTATATAAAATAACTATGCCTTCATATTTATGTGTAAGATGAAAGTAACTATGCACTCACCTGAAAATGTGGTGATTCTGCCTTCGAACAACGCTTCGTTATCTCAAAACAATTACCCTCGATAAAACCTAGTATTAATATCACCAGGGTTTAGTCTAACGTTAACCGCCACTAATTAATAGTCTAACTATTATTAGTATTATATATGCGTTAAGAAATACTTATATAACCCATAATAATAGCCCAAGTACTTATTATAAGTTCCTAATAACATTACTATAATTAAATAAAAGCTATATTAAAAATAGCATATGCGTAGCTCACTTACAGTGGGTTTTAAAGAAAACCGGGCTTTGCTCGGAGCAGCGTTTCTAAACCGAAAGACCATTTATCTCAGGAATCCAAGAGCCTTGGGGCTTCCTTCGGGTGCTAGGGGGTTTACATAGACTTTAGGGGGAGGGGGGTGTTGGGGCTTAGAAAGAGAAAGTAGAGAGAGAAAGAGAAGTTGGAAGGTGTGAGAAATGAGGGTGCCCCAACACTCTATTTATAGGCTGGAAATCACCAAAACTTGTCAAGTTGGTCTCCAAATCGTCGAGTTCTGGGCCATGTGTCACCATCTGGTGGCTAGCCTTGGGGAGGAAGCAATGGCCATGATTGCGCCACGTCACCCGATTTCGCACAACACCCTCCCGACTTAGAAAAATCATAACTCTCACATACGAGATTTGATTTCAATGTTCTTTATATCCGCGCGTAGGTAAAAATAATATCTACAACTTTCATTTAGACTTCGTCGGCTTATTCTCGACCGATCTAAAATTTAACAGTAGGAGGAGATTATACTGTTAAATGTCCGCGTAAAATTCATAACTTCTTCATACGAACTCCGTTTTCATCTGTATTTTTATCGTTGAGTTCTTATTAATGAGCTATTCAACTCTCATTTAGGTCGCATAGGCCAAAAACTACTTGAACTAAAATTCGAGTTTCGGACCGTGCACTGTTATGCCAAATCCTAGAAAAATTCATAACTTCCTCATACGAAGTCAGATTTGGGCGTTCTTTTTTTTTTTTTTTTTGTATGTTCTCGGTTTAACGTATACTACAACTTTTGTTTAGATCACTAAGGCTAAAAAGTCCTTTATCAAAAATTCACTATTTATGTCTCCTGTTGTTGTGTCGGTTTTGCCGTAAAACTTCGACGAGCCATAACTTCTTTGTTATAACTCGGATTTCGGCGCTCTTTATATGTACGAAAACCTTGAGACATATTCTAAAACTTGGTTAAGATTATTTATGCTAAAACTCTTTTGTCGAAAAGTCGTTTTCGACCCCTATTATCTCTAAATTAAGTAGCCTAAATCTACGGACGTTACACCTTACATTCACTCATCAAGATTTTTCATATGCATTTCAACATATTTGCTTATATATGCATGATCGTACAGATCCTCAGCCACATGGAATCAAATACATCCTTAGATACGTTTGTGGCACTCTTGATTTCGGGTTACAACTTCATAGATCCATGCACTCAGATGCATCCTCATATATGTTTGTTTAACAAAAGAATCCTTTTAATGGGAAAATAATAATTGTAATAGTGTTAGATTCAACCATTTATGAACTATATAGACCAAAACAAATGAAATCCATTACTAAGAAAAACATATTTAATTAGTTGATCATGATACCATTTTTCAGCACCAACACCATGCTAAGGAAACCCTTCCTCTACGACAATCAGTTTGTTTCCCAGGCACAGGCATTAATTGAGGCTTTATATTGTGGTCGAATTGTATATGGTTCCTATAAGAGCTTAATTACTTATGGGCATTTACCATGTCAATTTTAATTCTTCCAATGAATGTCCAAGAAGTGTCAAAAGGAAACTAAAGTAAACTATTGTAGACCTTTAACCTAGAATTTTTTTTCCATCTAGGTTAAACAATTTCACTTTACTTACCACTTAGATTAAACTCTAACTTAAGCACTAAGTTTGTGGTTTTTTAACTAAAATGTTACTTAATAGTAGATTTAATAACCAAATCAACCATAAGCCATATGGTATGAGAAACAAATATCATTTAATAAAATCAAATTATATATATCAACAATGAAAAGAAATGATACAACGAAATCAAGAAGATAGAAATTAGGGTTAAAATATACCTAGGGTACCCAAGGCGCAATACATGAGCATATGGAGTAGAATGACATGACATGTCATTTCTATTAGAATCACAAAAAAATATGGGCATTTGTGACCTAATATTCAGTTTCTTGTAGTGAATCAAGTGGTGATGATAAGGAGAATTCAGAGGAGCCAAGTAGGGCATCGATAGGTTTGATTTTTTTACGTTTAGTAGGGAGAGAGTATGAGAAATCAATGAGTTGTTATAAAATATATAAACAATTCATTCCATCACTAACTATTTATTTGAAGTATACTAATTTGAAATCTATGACAATCATAAAACCGATGTTGTCGAACTGTATGAAAATACATGTATTTATAGAAAATGGTAGTATTCCAGTTTATCTTGTGCCAAAATGGTAAGGCTATGTGTTATACTAACATTATTGTCTAATGGTTCCCGGCAGGAACATAATGCCAGTTATGGCGCCCGCATAGAAGAGCCTCTTCATGGTGTGGAAACACGACACCTCTCTCTCTCTCTCTCATTTCTTTCTCTTAGTTGATATTATAGTTATTTTAATGCATTGTTTTTTGTTTAATGTAATGAAATATTTTAATTAACATAAATTTATTTTGAATATTATTATTATTATTTGTATTAAAATGAAAGATGAAAGAGGAGTATAATATAAGTTCAAAGAAAGAACATATAATTGAATGAAAACTAAGGTGACACCGACGGTAGAACAAAAATCTAGGAAAAAAATTATAACACATGGCCTAACCATTTTGAGAAACCTAAATTATTTAGAAAGTCCTACTTGGGTATTGTATTATTTTACTAGGTATGAGACCCATGTATTAAATAGATTTATTTAAAAGAAATAAAATATAAAATTCTAAACATTTGAGAAGTTTGAATTTATAAGAAAAATGAGAAAAATATTGAATTATAAAAATTAAAGTGTTTTTTTTTCTAAATTTAAACAAATAATTTAGATAAATAAATAAAGAAAATTAATGAAGCTTTAATTTAGTAATTTTGAAATTAAAAAGAAAGTTCATTAAGGAAGTTAATATGCATTTATTATTCCATTTAAATACTATGTGGAATTAATAAAATATAAAAACCATAAAATGACATGTGAAATAAAAATTAATTAAAAATAACCACAAAATGATATTTGATAAATTGAATGAGAGTGTGACAAAGTGGGAAAAAGAATCTTCATTTAATTAGAAAGGACTAGTTGTAGACCCGTGTCCTACAATTTTTTTTAAAAGTTAAATATGAAGGTCTAAACATTTATGAGTTTGAATTTAGAAGAAAAATGAAAAAAAATATTGAATTATTTAAATTGAAGTGCTTATTTCTCTTTTAAATTAATTTTTTTTAATAGATAAGCAAAGAAAATAATTAGGATTTAATTTAAGAATTATATAACTAAAAGAAATTTTCATTAATGAAATTGATATGCATTTATTATAATTATAACATTTAAATACTATATTGAATTTAATAAAATGGAAAAACACATAAGTGAAATGAAAAAAATTTAATTTAAAAGTAAAATAAAAAAAAACATGTGGCAAAATTAACCAATGGGTGACATGTGACAAAATGATTTTTATTTATTAGAATAGATTCTACTATATATATATATATATATATATATATATATATATATATATATATATATATATATATATATATATATATATATATATATATATATATATATATATATGTGGAGATAATACATTATATCCCATATCTTGTGAATTCGAACTACCCCTTGAAGTGATAATTGTGAAACCACTAGTAATGAATAAACATTAAGCTACTCACATAAGTAATTATATTTACAATCTCATGCCATGGTAAGGAAGTGATCAAATACATAAAAACATCTACTCAATGCCAAAAGAATATGCTTACACGAGTCTCTTGTTTATATTTTTACTAGCCAGAAAATTATTATCACGCCTTTGATTTGAAGAGATAACTTATAAAATTTTGATAGTTTTGATTTGTAGTTTGGCTCTAATAATAGTTTGATATATTATATTTTTCTAGTGTAGCGTATTAACCAATATGAACCGAAGTGATTCGTACACAACAGTTTTTTGCCGTACACAACAATTTATGCATTATAGAGTTGTACAATACAACACTTTAAAGCACAAATTGTTGTGTATGGAAAAAAAGTGTTGTGTACGAATCAGTTTCCATACTAAAACCATCAATTTAATGAAAATATAAGTCACGAGTATGTTGAAACTCAACAAGAACAAACATGGAGTCAGTTATGATGGTCTCAACGTTAAACACAATTCAATCCAGGTGCAATTAATTCAATTAAGTGCATGACATTTTGCATCACTTCAATTCGTAAGTATATCGGTGAATATGGAAACTATGAGACTTAAAATTTTTCTATAGAATACAAGAACTTTGCAAGTTCACTAATCAGAGCAATCAAGACCCACACCATATTTTTATTGACTAATTACTAGTGATCTTCCAAGGCTGCAAACGTTATTTGGGTATTTTTATTGTGTGCATTGTAACGACCCTTATTTTTCTCATCTAATGATCTTGAGATTATCAAAGTTTTCTAACAAAATGTCGAATTCTATAACTTAAAAACACTTTACATCTAAGGGTTAATTTTGGGTTTACAATAAATTCTAACCATAAAATTGTTGGATTAGTGTTTAAGCCTATAACTATATTTGGTAAGTACTTGATCCGGTTGTGCATTATCCTTTTGGGTTGCATTCACCATAACAACTTAACAGGGTAATTTATGGAGAGAGAGAAGATATTATGGTTTATTAATATATTATAAGAATAATATATTAAAGGAGAAATCATATTATTTGATTAGTATTAGTCATATATTAATTAGGAAATAATTTGATGACTAAAAGAGATAAATTGAAGAAAGGGGACTTATACTGTCAAATGTGTGATAGTTGTATTTTGGGCTGGGAAACCTAATGGATTAAGGGGTGAACGAAATTATGATGGGAGACCATCATATTTTCGTCAATGACCTTATTCCAGAAGGTTCCTTGGGCTGATTAATGTTTAAGTTGTCCATTAGGGTTTGACTGAAACCGTAGCTGCTCACAGTATAAATAAGAACCCTACGCTACAGAAATCGGCCACTGATTCTCTAAGAACCCTAGAGCCAATTTTGTGTGCCTCCTCCCTCTCTCAAATACTACCCTCTTGCTAGTTGGTGTTTGTAAGCCATTAGAGGAGTTACACTTGTGACTCTAAGCATCAAAGACAAGTAGATTCAAGCAAGCAACAAGAGGTAATTTTCTAGAACTGTTTTGGTCACTATAATTTCGAATTATTATCACTAGATCTAGGGTTAGAAAGTCTTGGATGAATGCATGTACAATAGAGAAACCTAGATCCGAGCATTAGGGTTTGCATGTGCGGGAATGTTCGTGTGGCTCAAACCCATCAGTGGTATCAGAGCTTTGATTGGTTTCAATTGTATTTGATGCTTATATGTTCGTTCAATGCTTGATATGAAAACCAATTTCTGAAAATACCCAGCTCACGACGTGACTCTCTGAGTTCTCGACGTGAGTCTAGTCTGTCAGACAGACTTGACGAGTACAGTTAGCTACTCGACCAGTCTATGAATCAGATGGCTCGAAACTTGGATTTTTGGCTATTTTTGTGTTTGGATAATTACCAAAATTGTTTTTAAATAATAAAATCTGATTTTTTTATATATGCTATGATTATACTTTCCAAAATAAAAGATAATTACCATTTATTTTAATAATAAATTAATTATATGATAATCCTTGATTATTTAATTTATTTGGTGAATTATCTTGTAAATAATCTTGATTAAGTCAAATTTAGATAATCATTAAATTAATTGTTTAATTTAAAATTATTTTCTATTCGATCCTTTGTGTTTTGACAAGTTCAAAACTTGTTCTCAAGTTTTAAAATTTAAATTTTGTGATTAAAATGTTTTATTTGAACTATTTAAATTTCAAACCCTAGAATTTTATAAGTTTAAAATTCAACCTTATACTTTATAGTATTATAAGATTAATATGTATATATGTATAACTTAAAATGCTAGTTTTACCGTTAGTAGGCCTTATTCACGAAGCCGACATATAAGGTGGGGGGGGGGGGGGATAAGGCTATGGCCTATAAAATGGCCGTCTAATGAGTGTCCACTCTCACCCACCACTTCCATGATTGGTGGATGGTCGTTAGCCAAACGGGTAGGATAGGGAAACCCTTTCTCATTAATAAGTATAATGAATTATTAAAGTAACTAAATGTTTTTACAAAATTCTCAATCTTGGTTACTTTATGGAAAAGTGAATTGATGCAATTCCATGAAATTACACTTTGTACCCTTGCTAAGACATTAGTGGAGCATGTGTGGTTAACCGGCACACTAATTGGGTTCTAAGCAAAGGTGGCAAAGGGTAACTCATTGTTTGTCATAGTTCGATGGAGCGTGTGTGGTTAACCGGCACATCAAATAGGTGACTGTAATAATGAGGGCACCATGTACATTTGCATAGTTATTTACACCCGCTTTGTGATCCTCGGCATCCCAGTCACAAACTTGAGGGGCATATCGAGATTGAAACATGCCATTGAAAAGTTCAATGAATCTCAATAAATCTAGGAGTTTTCACTTTCCTTCAAATTATTTACTTGTTAGATTATGGCATCCCTTTTCTAGTATGTAAATAATGTTGTTGGATCCTATCCCTAATTTCTCATTTGGGTGTTTAATTAGGGATTCATTTCTAATAAAACTTTGTTTTTTTTTCCTTTTTAGATCATCCTTCACTCCCTGCCTCCCTGCTACAACCAGTTTCGCATGGCCTACCATATGAATAAGGAAGAGGTCACCTTGAGCAAGCTTCAAGGCTTGCTAAGGACTGCTGAGAGAAATCTCAAGGATAAGTCCGTTGCATCAACTCCCGCTCCAACCGCTGCCTTATTTTGGCTATTGGGCAAGGGAAGGGTAAGAAGAGGAAGGCTCCCTCAAAGAGCCACCACAAGGGAAAATCCCAATATAGTACCTCTTCTAGTGGAACCAAATTTGGTTTTGCTAAACCCAACTCAAACCCCAAGGAGGCTGAATGCCACCACTGCCACAAAATAGGGCATTGTAAGAGAAGTTGCACAGAGTATCTACAGGCAATCAAGGATGGGAAGATCAAACCATCCTACACATGTATTTACACTATTAAATCTAATGATTCATCACATTCCATTTCTTGGGTACTTGATATAGGGTGTGGTTTTCACATTTGTTCTGATGTTCAGGGCCTAAGAAGATATAGGAATGTGGAGCATGGGAAGATTAATTTGATCATGGGGAACAGAAGATCGTCGCCTGTTACCAAGATCAGAGTTTACTCTTTAATGCTTAGTAATGGTTTAGGATTATATTAGATTTAAACAATTATTGCTATTCTCCAGATATGACAAGAAACATCAGTTCATTTCATGGTTTATATAGACAAGGTTTTAGATATTCATTTGATAATGAAAAGGGTTCTATTAATGCTTATCTTAATGGTGTATTTTATTTTGAAGCATTGCCTTGTAATGGAATATATGAAACTATGATGGTTGTATATACCTTAGGAAATGATGTGTTGTGTATTGATTCATCCAATGTTTTGGATAAAGCATGCTTGAGGCATTGTCGTCTTGGACATGTCAACAAGAAACACATAGCCCAGCTCTAAAAGGATGGAGTGTTGGTGTGATTCGACCTTATGGATGATAACGTGTGCGAGTCTTGTTTACTTGGAAAGATGACCAAGTCACCCTTCACTGGAACTTGTGAGAGGGGTGAGGGTCTATTGGATCTCATACACACCGATGTGTGTGGGCCCTTTAGATCAACCAAAAGGGATGCGAGCCGATTCTACGTGACTTTTACCGATGATTATAGTAGATATGGGTATATCTACTTAATCAAGCATAAGTTAGAAACCTTTGAAAAGTTCAAAGAATTAAAAAAAGAAGTGGAGAATCAATTGGGCAGGAAAATCAAGATGCTTCGATCTGATCGAGGAGGAGAATACCTAAGTATTGAATTCCACGACTATCTTAAGGAATGCGGAATCGTTTCGCAATTGACGCCACCTAGGACACCGCAGTTGAACGGTGTGGTTGAGAGGCGTAATCGAACCTTGTTAGACATGGTTTGTTCCATGATGAGTCATGCTTCACTACCTATCTCATTATGGGGGTATTCCTTAGAGACTACCGCTCATATCCTTAACTTAGTCTCTACGAAGAAGGTTGCCAAAACACCTCACGAGATGTGGACAAGGAAAGCTCCCTTGTTGGCACATATCGAGGTTTAGGGTTGTGAGGCTTTCGTAAGACGAGAGACTCACAACAAGCTCGAACCTCATAGTGAGCGATGTATTTTCGTCAGCTACCCGTAGAAGTCCTTTGGATATCTCTTCTATAGACCGAGTGACAATGTTGTCTTCGTTGCGAGGAGAGGGGTTTTCCAAGAGAAAGAACTCATAAGCCAAGGGGACAGTGGGAGGCAAATCGATCTTGAAGAGATTCAAGATTCGAGCAATGAAGGAACCTCTAACACTGGCGCTTGACGACTCCTTACCTCTTAGACGTTCCGATAGAGTTAGGGTTCAACCCCAGTTTTATGGTTTTCATATTACTATCAAAGGGGATACATTCATTAGTGATAGTACATTAGTGAATATGGACGGACCTAACAACTATATGGAAGCCATGGCAGGTCCGGAGTCTGCAAAGTGGAAAGAGGCAATGGATAGCGAGATTCAGTCCATGTATGACAACCAAGTTTGGAATTTGGTTGACCATGTGCCCGGACATAAGACGGTTGGGTGCAAGTGGATCTTCAAGAAGAAGACCGACATGGATGGGAATGTGCACACATACAAGGCGTGATTGGTCGCGAAGGGTTTCACTCAAACTCCTGAAGTTGATTATGATGAAACCTTCTCACCGGTTTCTAAGATAAAATCTATTAGGGTGATGCTGGCCATTGCTAAATTTCATGATTATGAAATATGGCAAATGGATGTCAAAACCGCTTTCCTTAATGGAAAGTTGGCTGAGGATGTTTACATGGCTCGGCTAGAGGATTTTGTCAATGCAAATCATCCTAATAGAGTGTGCAAGCTTGAGAAGTCAATTTATGGACTTAAGCAAGCATCTCACAGATGGAATCTTTGTTTCGAAGAGAAAATCAAAGAGTTTGGTTTTCTGCGAAGCAAAGATGAATCATGTGTATATGTCAAATCCAGTAGGAGTATAGTTAGCTTCCTCGTATTGTATGTCAATGACATACTACTCATAGGAAATGACATCCCGACACTGCAGGAGGTTAAGTCCTGGCTCGGGAAGTGCTTCGCTATAAAGGACCTCGGAGAGGCTTCCTATATTTTAGGAATAAGGATAGTGAGAGACAGAAGTAAGAGACTAATAGGACTTAGTCAGAATACGTACTGGACAAGGTACTAAAATGTTTTAGTATGGAGAATTCAAAGAAGGGGCAGTTACCGATCCAAAGTAATGACAAGTTGAGTAAGACTCAATGCCTGAGTACCAAAGTCGAGATAGCAGAAATGAGCCGAGTACCATACGCTTCCGCAGTTGGCTCGATTATGTATGCTATGACTTGTACTCGCCCTGATGTGGCCTTCGCTTTGAGCATGGTCGACAGATATCAACGGAACCCTGGAAAAGCGCATTGGACCGCAATAAAGAACATTCTTAAGTACCTTCGGATGACCAAAGAATGGTTTCTAGTCCTCGGTGGGAGTCATGACTTAAATGTGCGAGAGTACAGTGACGCCAGTTTTCTGACCGACATGGACAACTACTGCTCATAGTCGGGCTGAGTCTTTACCCTTAATGGAGGAGCAATGAATTGGAAAAGTTCCAAGCAAGAGACCGTAGCTGATTAAGAGTCAACTCGTCGAGTCCACGGAAAAACTGGACGAGTCGGAGCGGGCTCCATGTGGAAGATTAAGTGACCGACTCAACAAGTCGGCGAGTCTGGTCTGGCTTGGGAAACCCTAATTCCGGGACTTGGCACCCTATTTAAGCATCTCATTCTCTTCCCTAGGATTCATTTGTGGCCCCTATAGTCCAGAACTCGAAACCCTAGCCACACAACCTCATTCTTGAGCTAGTTTCTTACCTTGTGAGTGAATTGAAGCTTGGAGAACGAAGAAGGACCTTGGTGGTGAAAGAAGGAGATATAGATCCAGAGTTGGTGTAGCATTTCAGACCATTTGGAGGTAAAAAGCTTATGCCTTATCTATTAATCATTTAGTCCCTTTCTAGCATAGATTTTTGTCATATTTGGACATTTCTAAGGGAAATCCGAACTTTAAGCCTTGAGGACGAAAAGGATTTGAGATCTAAGCATTTCTGAGCTTGAGAAGCTCTAAGGGGGTAGCTTTACCCAACCATAGCCTCATTCCATAACCTAGACCTTCATATTAGCTTGGATTTGGTGTTCTAGCTTCATAACACCTTGCATGCACATAAAGTTAGCAACTTTACGTGCAATGTTAGCATTTGGAGTCCAGATCTATGGGTTGGAGTTGTTACAATGGACTGTAATCGATAGAATAGTGATGTCACAAGGAGGACTCGGCGATTTAATTCATGGACTCGGTGAGTCGGATCGTAAACCCAAACCTTTCTGTTTATGAGTAACATCAGTGAGTGGGGTTAGTGAGGATTCAGTCAGTCTGGACCCATAATGATCATGAAGATCATAGCACTCGACAAGTTCAATGACGAACTCGGCGAGTCCAAGACAACCTTTTAGTTATGAAGATGAACTTGACGAGTCGTTCATACAACTCGGCGAGTCAAAGCGTAGACATTCATGCTATGATGATGAACTCGACGAGTTCAAGGATAAACTCGGAGAATCGATCGAAGATGGTCCCGAAGTGTTAGTTGAAGGGGAACTCGTCGAGTTATTTCCAAACTCGACGAGTGGAGTCGGGGTTGTTTTGAGAGCATAGACTCGGCGAGTTGGTAGAACAACTCAGCGAGTCGGGTTAACTGGAAGGTTGACGTTGACTAGGACCTTGACCATAGTTGACTTAGTTGACCTCGGGAGGACAGTTTAGTCTAAGTGTTATTATTGGTATTGGTAGCTTAGGGAGCTAGAGGAGCAACATTTCGGAGAGTTATCAGTTAGTAGCCAGAGGGTTATCTGCCGAGTTAAGTAGTTCAGGTGAGTTTTCCTTCTAGTAGGAATGGGTCTACGGCCGCAATGCCGAACCGTTTAGATAGCAGTAGTTCCAGACTTTGGTCTGATGCAATAGTTCAATATGCTTGATGTCTTTGTGATTCAGGAATGTTATGTGTTAGTTAGTCCGGGCCTCGGTCCGATGCAGCATGCAGTATATGTGATTTTGTTATATGCTATGATCATGTTATGCTATGTTCAGTTAGTCTGGACCTCGGTTCGATGCAGTGGGAAAGGCCCAAGTTAGTTCGGACTTCGGTCCGATGCAGGGGCAAGGCCTTATTTAGTCTGGACCTCGGTCCGATGTAGTGGGCAAGTCCTAAGTTAGTCCGAACTTCGGTCCGATGCAGGGGGCAAGGCCCCATTTAGTCTGGACCTCGGTACGATGTAGTAGGCAAGGCCCAGTATGTGCTTTATATGTTATTGTTTGGTATGTGGTAGTTTGGGGGAGCTCACTAAGCTTCGTGCTTATAGTTTTCAGTTTTGATTTCAGGTACTTTCGGTGGCGGAGGGAAGATCTTGGGATGATCGCATGACACACACTATAGTTAATCAGCCTAGGATGTTTTACTCTGATAATAAGAACATGTTTTGAATTAATAATCTGATTTTATGTTAGGAATTATGTTATGGATAGTCAATCGTGGTTTAAGTAATGTTTTTTTCAAACGAAATTTTGAGTCATGATTTTTGGGTCATTACAAGTTGGTATCAGAGCCTTGTTTTGAGGGATTCGGGCACACTTTCGGGTGTGTCTGAACTCAAACTAAAGAATTGGTATAGAAATTTTCAAAAAGGGAAAATCAATTTTTGTAGAAAAGAGTTTTAGGAAAAGCAAAGAGAATTTTTAGAAAGAAAAGAACTTTGAAAAGAGAAAAGGGTGTGGTGCATGCAATCGGTCGAGCTCAAGTAAGTACTCCCAAATTAGTCATACAAGTTTATGTTATGATTATCAGTTTCAGTCTCAATTGAACAGCATGCTAGAATAGGAATAAGGATCTAGGGGGATGCCTTATGTGTCTGCTATATGTGTTCCATCTTTATGATAATTACATGTTAGTATTGAGTAGACAGTAGTAGGATAGCCTGTTTAGGTTTTGCCTGATAGTATGAGCTTAACATTGTATGCTAGTACAGTTTCTTGATATGAGGATAGAATTTCTTGAGTAGTTTCCTGTGTCTGAATGCTGCTTGCTTTGTGCTTTGTGGGACTCTGAGTGATGGGATTTAGCCATTAGGTGAATACGCCACGTCACATGTGATCAAGGTTGAATAATCTTAGAATGTTGGATTTGGCCCTATTGCGCAACTCTCGTTTGAGTCTAACCGTTGTAGGGACGAGTCTTTTACTCGAATGATTACCTGAGCCTCGTCACATGTGATGGTATTCAGGTGATGGCTAATTGACATTACAAGGAGGCCTTCGGCAGCTGAGGACTGGTTTGGGCGGAGTCATAAATTTCCCTAGGGCAAGCCTAGGATGAGAGTAGCAGAGATCGGTAGCAGTAGAAAGGACTTGTTTGAGTTAAGGTAACTCTTAAGGAAAGTACAGATAGATGTGGAAGGTAGTATGAGCCTGTACTACTGAAAGCAGAGGATTCGTACTCGATTCAAGAGGGCCAAAATGAAACCAGGGAAATTGTAGAGTATGTGTGAGATCCCTCAGCAGCAATGAGTATTCTGACAACTATCATGATATGTTTTCAACATGGTAATGTTGCGCGAGATATCAATTGGCAGTTCAGGTGTCGAGGAGAGATCTGGCTCAGGCTCTAGAGCCGGACAGCTTGATGATCAGATGAGAGATGTCATTTCTGCATAGATTATGTGCAACATCATTAATTAGACTCCTGTGATATTCGGTTCGGTTAGGGAGGCCATCGTGGAGCTTTTGGGTAGTCGTCTTGAGGCCTTTAGGGCCGGGATAGTTTCAGGGCAGTTTGGGGCTCTTCTAGAGCCCGATTCTTATGGATCCCAGGGATCCATCAGGGAGGGGGATCCCATTTTTAGCTCTTGCCATCAGAGGTCGGGAGTGAATGGGACACCCTGACCCCGGGAGAGTTCTCTGCATGATTGGGTCATTGCAGAGGTTTCACAAGTCGTTCGCGAGGAACTACCTGACATCATCGAGAGGGTCACTGATTAGGATGTGATAGAACCGGATAACCAGACCGGAACCGGTTGAACCGGAATATGCTTAACCGGTCCGGGTCTTGGGTTTAAAAATGAGCCTTAACAGGGTTTCGGGTATTCTGGGTATGGGTCCAATGGGTTCGGGTAAACCAGGTAAAAGAACCGGAAATGCTAAAGAAGAACCAGAACCGGGTGATGGGTCAGAACTGGATTTATGCAATAGATGACCTGGAATTTTAAGGCTTGTTTTACTTATACCTACATAGACTCCACCTTATATACATAAAAAGCTTGCTTGGGGTTGACAAATTGAAAAAATATAGGGCCTGTGATCACGTCCAACAATTGCAACTTGCATCTCGTTTTTTCCTTTCTTTACCTTCGTCCCATTTTTTGATTCATTTTTTACAGGTAAAGAAGTGAATATGTAAAAACGTCAATCAGTAATTCCTTGAGATTTAACAATCAAACTATGTTTACAGTTTTCCAAAATTTTACTATAAAAACTTGTTTTCATTTTTTTTAAACTACTTACAAATTAATGGCTAAATTTATAGTCTTTCGTATTTTAGAATTTGAAATCCATATTTGAATATGTTAATAAAATTTATTTAAATGATAAATAAGTTTAAATGAAAAAGACCAAAAAGTCAAGAACAAAAAGTGAAGACGTTGGGCAAGTTGGTGCTCATTATTTTCAATTAATCGCATCAGCCAAATTCTAATGTCTCTAGTTTTATAAACATATTGCATTTTTCAATTTCTATAGTTTTATAAACGTACTGCCTATTATTGGATCAACGGTGTTGACATTTATTTTATAAAATAAGACTTTGCAGTAGTTATCTTCAATTACGACGTATTACGTTTTTATTTTGTTCCAAAATTCCGGGTTTTCAGTCATTTCCGGGACTAATACACGAATCCGGTTCCAATTATCTATTTCTGGTTCCATACATACTTTACCCAGTATACCGGTCGGGTTCTCGGTTCTTATAAATTGTTATTTCCGGTTTCCAGGTCCGGGGTAAACCAGTTCGGGTTTGGACCCACTTTCATCACTAGTCAGTGATAGGTTGACCAAGAAGCTTCATGATCAGACAGCGGTTGTTCAGATGATTGATGGGGACGACGAGGTAACGCAAGAGCGAGAGATTGACCGGGAGTCAGAAAGGAAGAGGAAACCGGATGAGGTTCAGTGGCCCACAGGTTCGGGTAAAAGAACCAAAGGGCCGAGTTCGAGATAAAGAGACTTCCATGGCTGCAGCCGATGCGGTAAGTGTGGCAGGACGCACGAGGGTGCGTGTAGGAGTAGTAGAGGTGGCAATCCTAGCTGTTTCAAGTGCGTCCAGACTGGTCATTTTAGTAGAGATTGTATTGCTACCATCGCCCAGGGACTTGACCCAATATGTTTCCATTGCAGTCAAAGGGGCCACAAGAAGGCCCACTGTCTGAGTTTGTATACAACAGGGCAGGTGACAGCTCCTACCCCTGTGACTTCAAGAACCACCAGCAGGCGTCAGGGTCGGGAAAGGGCGCCCATGGCTCAGAGCAGAGCATTCTGGTTGATTTCAGCAAGGATTTGAGCAACAATGGATGTTGGAGGTACATATCTTTTACCTTCCAGTCAATTATTATTTATGATGTTGTTGTTATGTTAGTGCATCGATTTAGCGGGTACACATATTGGAATATTATATCACCTATTTGTGAGTGAATCATATGCCATCTACATACCTTGGATTCTAGACTGAAAGT
The DNA here is from genome assembly GCF_052625555.1 of Lactuca saligna. Classification (NCBI taxonomy): domain Eukaryota; kingdom Viridiplantae; phylum Streptophyta; class Magnoliopsida; order Asterales; family Asteraceae; genus Lactuca; species Lactuca saligna. Next base: position 285,301,178 of record NC_136421.1, on the reverse strand, counting down.
TGAGGACATCCCCCGTAGAGCAGGTTACTTCGGATGCAGTAACTATAGCAAGTATGAGTGAGACTCGGTGGTGTCTCGCTATTTTCGGGAATGTGTTATTTCTGTATAGATTGGTTATATTCTCAGCAGTGGTAAGCTTGAGTTCCTATTGGAGAAACAGAGGACGATATGATAGTAGTTCGAGGATGTTCCCCCTTAAGCGCAGGTTCTCAGGATGCAGTCATTGAAGCAGGAGCAATCGGGGATCAAAAGGTGCTCGATTAGTTGACAAGATTGGTTTAGGTCTGATGAAGGGTTAGTTCAAGCGCCAGCAGAGATAAACGTTGGTTGTCAGTGGATCGACCCTTTAGATGATAGGAAGGATGGGGAATCCTTTTCAAGCTGTGAGCTGTAAGAATTAGTCGGATCAATGTGGCGGAGAACCCTTCATGTATTCAGGGTCAGTAGCATGCTAAACTTGGAAAGGGTTGGTAATATTATGTAGGAAGGGAAAGCAGTCCGAAGGGTCTAGTAGGTTCTATAGTTCAGGAGTTGGGAGTTTAGTAAACTTCCCAACGTCGGTTTCATGTATTAGGGATTAGTAGACGATTGGTTGGGAACTCAAGCTGAAGAATTTCTCGATGGAACGTGAGTGTAGAAAGGTTGTAAGACGAAAATGCAGTTGTAGCATTTGATGACCGAGGGCTAGTTTTGTAAATCAGATCGGAGGATCGCTAGCAGGAATCGGTTGAGTCAAGATGCCCTCAGAATAGTAGAAAGTGTTTGAGTGTTGTAATTCTGCGGGTGTAGCTGTAGCATTTAATAGCAGCCAGATAGTGATAGACTGGTGTGAGACCGCGGGTGTAGCTGTATCATACAAAGTTTGGTAGGTAGCATGAGCGCATTGTTAGGGCGCGGGAAGAACAATAGTAACCACTAGTTCAGGTGTAGTAGTGAGGATTAGAAATCCACGGATTGGATGATATGGTTGAGCCAGCGATACGATAGTCGGAACGTCGCATCAGCTATGAGGGCAACAAAGCAAGAAAGCAATGGATTGCATGAGGATGCTTGATATATATAAAGCTACAAATCGTCATGTAGGAATCGCGTTTAGCCGTGGTTGGGTAACCCCCAAGAATTCGATGTATGGAATCGAACAGTTAGATCAAAAGGCTGTTAGGGCCACAATGACAAGATAACTAGTAGCAGTTAGTTCAGAGAAGGCATTCGTTCAGAAGTTGTGTGAGGTGGCTACGTAGGGAGTCCTTTGGCTCCGCGACCGGGCTGGGACCCGATATTTCAGATAATTGGTGAACGAACTGAGACTAGGGAGGTCTTGTTAGATTTTAAAGAGCAGCCATGTGGCAGCATACTGCTCAGACAGTTCAGTGTTTCAAACAGTCAGTGTTTCAAGCAATTTAGTATTTTCAGGCAGATTAGTGTTTCAGATAGTTTTGGGTCTCCAGCGGTAATGGTATTTTGTATTTTTCATGTATAGCTTGGGGAGTGGCAAGTCACTCACATCACGATTATCTGAGTTATGGCCAAGTATAAGTGAATCACAGGGATAAGTGGATCTATGAATTCTATTGTTCTAGTGGGAACCTGGAGTAGTTAGCATGTAAGGAATGGTAAGGAATGATTTTGAGGATGAAATCTAATTTAAAAAGATAGAGTAGTGGATAGCGTGAAAGGTATGTCCTTCGCAGTGGTAGGGGAGGTGGTTAGTTATGGGGAGTTACCTTAGGGAAGCCAGAAAATGCGCAAGGAAAAGGGGGTGAACCCCTAGGATGTTCATCATAAGTACTCGCGAAGTACCAGATGGATGGTCAGTTGGGTAAGATGTGTTCTCAGGATTATTGAGGATTAGAGTGCACTCAAGGTGACAAACTACAAGAACTAGTTTTAGCTGGAATGATAGGATAGAGGGCCATTGAAAGCGGTACCCCGAGGGTTGGACCGAGCAGATGAAGTGTGCATCGTACATGAAGGTTATGAGCAGATTGGAGGACGGTTGGACGTGGTGGAATTCGAGGACGAAGTCTAGTTTAACTGGGGGAGAGTTGTAACACCCAGAATCAGAAATCCCAAGAAAGGAAAGAAAAGCCCTAAGTCAAAAGAGTCAACTCGTCGAGTCCAAGGAAGAACTCAACGAGTCGGAGTGGGCTCTGTGTGGAAGATTAAGTGACTGACTCGACGAGTCGGGTCTGGGTTGGTAAATCCTAATTCCGGGACTTGGCAGACTATTTAAGCATCTCATTCTCTTCCCTAGGGTTCATTTGCGGCCCCTATAGTCCAGAACTCAAAACCCTAGCCACCCAACCTCATTCTTGAGCTAGTTTCCTACCTTGTGAGTGAACTGAATCTTGGATAAGGAAGAAGGACCTTGGTGGTGAAAGAAGGAGATATAGATCCAGAGTTGGTGTAGCATTTCAGACCATTTGGAGGTAAAAAGCTTATGCCTTGTCTATTAATCATTTAGATCCCTTTCTAGCATAGATTTTTGTCACATTTGGACCATTTCCAAGGGCAATCCTAACTTTGAGCCTTGAGGATGAAAAGGACTTGAGATCTGAGCATTTATGAGCTTAAAGAGCCCTAAGGGGGTAGCTTTACCCAACAATAGCCTCATTCCATAACCTAGACCTTCATATTAGCTTGGATTTGGTGTTCTAGCTTCATAACACCTTGCATGCATGTAAAGTTAGCAACTTTACATGCAATGTTAGCATTTGAAGTCCAGATCTATGGGTTGGAGGTGTTAGAATGGACTGTAATCGATAGAATAGAGATGTCACAAGGAGGACTCGGCGAGTCAGTTCATGGACTCGGCAAGTCGGGTCGTAAACCCAAACCCTTCTGTTTATGAGTAAGATCAGTGAGTGGGGTTAGTGAGGATTCAGTTAGTTTGGACCCATAATGATCATGAAAATCATAGCACTCGACGAGTTCAATGAGGAACTCGGCGAGTCCAAGAAAACCTTCATAGTTATGAAGATGAACTCGACGAGTCGTTCATACAACTCGGCGAGTCAAAGCCTAGACATTCATGCTATGATGATGAACTCGACGAGTTCAAGGATCAACTCAAGGGGTCGGTCGAAGATGGTCCTGAAGTGTTAGTTGAAGGGGAACCCGTCGAGTTATTTCTAGACTCGACGAGTGGAGTCGGGGTTGTTTTGAGAGCATGGACTCGATGAGTTGGTAGAACAACTCGGCGAGTCGGGTCAACTGGAAGGTTGACGTTACCAAGAACTTGACCATAGTTGACTAAGTTGACCTCGGGAGGACAGTTTAGTCTAAGTGTTATTATTGGTATTGGTAGCTTAGGGAGCTAGAGGAGCATCATTTCAGAGAGTTGTCAGTTAGCATCCAGAGGGTTATCGGCTGAGTTCAGCAATTCAGGTGAGTTTTCCTTCCACTAGGAACGGGTCTACGACCGCAATGCCGGCCCGTTTAGATAGCAGTAGTTCAAGAATTTGGTCTGATGTAGTAGTTCAATATGCTTGATGTCTTTGTGATTCAGGCATGTTATGTGTTAGTTAGTTCGGGCCTCGGTCCGATGCAGCATGTTGTATATATGATTTTGTTATATGCTATGATCATGTTGTGATATGTTCAGTTAGTCCGGACTTTTGTCCGATGCAGGGGGCAAGGCCCCAGTTAGTCCGGGCTTCGGTCCGATGTAGGGGGCAAGGCCCCAGTTAGTCTGGACCTTGATCTGATGCAGTGGGCAAGGCCCAACTTAGTCCGGACTTCGGTCCGATGCAGGGGGCAAGCCGCCATTTAGTCTGGAGCTCGGTCTGATGCAGTGGGCAAGGCCGAGTATGTGGTTTATATGTTATTGTATGGTATATTGTAGTTTGGGGGAGCTCACTAAGCTTCGTGCTTACAATTTTCAGTTTTGGTTTCAGGTACTTCTGGTAGCGGAGGGAAGAGTTCCGGATGATCACATGGCACACACCATAGTTAGTCAGCATAGGTTGTTTTACTCTTATAATAAAAACATGTTTTGAATTAATAATATGATTTTATGTTAGGAATTATTTTATGGATTGTCAATCGTGGTTTAATTAATGTTTTTTTCAAACGAAATTTTTATTCATGATTTTTAGGTCGTTACATTATGAGTTGCTTAGATTAATAGAAAAGTTATGTGAAATTGTTGTTTTCAATCCAAATTAATCTAAGAGTTGATTCTAAAATGTGTTTTTGTAACTTGTCCTCAAGTTATATGAAAAGTCACATTTAAGATTCATAAAACTCATTAATATTTCCATAGGTTACGAATAAAGAAAAGTCACATTCTTTTAATAGTTTAAAGTCTTCCATAACTTGTCCTCAAGTTATGGAACTTGAAGAGTTTTTGGATTAAAACTACTTTAAACACATAAGTTATGGAATTGAATAGTTTTGAATAGTTTCAAAACTTGCTCTCAGGTTTTGAAATTTGAAAAGTTTTCCCTTATGAATACTTTATTTCCAAGTTAAGCACTTAGAATTTTAAAAGTTAAAATTCAACCCTTATACTTTATAATATTATAAGTTAAATATATATATATATATATATATATATATATATATATATATATATATATATGTATAAGAGTAAGTCGTCTTACCATTAGTAGGCCTCATTCACGAAGTCGGTCTATAAGGTTCCTGCATATAAAATGGTAGTTTAATGGCTGTCCACTCTCACCCACCGCTTCCTTGACTGATGGAGGGTTGTTAGCCGAACAGTTAGGACAAGGACTATAATTCTCCCTTCATTAAAAGTGTTAATGATAAATATAATCTAACTAAAATGTTTTATAATTCCTAATATTAGTTAGTTTAGGAAAATCTGAATAAGGTGCTAATCCATGAAATTACACTTTGCACTTTGCTTAAGTCGGTTAGTGGCGCGTGTGTGGTTAACCGGCACACTAGCTTGATTTAACAAGGTAGGCAAAGGGTAACTTAATAGTTATCATATTATTGGTGGAGCACGTGTGGTTAACCGACACATCGATTAAGGGGTAAATATTAAGGGTACCAGGTAATTTGCATGGTTACTTCACACCTTGTTTTGTGATCCTCGGCATCCCAATCACAAAACCTGAAGGGCATACTCAAGATTGAAACATGCCATTGAATAGTTCAATGAATCTCAAAAGATCTAGGAGTTTCAAATCCTATTAAAAACCCAATAAATTATTTCGTTTTTTCGTGGTGGAAATTGGTGAATCGTCATTCACCTACCTTCAAATACTCTATAGCTTGGATTACGGCATCCCTCTTCCAAGTTATAAAATATTAAGGACTTTAAATCAACTATCTTGAATATCTCCCAAAAAGATGTCTGGTTCAGACATCTATGATCTTCCCAAGTCTCTTGAAACTTCACCTCCTCCACCTTCTCCAATTATTCTCCCTTACCCACAAGTTCAAGGTCACTCAATCCCTAATGACAAGCAAGGTCTATGTGTGCTCACATCTTGGAGATGAAGTCACATATTGACAAGCTAGAAGAGTTGGGTGTCAAATTCTTAAGAAAGTTGGATTTTCAATCACTTTCTAAGTCACATAGTGAGTTACCTTTGGGACTACTATGAAATAGACTATGACATGAACCTTAATGATCTTATCTATTTGATTGGTACTGCTGAATCAGCAATGATTTGGAGCTTTGGTAAAGCAAATTTGATTAGTAGATCAAGTTTCCAAACCTTCAATGGACATTGACAATGGTTGCATTGGATAACCAGTAAAAGCTTTCTCTTCCCAATGGAAAGCGATTGGCTATAGTCAACTCGGTAGACCAAATGGTAAAGAGAATAGCTAAGTCTGAGATTTTCCCATGTACCATTTCCAAAGGGTTCATATGGTTCTATTGCCAAAAGGAAAGGGCATTGGTTGCGAAGCTGCCAAATATACCTGAAAGATCATAAGGCTGGTTAAGTCAATAAGTTTGACTCTACTTCAGGTAAAGTTCACTATCTAACTCGATTAAGTTTCTATTATGAGATTCTTATTACATGATGTGATTGGGTCACATGTTGATGTTTTAAGAATCAAAGGAAACATGAAGGAAACTTAAAAAAAGAGTATGCTGAATCTGACCGCGAAGATGGATTTCTATCGCTCGATTGAAGATCGGATTCTTGAGCTACTCTTAGGAGTTATGATAGATTGCTAGGAAAAATGTAATAGCATAGTTTTCATTTAAATTTGCATTGTAAGGAAAAGTTTTTTCCTGCATTTTTGTTTTAATTTATTTTATATCTCCCTGCAATGGCATTTATTAAAACTTGATGTTTATATGTTTCTAGCAATATTGAAAATATGAATTTGACTCTTTCATTTGTGGTAGTGTCTAAATTTACCAAATAAGGAAAGATTCTCATCATCCAAGGTTTCAGTTGGATAGAAACTTGGAATCATACAAGTTGTATAGTATGATGAATGAGAACTTTTAGTTTTGGAAAATTAAGACTAGTTCCTTGTTCACATGTATATGTGAGTCAAGTGAGGGACTAAGGGATCGAGTACACATTCTTGTGTACTGGTCAAGTTCACCACAAAAGATCGATACGACTATTCGTCATGATTTACTAAAGTTTAGTAAATATGGTTATACTTACAGGCTTAAGTATAATTCTGAAGCATTGGAAAAGTTTCAATGTATGACATAACGGATGAGAAGAATCAAATTAGGCAGAAAGATAAAAGTTTCTCAAATTTGAAAAGATGGGAGAGTACTTTAGTATCATGTTTTGTAATCATCTTAATGATTAAAGAACCATATCACAATTGGTCTTCTATGGACATCTTAGTGCATGCTTATGGTTAAGAAGAGGAGTCATGAATTGTTGAAATGATTAAATCAAGAGGATGAGTCATACTTTATTCCAAAACAAGTCTTAGAGTCATACTCCAAGACTGTAAGTTGAGTGACATATCTTAAAGAAAGGTTTTAAACACTTGTCAAATGTAAGAGTAAAAGTGTCCTACTCTTGTACATTTGAAACTGGTAAGTTGTGATGTTTTGGATAAAACAAAGACCAACTTAAGGCCAATTGTGTGAAGTGTTTGTCTTGATAAAGAATCTGCACTATCTCTTGAATATTTGGCAAGATGGTCTTATATGTCAAGAGGACAGTGGGAGTCTTAAAGATCCTGAAAAGAATTTCAAGATCTAATCAAGAATAAAAACCTGTAGTTTAACACTAACACACGACGCGAGGTTTATAACCTATCGTGTTGACATATTTCTATTTCTGTGCCCATTCCAGTTAAAGTTCGCTTTGCATATGAGTTCTTAGAGTTCTCAGTTGGTTGCATAACAACTTGGAAGCAATGGTAGGCCCTTGAGCTGCCACGTGGCAAGAAATTCAGATTGAGTTCAGTCCATATGAGTTTGGATTTGTCATTATCATTCTCTTGTGATTATGGTTTTGACAAATCCACATGGATAAGAACACATACACCATAAAATCTAAGTGTCATAAGGTTTCTCTCTGATTCAGGAAAATGATGGTGAGGAAACACTTTCACTAAGTAGATTTTAAGTAGATAACAGTAGTGATATTTGCATTCTAAAAGTCATTAGTGGAGTGTGTGTGGTTAACCGGCACACTAACATGGACTTGTGAGAAATGCAAAGGTCTAAACAATTGAGACTATGATTATGCCACCCCTTTTCATAGTGTCCTAAAATTGTTTAGAAACACATGTGTGCTATCTAAGGAAAGGTGTGTGATTTTGATAAAGTTTTATCAAAGCATCTCATATCAGAAGTCTGAACTTTGGTAAGAAAGTCAATAAAGTATTGATTTCTAGAAGTCCAACTGATTTCTAAGTACATGTCAAAACTAATGGGAGCATAAGTGTTATGTTGATAATTCTAATGGTAGTGAGAGCATGATAATTATGATAAGTGTTACAAGTTAGCAATGTTAATTATAGAAAACAAAAGGCTTCAATTGGGAAAAAGTTGTTTTGCTATGATTAAGGAAGATGAAATAATACTTCATTTCAATTCTAAAAGCTTATATTGAGGTTTTTAATCATCTTTAGTAAAGGATATATATATATATATATATATATATATATATATATATATGTGTGTGTGTGTGTGTGTGTGTGTGTGTGTGTGTGAATTTTATGTTGGAATGGCTCAACATAAGGAAATTCTATATATGAGTCCATTATTTTCATTCTAAAGTTCGATTATGATTACGACATACCTTTTCATAATCTGAATTAGGAGAACTTGGCAAATAGAAATACAAATATTATAGCAAAAAGACTGGTCTACTATCATGTCTTTATGTGAGACATCACGAATTGTGTCCCATATGCGTCAGGTATAGGATCGATTCCATGTGCTATAATATTTATCCTTTCTAAATTTTCCAAATTCCTATGGCATTAAGAGGGAAAAAGTACTAGAATTGGATATGACTAAAGTGATTAAGTAATTTTCGAGGATAATCTAAGGTTTACCACATATTGGTTGCTCAGGGATAGTTGGAAGTATAGTGTTAGTTTTGGAAAGAACATATTGACATATTATGAAAAGATGCAACTCTTAGTCAGAAGTAATAGTCAAAATGAGAATATGGAAATATTTCCATAGGTGAAAGTTATTCATCAAATCTGTGTAAGATTAGGAAACTTAATGCATGAAGGATGTTCAAAGCAATGTACTTTGAATTTTAGATTTCGTTTCCATGGAATGATCTCCATTGGAATACTCTGTAATGTCTGTTGACAAGTATTTGTGACTTTGTGCATAATCATTACAAGAGGATCAATGCATATAAGTTTAGAATCTAATAGATTTAGGTAAATGGCAGGAGTTTGGAATCCTTGCATTTGCAGTAAGGATTTGGGATTGTGAAATGACTATTGTTTTAATTCAAGCATAAAGTTGATAGTTTGAAACAGTCTACGATGAATGATGGGTAATCAATATGGTGATAAATAAAATATGTTTTATTTATATTCATAAGTTTTAAGACCATATTGGATTCGATTATTCCTGTGTTTCACTTTTCATGTTTTGACTTCCAGAATAACTAGGTCGTTCTTCCTGAATGACTAAGTTATTCAAACCATCCACAGTCGGTCATATGTTGGAGGTAGATATGAATCAAGACTGTCATGAAGCTGGATTGTAGATGTCCAAGGTATGGGACATAGCAAGTGCTGCTACAACATTCATGAGTACTCATAAGCTTTGAGTATTGGATTCAACCCACGCTCATTGGAATCACTTCATGGATTTTATCACGAGTGATCATGAGACGATAATATCTTATATTCTTCAAACCTAGAGATATGAGTTGTTACTCTGAGTTGGTTGTACATTGATTGCATGAAAACACATTGGTAACTCGATGTTATACAACGTACTTTTGTGTATGATTCAACAAGTAGTAGAACAAGCCTTATGAGTTGAAGTTTATCCATTCCTTTTACCTTCAGGATAAAAGAGATATCTGTGGGCCCTTCGATGATTTAATGAAGACACATGTGAGTGCTTGGCCAAGCCAGGACTGATTTGATCTTTTCAATCAGTCAGTCATCATGAATCGGAAATTAGGAAACAACAAATGGACAGAGAGAATGATTTATAATCCATGTCTCAGTCCATATGATATCTAGAATGGAGTAATATATTATCCATTATCTAATGGACAAGTCATTGACAAAGGTCTGAGTTCATCGTCAAGGTCGGAGTTCGATAGTAGGTTTTGAAGTCATACTCAATAATAGTTTTAGACTTATCCAAGTGGGAGACTGTTGGATTAGTGTCTAAGTCATTAACTATAATTGGTATATACTTGACCCGACTCGGCATGGTCCATTTGGGTTGCATGGCATCATGCATTTGGATATACTAAAATGAGAGAAATAACACTTAAGGTTTGGTAATATATTATAAGCTCTAATATATTAATAAGATTATTTAAATAGTATTGATCAAGAATTAATTTGGAATTAATTAAGTGATCAAAAGGAGATTAATTAAATATATGGGTTGATTGTGTAAATCATCCGTACTTTTATAGTGGGCTAATGCTCCATGGATTATCAAGTTGGGCTAAAACCCATAAGATGCTCCATGGTGTTTTTGTACCCATGGATCATGGAAATGAAAGGCCATGACAATTAGGGTTTACATGGTGTAACCCTAATTGTGACACACTATATAAGCATCTTTTTCTTGTCACAATCGGTGACCATAAGAGACTATGAAGGAATGGTGAGGGCTAGCCAATTTCATGAAGTGTATCATTTCTCTATAAGTTATTCCAAGTGCATTTGATGTTGTGTGAACCATTTGAGGTGTCACACTTAGGGCACTAGGCTCTCGAGCTTCATGGAGTTAAGCTACATCAACAAGGTATGTAATTCTATCTAGTTTATTACCCAAGTATCAAAGATTGTATGCTAGTTAGGGTAATACCTTGGAATATTCATATTTCCATGTATAATAGAGAAAACATAGATCCAATGTATTTAGGGTTTCATGTACACTTAGAAGTGTTAGGATGCTCAAAATCCATCACTACCAACCCTGCACGTCCCCTCGTGCGACCTCCCACACTTGCCGCATTGGCCTCCACCCTACTGGCCCTTCCTTCGGGAATTTATCTTGGGCTTCTTGCCTAAACCCTCCATACCAGATGTTGCATCTGGTTTCTTCTTCCTTTCCATCTCTAAATCAATCTCTCTCTCTCTCTCTCTCTATATATATATATATATATATATATATATATATATATATATATATATATATATATATATATCCCTGGAAATCATATTCTCCAGCGTTTTGCAGTTGGATCGGATCACAAACTGCCAAATATCACTCCTCAACATCTCATGGTACCGAGCCTTTTTCATCTCCTTGTCCGCCACGTACTGCGGAACGAGAAGGGCCCTCTCCCTAAACATAGCAGTGATCTTCGTCACCGTCCCAGTCATCTGTCAGAGATCCTAGAACTCCCTAGCAACCTGGTGCACCTCAATTACAGGTGAAAATTTGTCCCTGAACCTGGCCGAAAAGTCACTCCAATCCATCGCATCAAGATTTGTATCATCTCCAACAACATGTCCGAACTCCTCCTACCAGTCACTTGCTCTATCCTTCAGAAAACAGGAAGCAAGTCGGACCTTGTCCCCCTCGGGACATAAGCTCGTACGGAAGGCGTTGGCGACATCATCTAACTACCTGTTGCTAGCAATGGGGTCCCAAGCCCCATGATAGTCTAGAGCCCCATAAGATCAGAACTCCCTGAAGGTCATCGTGAGTGCTCCTAGCATGGCCGCCATCTCGGTGCGGAATGAACCTAACCTCTCATCAAGTATCTCCAATATGCCCTCCTTGACCTTACCGAAGATCACATGAGTTTGGTCTAAAATAATGAGCGTGACCTCAAATAAGATGAACTATCTCATCTTCTCGTCGAGCTGCCCGACTCTAGAGCCCGAACCTGATCCCTCATCGGCACCTGAACTGCCAACTGGTCTAGTGCGTACCGTCACCATACTGAAAATAAACCATAACAAACATCATTATACTCATCATAACTCGAGGAATCACACATACTACAAGTTTCATGGGTTCATCTCAGCCTTCCTTGATTCGAGTACGGATCCTCTGCTTTCAGTAGTACGGGCCCATACTACCTTCCACATCTATCAGTGCTTTCCTCAAGAACTGCCTTGACTCCACCAAATCCCTTTTACTACTACTGCTTCCCGTGCTAATATCATCCTAGACTTACCCTAGGGTAATCTCCACCCCACTCTTCGCCATCAGCTGCATAAGAAGTCCATGATATCTCCCCTAACTAGCTTGTGAATACCATTACATATCACTAAGACCAGATAATTCTTCGAATGAGAGGTCCTACCCTACAACGGTTAGACTCAAATGAGAGCTGTGAGATAGAGCTAAACCTAAACTTCTAAAATTATTTAGTCCTCATAAGATATAACTTAACATGTTTGTTTACTAGTTAGTTAAAGATAACTAGAACTCCCAAAAGCACAAAGCAAGCAGCATTTGAGCATTGAGTAAACATAATCAAGCATATCCTACTCAGGTATCATGTTACTAACTAATCAATACTAGCATGAAATTCATAAAGCTCATACACATATAACAGGCACATAAGGCATCCTTCCTAGATCATTAGCCATAATCTAGCATGCAGTTCTCATAAGCATATCATAACATAAACCTGTATGGGTAATAGGAGTACTTACTTGAGCTCACCTGATTGCATGCACAACACCCTTTTATCTTTTCAAAATCCTTTTCAAAAAATAGTTTTCTTTTGAAAATTTTCATACCAAGTCCTTAGTTTGATTTTAGACACACCCGAGAGTGTGCACGAATCTCTCAAACCAAGGCTCTGATACCAACTTGAAACATCCTAAAACTACGATCAAAAATTTTCATTTTTAATTATTAATAAAACCATAATTATCAAATCATCACATAAAAATCATAAGTCATTTTTCTCAAAACATCATAAACATCCATCAAACATATCGAAGTAAAAACATCAAATGCTAAAATCATGGTGTGTGCACTGCAGTTATCCCGAGGTCTTCCCTTTACTACCAGAAGTACCTAAAACCAAAACTTAAAACTGTAAGTACGAAGCTTAGTGAGTTTCCCCAAAATACCAGATACCATACAATAATCATGATACTAAGAGACACATGCCTCGCCCACACTTAGAAAGATACAAGCCCCGCCCACACTCGACTAACTAGGAGATACGGGCCCCGCTTACACTCTGCTGTCTAGGAGATACATGCCCCACCCATACTCCGCTGACGAAGAGATACATGCCCCGTCCACACTCGGCTAACTATAAGATACGATCCCCACCCACACTCAGCTACTAAGCATACATACAAGTATCACACATACAAGAAGTATAATCAAACCTAACAATCAGTTCTATATCCATACTCAAATAATGCTACGAGATACGCGCCCCGCCCACACTCAGCTATCTATGAGATACGGACCCCTACCACACTCGCCTAATAATCGATATACACAACATATACGAGTCGGCCTTATTGTCGTCAACCCGTTCAGACCAGGAGGAAAAATCTCCTCGCAAAGCTGACTGCGGAATCTCACGGTAAGGAATCTCTAACGGCTGCTCCAATGACTCCCTGGCTATCATTATCACAATATCACTTAGTCAAAATCCAATAATCCTTCTTAGGGTAAAATAACCATTTTACCCCTGGTCAAAGTCAACATTATGGGTTGACTCAACTCGCCAAGTTGACCCATCAACTCGCCGAGATCCATAAATCTGAAACCCTGAAATCGAGATCTAACTAGTCGAGTTTCTTACGAACTCATCGAGTTTCTCCTATTATCATAGTCGGGTCTTTCCAACTCCACTCGTCGAGTCCGTCTTGAACTCGTCGAGTTTTTCCTTCTACATGGTCGGGGTATTTCGACCCAACTCGTCGAGTTCTCCAGTTTGTTAAGCTATCTTAATAGATTAAGCTCCTATCCTTCAGATCTAATCTCCATACTTCATATACATATTGAAAATGTCTTTTTAAGGGTAAAGTTTCCAACTTTACCTGTTAATACCCTTCCTTAATGGGTTTAGCTCAGACCCTAACTCTTTAAGACCTAGATCTTGATCCAAAAGCCATTAATACTTCAAGCTAAGGCATACAAACTATGATCTAGACCCTAGATACTACATGAACACGTAAAGTATATGACTTTCTCTCCATGCATGGCCTTTTGGAGCTTAAAAGGCCAAAATGACATCCTAAAGCTTGCATAGGGCTTCAATAGCCATAAAGTTTGCACCTTTATACCATGAAAGCCCTTCAAGGTCCTAGATCTGGAAGTATACTCACTTGGGACGTCTATTTCCCAAAGATCAAGATATTTGGACCAAAAGCTCAATAAAACTGAAGATGAAGAGATCTAAGTAATCATTATGCAAGTTTGAGACTTGCTTACTAGAAAATTTTGCAAATGGAATGAAGTTTCTGGATCTACTCACTTCTTCTTGAGTACTCAAGCTTCTTCTTCTTCCACAAGCTTCAAATACGCAAGTTTTCTCTCAAAAATAAGTCACAAGCTCACACAAAGCATTAGGGTTTTGAGATTTAGGGTTTGGGACTTGGAGGTTGTAAATGAGGCCAACCTTTTGGAAGTTAAGGTGTTTAAATAGGGGGCAAAACCCTAAAAATTTAGGTTTCACTCTGCCAGTTCTACTCGTCGAGTTGGGGCTCTTAACTCGTCGAGTAGACTTTACAACCCGCGGCCAATTCCACTCCTACTCGACGAGTTTTGGGCCTTCAACTCATCGAGTTTTTATACAAAAGCGAATAATCTTTAATTAAATACATACAAGGAAATTTTGTAAAGGTGTTGTGGTGGAGACAATTCTTGTTGTTGAAAAAACAAGTGTTATATATAAAGGCATAGTTTTAAGAGAAATTTGTAGAAAAATCCCAATATGTTGCGAAAATTAACGATTTAATCCCAAAGAAAAAAATAAATAGAAAAACTAAAAAAAAAATAGGTTAATTTCTTTACTTAAGTCATTTTACATTTTTCAAACATGTAAATGCTCAGGTGGAATGTCAAAGTGGAAGTGGCTGATGAAAAAAATAAACAACCATAATGAAGAAAATGATCGAAACGAGAGTCAAACTTGACACCTTCAGAGGATTTAGAAGCACACCTTTTTCTCTAAAAAAAGGACCTCATGTTTCGAACTCTAAATCTCTATCACCAAAAACTGAAGCCTTAACCACCAAGCCTGAAAGACACTTCACAATTGTAACTTTGATTTCATTTATTATTTTGTAAATAGAATTCTTTATTATAATTATAATAATAAAACTTATTATTATTATTATTATTATTATTATTATTATTATTATTATTATTATTATTATTATTATTATTATTATTATTATCATCTTTTTTATCAATTTTAAAAATAAATACATATATAAATACATTTAAAACTTATTTATATATATTTTTCGTGATATTTATTATTATTATTATTATTATTATTATTATTATTATTATTAAATACATATAAAATCATATAAATACATATAGAAACATATAAAAACGTGTGTGGATATATATATATATATATATATATATATATATATATATATATATATATATATATATATATATATATATATATATATAAAATAAATGAAAGTTTTTTTACCACATGTCATCTTTTCATTCATTTGGACACATAACATTTTCTACAATTTTTAAATTTTCTATTTTTCACTTGTCATTTTATTTTATATTTCATTTTATTAAATTAAAATTCCACATTTAATGTATAAGGTAATATATATGTAAAGTATTTTTTATAAAAAGTTTATATATGTAATGTATTAATACATTAAAGTCTCATTAATTTTAATAATTCAAATTTTCCTCATTTTTTTTTATAAATTCAAACTTTTCAAATTGTTAAAATTATATATATATATTTTTAATTAAACACATGTTATACATGGGTCTCACACCTAGTATATATATATATATATATATATATATATATATATATATATATATATATATATATATATATATATATATATATATATGAATAAATACATAAAAAAATGTATAAAAACTTTGTAGACATTAAAAAGAGATATATGTTTTTATATATGTTTTTGTTTAATAATATTGATAAACCCGAGTTTAAAAAGAAATTTTATTTATTTGTGTTTTAATTATTATTATTAATATTGTTATTATTGTTATATAATAAAGGATACAGTTAACACAATATATAAAAAACATTCAAAGCTTATAACATAAAATGAAATCTACCTTAGTCGTTCAGGCACTTTGTTTTAGGCTTTTTGCATTAGAGGTCTTTAGTTCGAATATTGTGACTCTTTTTTTCTTATGTATTGTTCTCAGGTATAATCAAGATATATAAATATTTAAAACCCCATCAAGACAAATATATAAATATTTAAAACCCCATCAAGACGATGGGGAAAAAGAGTACAAAAGGAAAGAGAAAGGGAAAAGAACGCGCAAATTACAAGCAAAAGAAATGGTTAATGTTCCACACTCTCCCATCAATTTTCCAAAAAGAACTTCTATGCTTGCACCAAGCGAATGTAGTAACCTTTATTCATTCCACTATACTCGCCGGATTCACTTGAATTTTTTTAAAGATCCATTTGTTTCTAGCTGTCCATATGCACCATAAAGCTCCGCAAAGAATTACGTTTAGTAAACTCCGTTTTTTTTCTACGTCTAGACCATCGAGAGATAAAAAGGAACATGTCTTTCACCGATGTAAAGCGTTCGCCGCTGATTTCACACCAAGACTACATCACTTATTTTTCTACATGACATGAAATCAAAGCGTGATCACTTGTTTTTGTTTCCTCCTCAATATTACATATACTACATGTAGTGATTGGAATAGTAATTCCCTTTTGACTTTGTGCCACAGCAACTGAAATTCTTTCCTGTTTAGCCCTCCATACGAAGCATAGAATCTTGTATGAGATCAATTTGCACCAATCAAAGGGCCCATTATTGACAATATGAATCGCCAACTCGATTCGTTCTCGTAACAAACAAACAATGAATTGATCGCCAGACGAAAAACTAGAGACCCATTTGTTTATCTTCGGATTCCAGGAAACAACCTCATTACGATCAATGTTCAGATTTGCGAAGCACTTGCTAGATTTTATGATGTTTTTCCAGACCCCTATGATCGTGTAGTTACCAAACACATTCCAGTGTCTTCCCGATAGTCCATGTAAGCAATTGATCACTTTTGCCATGTAAGCAATTGATCCCTTTTGCCCAGAGAGCAGAATTGTGACTTTTTAGTTGCCAAAACAATTTAATGACAAATGAGAGATTAAGAGCTTTAATTGAGTCAAGCTCAATACCCCCCACCTTTTTTGGGGTCGTGATCTTTTCCCACTTCACCCAGTAGATGCTTTTTTTGTCGTATTCTCTACCCCAGATAAAATTTCTTCTAATTTTTTCTAGAATGTCAATGACTCCATTAGGGAAAACAAAGATGGACATGTAATATATCGGGAGGTTACCAAGCACTGCCTTCGTAAGCGTAATTCTGTCACCAAAGCTCAAAGTTTTAGTTTTCCACAGTGAAAGTTTTGATTGGAATTTATCAATTATCGGCCTCCATGTGCTTTTTAGATTCGTGTTCCTGCCAACTGGGATTCCAAGATAGGTAAACGGTAACGTTGATGGTTTACACCCTAGGGGAGAGGACCAGTTCGAGATTATCGAGCCGGAAGCTCCGATCCCAAACATTGTTGATTTTCCGAAATTTACTTTCAGCCCGGATGAAACATAAAAGCATCTCAAAATATGTGCCAGATTAGCAATGTTTCTCCTCGACCATTCTCCTATGAAAAGCCCGTCATCTGCATAAAATAAGTGAGATAAAAAAATGTTAGAGTTTGGGAGTTTTAACCCATCAAAAACTCCAGTATTCACTGCCATCTTCATCGCCAGGTTAAGACCTTCCATAACAAGGATGAAGAGGAAAGGAGAGAGAGGATCTCCCTTCCTGAATCCCTTAGAAATTATGAATTCAGTGGTCTGACTTCCATTGATGATTACCAAAGTGTTCCCAGATTCCAGAGAATTTCGAATCCACTTTCTCCATTTCTCCCAAAACTTCATTTGATCCATGATTGAGTCGATGAAATCCCAATTCACGGAGTCAAATGCTTTGTTGAAGTCTGCTTTGAATAGAAGCATCTTCCTTTTTTTTAATTTATTCTTTGATCAAGAGCAAAGCTCATTGACTATTAACGGCCCCTCCATAATATTTCTACCTTCAACATAGGCCGATTGTACCTCATCAATAACGCTTCCAATAACTTTTTTAAACCTAATTACCAGCAATTTAGCAATTATTTTATATAATGATCCAATCAAGCTGATAGGTCGAAAGTCTCCAAAGTGTAACGAATCTTTTGATTTGGCTGCAAAGGAGATGAAAGAGGAGTTGCATCCTCTAGATAATTTACCACTAGCTTCAAAGTACTTTACCAAACCCCAAATGTTATCACGTAGTAAGTCCCAATATCTTTTTTGAAAAATTTAAAGGTGAATCCGTCCGATCCCGGGGACTTATCACCACCACATGCCCACACTGCGTTTTTATTTCATCCAAAAAGAACTCCCCCTCAAGGAATCTTACATCTGATTCCGAAAGTTTACGAAAACTAGGGTGTATGAAAGAAGGTCCATTTGGCCATTTTTCATAGAATTTCACCTCAAAGAATTTTACAGCTTCCTTTTTTATTTCTATTGGGTTAGTTGTCCATGAACCATTAGCCATGATTCCATGAATGTGATTCTTCCTGTTTCTGTTGTTGACATATCCGTAAAAAAACGAGTATTTTCGTCTCCTTCCACTTCCCATTTGATTTTCACCTTTTGTTTCAAATCCATGGCTGTTGCCCTAGCTTTTTCTAGTATTTTTACCCCCTATTGAACGTTCAATAATTCCCACTTCCGTCAACAGTTTTGTTTCTGCTAGCGCCTCTATCTCAACCATTCGTTTTTTCAACTCATCAAATTCTTTACTGCCAACTGACCACTTTTATTCTCCAATCCCTTGTTGCCCTTTTGATTTTTTTAATTTATTAAGTAAAAACATATTTGGAATGCCAAATCCCTCAAAACCCACACATGCTTCTGAGACGATCCCGTCGAATTCTTCATTCAACATCTAAGAGTTGAGTAGCTTAAAGGGAGGAGGGCCGAAGTCATAACAACGCGCACAAAGAATATTTCACAAAAGTTTTCACAAGCTAGCGGTAAAGGCGCCCATGCATTATCTGTTAGAGGTCTCTATTTAGGTGTTGTTTGTTTTTTTGAAGTCAAAATGTCTGCAGTCTGCGGACCATATCTGCAAGCCTCTGCGGCAGAAGAGATGAACCAAATGTCTGTAGTCTGCAATAAGAAGACTGTTTGTTTTTAACGTCTGCGAGCCGTTAAAATAAATTGAATTTTTAAACTTAATTTCATGTTATAAACATTAAAAATGCATTTTTAACAAAAAAAATGAAAGAAAAAAAAACTGCACGATGGCCATTTTTTTTTTTTGGTTTAGGTTAAAATAAAGTCTGAAGACCTTTGAAGACACTGGTCCATGTCTGCGCCAGGAAGACCTCGCGCAGACATTTTTTGATCTGCGCACTTCCAAAAAACAAACAATCTGCGAGGGCATACGTCTGCGCGGCGCAGACAAAAGTGGTTGCGCAGATCTTCACACAAAAAAACAAACAGCCCCTTAGACTTTTCTAATGCTCCTTGACTTTTTCTTTGTTATTGGCCTTTATTTTTATTTTCAACCTAAAATGCTTACATGCCGCTGTACTTATCAGCTTGACACTCCACTTTAACACTTACCTGTTGAAAATGATAAAGTCATTAAATTAATCGATTTTCTGAGTTATTTATTTATTTATTTATTTATTTATTTTTTTTGGAATTTAATCGTTAACTTTTTAGAAATATTAAAAATATTTTATAGGTTTTCTTAATTTTAATTATCATTTCAAGAAAGGTAATTTTTTTTCATATAATATCTTACTTTTTTTTATTATTAAAACTTATTTATCAATGTACAATAATAAGAAAATAAATGAGCAACAAGTTGCGCCACTAAATCTTTTTGTATGATAAAACCAATTTTTTTTGAAGAGTACGTTCATAGATATAGGGATATAACATTGTTATGTATGATCCGTTATACTTTATTAAAAAGATCCACCGCATCCGACGCAATAAAACAAAACGTATCAAATTCAAATAATATTGTTAAACCAAGTTTTACATAATTTTGGAGATGCTTAAAATAATTTTTGAAATCGAATTTATATAAAGTCAAACAATAGTTTGTCTAAGTACAAAAACTACAACACACTGGTGTAGAATGTAAAACATAAAATATAGTATAGTAGGCTGTAAAGTTGTGAAATATCTCATTTCTCTCTCAAAAAAAAAAAGTTTAAGTTAATAAATATTTTTTTTCCTGGAAAAGTACTACAAAATATCATTCTGATAATGTAAAGACTGACAATATTGAACAAACATGCCAAAAACTAAAATAATAATTCTGAATACAAGTTTAAAATAAATATTTAATACAACCGAATATCGTTGTGATAATGTAAACACAATGACAACATCGAACAAACATATCAGAAAATTAAAAATTACTTTTTAATATAAGCTCGGAATAAATACGTGAATACTCATTGAAATTCCCAAAACAGATTTAGGATAACATAAAATCAAATAAAAGCTTTGACATAATAAGTTTAGAGATTCATATTTTATTTTTATTTAGCTCTTTCTTGTTTTACCTTCTTTGGAAAAGACAATTACCTTTTTGTTTTATTTGACCTATCACACCATGTGGCCTTTGGAAACCCCTTGGGGTCAAGAATCCATAAGTCTTTACGAGATTCTAAAATCGTCTAAGTTTGGATTAGTTAAGGTTTTAAATAACGTAAATATAATGTTATCGTAAGTTAACGCTTTAAATAAAAGTGGACCCGACGTCTATCGGTAAAAAATGAAGAATCCGTTTTCTTGACAAATGTCGGGTTGGAAAGTTGATATATGGTTGGTCGGAGCGACGAATTCATAGGGGCTATAAGCTAGGCCCCTCTTCTTCATGGTGCCCAAATAGAGATAGAGAGCTATGAGACTTAACGGTATGGTTTACGTGGAGAAGCCAAAACGGTGTTATAACGAGCAAAATATCGCATCCCTTGTTCGTTTTTTTTTCGTTATGGCGCATCTCGTACCTGTTACCACTGATTGAAATGCGAAAAAATGAACGTTTGTGCAATGTACTGTTGGTAAACGGTCAAATTTTAAATTAAAAAAAAAAAACTTTTACCCTTTTAACTTTTATATAAATACAACATTTTAATCCAATTTTTTTACACATTTCTCTCATTCTCTCTATATTTTATATTTTATTCTCAACCAAAAAAAATGGATCAAAACTCAAACACTCCTCAATCAAACCCAAACACAACCTCATCTCTTGGATTTACCGGTTACGAAATTTTTTTCAACCTTTTATCGTCTCAAGGATCACCACAAATCTCATATCAAAGCACCTCTTTCAATCCCGCTTTACCACCACTGTAATTTCCTAACTCACATTATCTTCAACAAAATCTATTTGGTTAAAACCCAAATTTACAACAAAACCTTCTCCCTACTTTCGGTTCGATGCAACAAACAACAACCCAACCACCACCTCCAACACAACCATCGGTTGAAGTGGAAGCGGGAGGTGGTAGGAGAGGGAAAGGGAAAAGAAAAACGAAAGGGAAATCGATAGCGGTTGAAACGGAAAATATAGATGTTCTATAATGGTGGACACCAGAGGAGGAATATGCTTTGACGGCGATATGATGTACTACTTCAAAAGACGAACTTCGTAGAAATGGAATGAAGAAAAGGTGCTTATTGGGGGGCGGTGCACGAAAAATTTCACGTTATGTTGACGAAAAAAACGTATCACAGTAATAACATGTTAAGCAACAAATGGAGTCAAATAACTAAGTAGTGCAACAAATTCAACGGTATTTACAACCAGCTTGAGGCGCAACAGCAAAGCGGAACCAATGATTTCGATTTGTTTAAACCTGCAAAAGAACAATATTGGGTTGAAATGTGACATGTATTCGAGTTTGAGAAATCATGGGAGTTGTTGCGAGCAGATCCAAAGTGGAATAAAACTCCCACATCATTGGGGGTTCACATTAACCTAAACGTCGACACTGATAACATCCCGGATGATATCCCCACCACGACGACCGTCCAGAAGCGGCAAAGCGAGGCGCGCTGCAAGGCATGAAGAGGAGGTTAAGGTGAAAGCAAAAGATGCGGTAGAAATGAGAGTGAATTTTGATGAGCACAATTTATTAATAAAAAAAAAAGGTGACTTGAAACATCGTTACTTGGAGTTCCTAGAAAGGCAACCATATGAGAAGCAAGAGCAAAAAGAGAGATAACTAATAACACATCAGTTGTTAATTTTTCGGATTAGCGATAAGGTTTGGCACCTGAAGATCTAGTGGTACTACAAGCAATGAATGATCAAATTAGGAAGAAGTATTTGGGTTAATTATGATTAATAGTAAAATGTTATGGTTTTAGGTTTAATTTAAATTTTATTTGGGTTAATTAGGACTTTGAAAAAAAAGGTTATCTTTTGAAATTATGTCTTTTTTTTTTATTGTAACCTTAATTTTAGTTTTTAAATATTATGTCTTTTTTTGTTTTTTAAATATTATATTTTATAAAAATGTATTTATTTTATTAATTAAAAAAAAAAAGACATACGAAAAAAAAAAAAAAAAAAAACTCGAAAAAAATACGACATGGAAAAAAGTTGGTATTACATCTTGTTATAACATTAAAATCATTATCCCACTTGGTATTATAACAACATTGGTGATATGACATGTGACGTGGCATCAATGTGGTGTTACATCTACTTATCCACACCCAATTGTGGTCACGAAGGTGTAAATGAAGGTTGGTGGACGTTGGTCGGATTTGGTTATAACCAAGGTTCTAAATAACGTGAGCTCTAACTTGACGGCAATGTTAAAATTAAGTCATGGTGAGCTATGATGTTTTTTTCAAGACGTGACTATTTTATATACATTAAAAAGGATAAATTATTGAATTTTATCAAATATATCAAGTTTTTATAAATGTTATATTAATATTTAATATAAAAAAGTAAACAAAACTCAATTATTTTAGGCTCGATCACAAAAAAACCATGCCTTGAAAAAAACTCGCACCATAACACGATAAGGCATGCATTGACATATAATTTTAGTGTCATGCTTAACGAACTCGTATTCTACATTTTCGTAATAGCTACACCATACATCGCACCATGGTTAGCCTTAAGGCACGCCATGACGTTTAAAACCATTGTTATAACCATTCATAAAACCAATGTGATGTGCATAATTCCAAATTTACAATTATTTTTACTTTAAACTTACATTTTAAATTTACATGCTCTTTTATATATATATATATATATATATATATATATATATATATATATATATATATATATATATATATATATATATATATATATATATATATATATATATAACTTAAGGAGACGTTTCTTAAAACATTTCACATACAAGTTTTAGAGTCACGATATATGCACCTTTGTGACGGCATGTCATGCTTTTAAGAACCATGTTTTTCATTAATACACTAATTAACAGTTACAGTATAAAGTATAAAATAAAGTTAACAATTTGATTTATATCCTTACAAACTTTGAATATTACAAACTTTGAATATTACTTTTATATCCTTACAAATTTTAAAATTACATGTATATCCTTTTCAAAGTAGAAAACTCACATTTATATCCAAACTCATAATTTAATTACGATTAGATAAATTTAATATTAAAAATCTTATCTAAAATACAAATTGTCATTGATATTACTAAAATACCCTTTACTAAACTAAAGATTAGGACTAAACCTAATTTTAAAAAAAAAAAAAAAATCATGTGTCAAAAACTTCCTACCTGTTTCTTCCTTATTGCAGATTCTATGGTCGACTCCTCTTCTTCATCGCAATAGTTCATCATCTACTACATTCGATTAATGTTTTTGCATTCAATTAATTGTAGTTCTATTAACTTTGGTTCGTAATAGAGAGAACTCACTATCTTATGTAGATCATAACCAGAAAAATCATTGGAATCATTGATAACCCTCCGTGAAAAAAAGATTGAAAATTACGTTTTCTGTTAAAGCGTAATCTTGTGCTTGGTTTTGTACTTTGTATTATGTGGGTCTTTCTCTTAGGCTTCATTTCATAAACAAATCAACCACCTAAATAGTTATTATAAACAACTCTGATGCATTTGCTTTTTTATTGGGTTTTGTTTAGATATGATCTATATATTGATTGCTAAGAGAGAGATATTTTATAGAGAGAGAAAGGGCGATGGGTGGGAGTTATGTTGATGTAGTGTGGAAAGGGAAATATTTGCTCATGCGAGAAGGTGGAGGCTAATAACTGGATGACAATTTCCAAGTAACCTTCTGTTATGGTTTAGTGTGTCTATTTCGAGGTCGTGTCATTCTTAAGTTGTGGATCCACATATTTACGGAGGAAATATTTTCTGTTTATTGTGAATTTGCTTCTTTGTATTCCATTAACATAAATTTATATTAAAGAAATTCATAAAAAATGATTGTATATATTAGGGCTGTGCAAAAAACCGCACAAACCGCACAAACCGCCCGCACCGCACCAAACCGCACCGCATAATGCGGTTTAGAATTTCGCGGTGCGGTTTGCAGTTCATCATTTTATCAAACCACACTATGCGGTGTGGTTTGCGGTTTGTATTTATAAAACTGCGGTTCAAACCGCACCGCACCGCATGTTATATATATACTTTTTTTCTTTATTTTGTTATAACTTCAAATCACGATTTAGAAATGATGTATATAAATATATTTCTTAGAATAACCAAATATCTATAACCTAACATTAAATCACTATTAGATCAAGATCTCATTGTTTACAAGAATATATAAATTATAACGGCAATATAAAGCAATAACAATGATACTTACAAAACTATAGTAACATGAGTCACAATTTATTAAAAACGATTTAACTTGAAAATTGTATTTGTTTTTATAAAATGAAAGCAATCATTTTTTTAACCCGGTCAGGTTTTTAGTTTTTTGATAGATTTAATGTTAAACAACTCATCAAACCGCACAAACCGCAACTAAACCGCATAAACCGCCCGCATCAAACCGCACCGCATCATGCGGTTTTGAACATCTGTGGTGCGATTTGCGGTTTCTAAAATATTCAAACTGCATATGCGGTGCGGTTTGCGGTTTTGACTCAAAACCGCACCAAACCGCACCGCGCACACCCCTAGTATATATAGATCTTGGTGACCTATTGGTGGGAATATAAAAATGATATGTGAAACTATGATCTCATTAAAGGAGAAAAAACAACTTTTGAAGAGGTGAAAAACGAGTTTTGAAGCTTTTCACTATTAAATGGTTAAATACTAATCTTTAATTAAGGAAGGGTAGTTTAGTAATATCATATGTTATTTTAAAAGTTTAGATATGTTTTTCAATATTAAATTAGTTTAATGATTTAATCCAAATTAAAATATGAGTTTGGATACAGATGTAAATTTTATGTTTTTCTAAGGATATATACGTAGTTTTAAATTTTATAAGGATATATAAGTAATATTTAAAGTTTGTAAGGATATATATGAAATTATCCTTTTTTTATATGATTTATTACTAAATTTACATGTGGCGTTTAAAATTATATTGTTTGTATACATTTGATCACTGACTATTTCTTTATACATAATTTACTATTAATATGATATTTATCTCTAAAACACACTCTTAAACTTCTCATAAAACCATTTTATAGCTTCTTCTAAATTTTATTTTACAAAAGTTATATATATATATATATATATATATATATATATATATATATATATATATATATATATATATATATATATATATATATATATATAAACTCACATACACACGAATGTGTACACCAGTTAATGTCGAGTCATTATCCCTATAAAATATGACCAATAGTTAATTTAGAAAATTTCAATTATGTCGTAAACTATGGGTGTCATGAGACTAGATCACGGTCAGGTTGTAAGGTGGTTACGATCGTAAAAACCATCTCAGGTGCCACAACCGTGGTGACTACAACCACAAATCATACTTGAGGGGTGGGGTTTTCCAAGCTAACAGCTATTTTTTTTTAAAAAAAATATATAGTTTCTTATACATACTCACCATCTTTTATATATATATATATATATATATATATATATATATATATATATATATATATAGACACACACACACATACACACACTCTAACAACTTAAAAGAAACAAACAAAAATCATGTAAGTGTACATGCACCCTAAGATTTATGTTTTACTAGTTATAGAAATGTACTTAAAAAAATGAATAATAGATAAAATACTAACCTTTTTATTCTTTGATTGTGATCTCTTAATTATCGGCTTTAAAATGGATGAATGACACAAAGTAGAATCACTCTAATGTAGTTAGAACCACAAGCACTAAAAGCTAACAAGGATTAACCATATTATAGGGTTTTGCAAAAATTCAATAACCCTATGAGAGAGGTTATAGTTTTCATAAATGGAGAGAGGGAGAAGAGAGTGGACGGTTTTGTGAGGCTAAATCACTTGCTAAGGTTTGATCCTTAGCAGTATATTTATAGAAAGTAGATAAATTCTTAACGAATTCATACTCATATGATTTATCCTTACCTTATTCAAAACCTGCCTTATCCTTATCTATGGATAAGCAAAAATCATCTCTGCTCTATTCACAGAGCTTCTGTTATATTTCAATTAATCGCTATTGTTTTACTTAATATTCAACCCCTTTAATTAATTAAAACAATTTGATTAATTTAAATATAACTTTCAATTAATTTATTAACAAATTAATAAATTATTTTCTCTACTTCCTTAATTATAGCTAGATGTGTTATGAGGCCTACCTAAAAGGAGTCTTCTATTATTAAAAATATTACAAAATAGTTAATTCTTTGACCTTTTCCTAATGATGGTTGTTTGAGTCTATAAATAGACCTCTCAAGCTTGCACACTCTATTAGGATATCTTGGATCAATGAAGCCTTTAGGTTGTGTCATGTATATATAATTAATTTTTTGAGTTTGAGTATAACTCTTAGCAACCATGTCACACCCCAAAACTGAGAACGGCGGAAGACGTTCTGGGGTGGAGGACGTCATGTACAATATCATAACAATGCACAATAGTAAAGACAAGTAACAACATCCATTTCATTATTAAAATAATTGTAACACAAACATGTTCTGTACAGATAGACACCAAAATTATAATCAAAATAAAAGATGAGTCTTGTATATATATACCCCATCTTCTCAAAAGCTGCATCTGTACCTGCCTACTGATGACATGAGAATACAAGTTATTTTGAAAACAAGTATCAGCATAAAGCTGGTGAGTTCATAAGTATTTAGTGTCATTGCTTGTATAAAAGTGTTTAAAACCAAGTAATACAACAATTGTTATAAAGTTTTGAAAATAGTGTAAACCCTAGAAAATCCTATATTTTCCAGCAATAGTAGTCTTTTACCAAGACTAGCGTATTTGTAAGTTTGATTCTTTAAAAATGTAAAAGTTTTCCTATTGAAAGTGTCAGTGTGAAAATATAGTTTTAAATTTCGTTCATATAAAGAAATTGGAAGAATAGAGTTTTACCCCAACAGTGTTACTGCTGGCTAGATGTAGTAGAAATGTAAACTCCAGATAGTATTTAATGTGTACACACCCCGGGAAGTCTGTTTTTCCTATAATTCTTAATATGTTAATTAAGGTTTGAATGTGAATTCGTATGTAACCATGCTGAGTGACAGTAGTATAATAATTGACCCTCCAGGTCACATGTAGTGTAGTGATGTTTTATCATCCCTGGGCCTAGTCGGCTCGGACTGTAGCTAGCAGTCGGGATGTAGGAGTGTCCGTCCCGTATAGATCTATACACTTAGTGTTCGCTCTCCCTCTAGGAGGCCCTGGTTACACGACAATCTCATAACGATGTGTCGTATCGAGATATAGTGCTTCACATTCTATTTTAGTATATTCTCTCGTATACTATATATTATTCTCTTCATGTAGTATATAGCATTCTCTTCGTGTAGTGTTTAGTGTTCTCTTCGTATAGTGTTTAGTATGTATAGATTCATACCTGTACTGACCATAGTGAGTATCATAGTAGCAATAGTAATGAGTGGAAACCTTTAACTATACCTATTATAGTTAAGTAGAGATGTTAGTTGAATGCTTTTGATACACAAAGGTGTTAAAGTGAAGCGAAGACTTTTATATCCAACACAAATATATATGATATATAACTAAGAATTCAACGACAGTCGAAATGATAATAGAATACCCTAAGTCCACAGTCAAACAAGAACAAGAATTAAGGCGAGCTATCAGTTCTAAGTCCTTCAATCCTTACTTACATAAATATATTGATGTGGATATGATTTGAGAACAAAAACAATTTTGAAAGCATTGGAGAATAGTTTTTAGAACAATTAAACATGAAAAAAAAAGTTTGATAAACATTTAAAACAACTTTACTAGCATGGTAATTTGAAAATATAGAAAATCCTTTTGATAATAAGTTTTAAATCACATATGATTTGTACTATAGCTTGTTTGGTTCAACTTGTATCCCCCCCCCCCCCATAAAACATATAAAAGGTTGATTAAGGGGTATGAACTCACCTGTAGTGAGTGATGCGACGGTAGGATCAGTTGAGGAGGTTGAGTGTTAATTGCGGACTTGAGCACCAATGGATCCTACTAACCATATAATGATATATATATATATATATATATATATATATATATATATATATATATATGTGTGTGTGTGTGTGTGTAATTAGTGTTTGGAATAACTATTTATTATAGTGGGACCTCTTTAGGGACTAGTAAACACTTATTATGAAATGTTACAACCCTATAAGGTTGTATATGAGTGGTATATGATTACACAAGGGAGTGTATGGTCAAAATGTACTACAAATGTGTGTGTGCCGTTGCACACATGAGTGTGCGGCCGTACAGTGGGGGTGTGCGGCCGCACACTCCGAATTTGTGCCCAAAATGTTGATTTTTGAGGTGTTCTTAGGTCATATGAAGGTGTGTGGCCACCATATGAAGGTATGTGGCCACCATATGAAGGTGTGCGGCCGCAATCCTTCAAAGGATGAAGAACACTAAGGACAATATGAGTTTTAAGCTTAGATTCAGATGTTGTACCAGTAACAAGCTGATTGATGGGTTGATTGACGTTCTTGAGGTCCTTAGAGTGTTCTTTGGATGAGATTTTTAGAGAGAGCAAGTAGAGAGAGAAATAGATTGCAGCCAAAGGGGGAAAAATGAATGAAGGGGGTCCTCCCCTATATATAAAGGTGAGTGTGTGGCTGGAAACGGGTGTGCAGCCGCACACACTCCATGTTTTGGAGTGTTTGGCCCGATTTTGTTTGATACACTTTGTGTTATCCTGTTTCTCGGTTTCTACCACATTTGCATTATGTTTAGAATGCTCCAATAGATCCCAAACGGTGTTGAAAGCTAACGATATGAGTCTAACTTGGATTCAGTTGGTTTCTTGTACAAGAAAGAAATTTCGGGTTGCCAAATCATCCCCCCATTAGAGCGAATTTCGTCCCGAAATTAGAGTTCAAATAACTAAGTTATTACACAATAAATAAGCAAAAAGATGAGGGTATTTTTAGTTTCATTTGATCCTCACGCTCCCAAGTGAACTCCGGTCCTCGTTTGGCGTTCCAGCGAACTTTCACAATTGAGATGCAGCTTAGTTTCGTTTGTTTGACCTCTCGGTCCATAATCTCCACAGGTTCTTCCACGAAGTTGAGGCTCTCGTTGATCTCGATCTCGTCGAGTGGGATTACAAGAGTCTCGTCGGATAGGATCTTTTTCAGGTTCGAGATGTGAAAGGTAGGATGTATATTGCTGAGCTCGCGAGGTAGATTGTGTTTGTAAGCTACGGGGCCAATTCTAGCGAGAATCTCGAAAGGCCCTATGTATATTGGATTTAGCTTTCCACGCTTTCCAAAGCGAATAAAGCCTTTCCAGGGTGAGACTTTTAAAAGGACTTGGTCTCCCACCTGGAACTCCAAGGGTTTTCTTCGTTTGTCTGTGTAGCTTTTCTGTCGGTCTCTAGCGGCTTTCAATCGTTCACGAATTTGAACGATCTTCTCTGTCGTTTCTCGAATGATCTCGGACCCGTGAGAGTGCTTTCAGGAGCTCGTCCTCTAGCTAATTGAGTGTCACCCACTTCAGCCCAACACAGATGGGACTTGCACTTTCGACCGTAGAGGGCTTCGAATGGAGCAACCTTAATGCTCGTGTGATAACTGTTGTTGTAGGAAAACTCGACAATGGGTAAGTGGGTATCCCATGCCTTACCGAAGTCAATCACATAGGCTCGTAGCATATCTTCCAAGGTTTGGATAGTTCTCTCACTTTGTTCGTCGGTCTGCGGATGGTAGGTTGTACTCATGTCCAGCCTCATTCCCAAGGAGTTTGGCAGCGACTGCTAAAATGTCGAAGTGAATCTGCTATCCCTATCGAAGATAATAGATATGGGAATACCATGCAGTCGTACGATCTCTCTAATATATGTACTTGTGAGCTTCTCCATCTTGTCTGTTTCTTTAATGGGCAGGAAGTGCGCGGACTTGGTCAATCTATCGACGATGATGATGGGTTTTGAGCATTCTAACACTTCCTAAGTGTACATGCAACCCTAATAACCTTGGATCTATGTTTGTCTAATTTGTCATGCAAAGTTGAATTCCAAGGTTATATCCTATCTAGCATACATGGGGAACAATTTTAACATAAAGTATAGATAGAATAACTTACCTTGTTGTTGCTTGTGTTCCTTGAAACCTTGTGATCCTAGCACCTCAAGTGGTGATGCCTCAAATGCTTCACACAACACCAAATGCTCTTGGAAGAACTTATGAGAGAATACACACTCTTCAAAATCGGCCAAGCCCCCTTTTTCCTTAGTGTAACCGATTTGGGAGGAGATCATATTCCTTATATAGTGTTGACACATCTAGGGTTAAACCCTAATGTGTCATGACTCTTCATTTCCATGACCCATGGGTTTGTAACTCCCATGGAGCATCCATGGAGCATCCTATGGGTGGAACCCAACTTGATGATCCATGGAGCCTTTTAGCCCACTATACAAGATATGGATGATTTACTTAATCAACCCATATATTTAATTAGTTATCTTTTGATCACTTAATTAATTCTAAATTAATTCTTGATCAAACTAATCAAATAATATTATTAATATATTAGAACTTATAATATATTAATAATCTCCAAGCGTTATTTCTCTCATTTAGTTTATCCAATTGCATGGTGCCATGCAACCCAAATGGACCATGCCGGGTCGGGTCAAGTACATACCAGAAATAGTTATGGACTTAGACACCTTATCCAACAGTCTCCCACTTGGATAAGTCTAGTAACTATTACTGCAAGTATGACTTCAGGAACCGATCGGCAATCGTAGCTCTTTACAAGGTTTCTCGAAACTTGAGAAGATGATGGTACGCCATTTAAGATAAGTGATCATATAATCCTCTGTTCTAGATATCAGTCGGACAAATACATGGAACAATGTCTTACTTATTGTCCAACACTTGTTTCCCGATTTCCGATTTGTTTGACAAAGAACTTTATTGAACACATCAATCTAGTTCTGACCGGGCCCGGTACATAGGTCAAAACAAAATCATCGAGGGGCCCAGATATCAGCTTCTAATCCAAGAAGGAACAGATAAACTTCGACTCATATGTTTGTTCTACTACTTATTGAATTACACATAAGAGCACGATTTTATAACATCGAGTTACCAATGCGTTTTTCGTACAATTAATGCATAACCAACTCGTAAGTAACAAATCATATCTCTAGGTTTAAAGACTTATATGATATTACCGTCTCACGATCACTCGAGATAGAATTCCATGAAGTGATTCCAGTGAGCGTGGGTTGAGTCCAATGCTCAGAACTTATGAGCACTCATGATTGTTGTAGCCTTGTCCCAGACCTCTACAATCAAACATGACAGTCTTGATTCATACCTACTTCCGAAATATGACCGACTGTGGAGGTTTGAATAATATGTTATACCAAACAAAATTATTCTGGAAGTCAAAACATGCAAAAGAAATATAGTAAACGATCGACAAGAGATAGCAACACTTTACTCATAAATAAAACACTTTTATTCATCATCAAATGTCAATTACACTTTACAAATTTCAAGATTATCTAACTACTAAATCTAATATCATCCTTCAGCCCTATGCTCCGAGCATGCTGGAGATGCTTAACCCGAGTCAGTCCCTTCGTGAGGGGATCTGCCGGATTCTCATCTGATGATACCCTCTTTGCCACGAGGAGTCCTTCTTCGATCCGATGTCTGATGAAATGGTATTTTCTGTCGATGTGTCTGGATCTCCCGTGATCCCTTGGTTCCTTGGCTAAGGCAACTGCACTTTCACTATCACAGAAAATTTCCATCGGCTCTTTAATAGCTGGTACAACTCCAAGGTCTCCAATGAAGTTTCTCAGCCATAACGCCTCCTTTGCCGCTTCGCTAGCTGCAATATACTCTGATTCACAAGTAGAATCTGCCACTGTCTCTTGCTTGGAACTCTTCCAAGAAATTGCTCCTCCATTTAGGGTAAAGACCCAGCCCGACTGAGAGCGGAAGTTATCCCTATCAGTCTGGAAGCTAGCATCACTATACCCTACAACTCTCAAGTCATCACTCCCACCGAGAGTAAGGACCCAGTCCTTAGTCCTTCGTAGGTACTTGAGAATATTCTTTACCGCAATCCAGTGTGCCTTGCCAGGGTTCCCCTGAAACCTGCTAACCATGCTCAAGGCAAAGGCTGCATCAGGTCGAGTACACGTCATAGCATACATGATCGAACCTACAGCCGAAGCATAAGGTAATCGACTCATTTCTGCTATCTCAGCCTCAGTGCTAGGGCTTTGTGTCTTACTCAGCTTGGCGCTACTCTGGATGGGCACCTCTCCTTTCTTGGAGTTTTGCATTCTGAATCTCTTCAGAATCTTCTCCAAGTAGGTGCTTTGACTAAGTCCAATTAGTCTTTTACTCCGATCTCTCAAGATTCTTATCCCCAAAAGATAGGCAGCTTCACCAAGGTCCTTCATAGCGAAACACTTTCCAAGCCAGGACTTTACTTCCTGCAAGGTTGGAATGTCGTTTCCTATGAGTAGTATGTCATCCACATACAATACCAAAAAGCTAACTATACTCCCACTAGCCTTGACATATACACAAGATTCATCTTCACTCCTAGAAAAGCCAAATTCCTTGACCTTTTTCATCAAAGCAAAGATTCCATCTGCGAGGTGCTTGCTTTAATCCATAAATGGATTTCTCAAGCTTACACACTCTATTAGGGTACTCGTTACTGACAAAACCCTCTGGCTGACTCATGTAAACATCTTCAGCCAACTTTCCATTAAGGAAAGCGCTTTTGACATCCATTTGCCAAATTTCATAGTCATGAAATGCGGCTATGGCTAACAGAACCCGAATAGACTTAATCTTGGCTACCGGAGAAAAGGTCTCATCGTAGTCCACTCCAGGAATTTGAGAGAAACCCTTTGCAACCAGTCTAGCCTTATAAGTGTGTACTTTACCATCCATGTCGGTCTTCTTCTTGAAGACCCATTTGCACCCTACAGTCTTTCGACCTGGTACATTCTCAACCAAGTTCCAAACTTGATTGTCATACATGGATTGTATCTCGCTATCCATAGCCTCTTTCCATTTGGCAGACTCGGGGCCCGCCATGGCTTCCTCGTAGCTGTTAGGGTCATCTTGACTTACCAGTGTCTCATCACTAATAAGTGTCTCACCTTCTGCAGTAATATGGAATCCATAGTAATGCTCAGGTGCACTCCTAACTCTCGTGGAACGCCTCAGAGGTACAGATTCGTCAATTGGCTCAACAGGAGTTTCCTCCTCAAGTTGAGGGCTAGAGTTTGAAGTTCCTTCACCACTTGACTCTTGAATTTCTTCAAGATCAACTTGCCTCCCACTGTCTCCTTGGCTTATAAACTCTCTCTCTCGAAAGACTCCTCTTCTTGCTACAAAGACCACATTGTCACTAGGTCTGTAGAAGAGGTAACCAAAGGATTGCTGTGGGTAGCCGATGAAAATACACCTCTCGCTTCGGGGTTCGAGCTTATCATGAGTCTCGCATCTCACGAAAGCTTTGCAGCCCCAAATCTTGATGTGGTCTAGTTTAGGTACTTTACCAGTCCACATCTCGTGAGGAGTTTTGGCAACTTTCTTTGTAGGGACTAGATTAAGGATATGGGCGGCAGTCTCTAAGGCATACCCCCAGAATGAGATTGGTAGCGAAGCTCGACTCATCATGGAACGAACCATGTCCAACAA
The DNA here is from genome assembly GCF_052625555.1 of Lactuca saligna. Lineage (NCBI taxonomy): Eukaryota > Viridiplantae > Streptophyta > Magnoliopsida > Asterales > Asteraceae > Lactuca > Lactuca saligna. The sequence continues at coordinate 285,266,921 of NC_136421.1, read as the reverse complement.
GGTTCGATTACGCCTCTCAGCCACACCATTCAACTGCGGTGTCCTGGGAGGTGTCAATTGTGAGACAATCCCACATTCCTTTAGATAGTCGAGGAACTCTGAACTAAGATACTCACCACCTCGATCGGATCGAAGCATCTTAATGTTCCTGCCCAATTGATTCTCGACTTCCTGTTTAAATTCCTTAAACTTCTCGAAAGTCTCTGACTTATGCTTGATTAAGTAGACATATCCATATCTACTGTAATCATCGGTAAAAGTCAAATAATAACGATTAGCATCTCTTGTGGCATGTTTGAATGGTCCACACACATCCGTGTGTATAAGGTCCAACAAACCTTCACCCCTTTCACATGAGCCTGTGAAGGGTGACTTTGTCATTTCTCCAAGTAAGCATGATTCGCAACTATCATTTGACTTTAGGTCAAACGACTCCAAGACTCCATCCTTTTGGAGTTGGCCTATGCGTTTCTTGCTTATATGTCCAAGACGACAATGCCATAATGATGCTTTATCCAAGTTACTATTATTAGTAGAATCAATACACAAAACATTATTTCCTAAGTTATCTACAATAGATACAGCTTCATACACACCATCACAAGGTAATGCTTTAAAATAAAGTACATTATTAAAGAAAGCATTAATCGAACCAACTTCATTATCAAACGAAAAGGTGAAACCTTGTTTGTACAATGCATGAAAGGAAATAATATTTCTTGCCATTTCTGGCGAATAACAACATTTATTCAAATCTAAATTTAACCCACTACTTAGCGATAAAGTATAAACTCCAATCTTGGTGACAGGTGTAACTTTCCTATTCCCCATGATTAAGTTTATTCTTCCTTGCTCCACATTCTCACTTCTTCCTAGTCCCTGCAAGTCACAACAAATATGAATACCGCAACCTGTATCAAGGACCCAAGATTTCGAATGGGGTGAGTTATTAGAAATGATAGTGTAAATACCTGCATGGTTGGGTTTGACTTTCCCATCCTTCACATCTTGCTGGTACTTTGGGCAGTTCCGCTTCCAATGAGCTTTTTCGTGGCAATAGAAGCATTCAGCCTCTTTTGGGTCAGAAGAAGGAGTAATGAAACCTTTCTTGGTTCCACTTGAAGAAGAGCCATCAAGGGTCCGAGCCTTGGTACCCTTTGAAGATCTCTTTCTCTTCCTCCCTCGACTCTGCCCGATTGCCAAGACCGGAGTTGTTTCTGGAGTAGGAGTGATAGCAACCGACTTCCCCTTAAGACCTGTTTCTGCGGTCTTGAGAAGTCCCTGAAGTTTGCTGAGGGTGACCTCTTCCTTGTTCATGTGATATGTCATGCGGAATTGATCATAGCACGATGGTAAGGAGTGCAAAATGATATCTATTGCAAGCTCCTCAGGGAAGTTCACATTGAGCTTCAGCAACCGATCCACATGCCTTTGCATTTTCTGCATGTGGCTCGTGACGGACTCTCCGTCCTTCATCATGGTCGTTATCATGGAGCAGATGACTTCGTACCTCTCTTGTCGTGCACTTTGATGGTATCTTTCCATCAAATCTTGGTGCATTTCATAAGGGTAGAAGTCTTCATAAGACTTTTGGAGTTCAGTTGTCATGGTGGCTAACATGATGCAAGCCACCTTGGTTGCATCTCTTTCATGAGTATGAAAGTCAGCGATCTCCTGGGGAGTTGCAGTGGACTCGTCAATTTCCTTAAGCTCCTTGTCAAGTACATATTCTTTGTCCTCGTAGCGGGTAATCATCCTGATGTTTCTGATCCACTTATTGAAGTTGGATCCATCAAAGGTGACTTTCCCACACAGACTCATAAGAGTAAAGGAGCCATTAGGATTCGAGCCAGAAGCATTATTTGAAGACATCTGAAAAAGAAGAACAAGTTTAGTTTAGATTTAAGAGAGTCCTTAATAAAACACCCAAATGTAATATTAAGGCTAGGATCCAATCACAATATAATATAACTTAGAAGAGGTATGCCGTAATCTAAGCTATACCATATTTGAAAGGTAGGTGAATGACGATTCACCAATTTCCACCACGAAAACCGAAATAATAAATATTTAGTTTTTATTGGTTTTTAGAAATTCCTAGATTCTTTGAGATCCAATGAACTTTTCAAAGGCATGTTTCAATCTCGGGAGTGCCCTCCAGGTTTTGTGACTGGGATGCCGAGGATCACAAAACGAGGTGTGAAGTAACCATGCAAATCACTTGGTACCCTTAAAGTTTATCACTCAATCGATGTGCCGGTAAACCACACACGCTCCACCGATACTATAATAAACCTTAAGTCACCCTTTACCTACCTTGTTAAGTCCAAGTTAGTGTGCCGGTTAACCACACACGCTCCACCAACGACTCAGACAAAGTGTAAAGTGTAATTTCATGGATTAGCACCTTATTCACATTTTTCCTAAAGTAACTAAGACTGGGAATTTAATAAGCATTTAGTTACTTTATATATTCATCATACTTTGAATGAGAATTTATAAGTCCTTGTCTTAGCCGTTCGGCTAACGACCCTCCACCAGTCAAGCAAGCGGTGGGTGAGAATATTCACCCATTAAGTCACCATTTTATAGGCAACAACCTTATACCCACCTTATAGACCGGCTTCGTGAATGAGGCGTACTAGCGGTAAGACGACTTGTTCTTATACATATATATATAATTATTAAATCATCATAATATAAGTATAAGGGTTGAATTTTAACTTTTAAAATTCTAGGGGTTGGAACTAAAGTTTTAACTTAACTTTACTTGTTCCAAAACTTGAGGGCAAGTTTTGTAACTTTCAAAACTTTTCATTTCTTGTAACTTATGAGTTTAATAGAGTCATAAAATGAAGACTCTTCATTTTTATAACTCTTGTGTTTTCTTAATGGTTTTTTAACTCAAGTGACTCTTGGTTTTCCATAACTTAAGGATAAGTTATGGACTCCATTAAAACACATTATGATCAAGAATTAAACTACCAAATAGGTTACAAATAATTCCTATGATCATCTAAAACTTCATAAGAACAAGAACATGAATATGAACATAATAAAAAATTACATAAAACTTTGTAATTTTGATAACTAGTTGTTGTAAATGAATTAGCAAAACATTACACCACCAAAAGCAAGTTTATATTTACTAAAACAGTTTAGGGTAATGTTTCTAATTCATTTTCCAGCAACTGAATCGAAATTCTGCACTCATTCGACCCTACTCGCCGAGTGCATGAACATGACTCGCCGAGTTGGTTGAAGATACACATGGACTCGACGAGTCCCCCCCATGGACTCGACGAGTCCGATCGCAGACATCAAATTTTCGATCCTGTTTTCAACTTTTAAGCACAAATAAGAACAAACAAGCCTAGGCTCTGATACCACTGATGGGTTTTGAGCATTCTAACACTTCCTAAGTGTACATGCAACCCTAATAACCTTGGATCTATGTTTGTCTAATTTGTCATGCAAAGTTGAATTCCAAGGTTATATCCTATCTAGCATACATGGGGAACAATTTTAACATAAAGTATAGATAGAATAACTTACCTTGTTGTTGCTTGTGTTCCTTGAAACCTTGTGAGCCTAGCACCTCAAGTGGTGATGCCTCAAATGCTTCACACAACACCAAATGCTCTTGGAAGAACTTATGAGAGAATACACACTCTTCAAAATCGGCCAAGCCCCCTTTTTCCTTAGTGTAACCGATTTGGGAGGAGATCATATTCCTTATATAGTGTTGACACATCTAGGGTTAAACCCTAATGTGTCATGACTCTTCATTTCCATGACCCATGGGTTTGTAACTCCCATGGAGTATCCATGGAGCATCCTATGGGTGGAACCCAACTTGATGATCCATGGAGCCTTTTAGCCCACTATACAAGATATGGATGATTTACTTAATCAACCCATATATTTAATTAGTTATCTTTTGATCACTTAATTAATTCTAAATTAATTCTTGATCAAACTAATCAAATAATATTATTAATATATTAGAACTTATAATATATTAATAATCTCCAAGCGTTATTTCTCTCATTTAGTTTATCCAATTGCATGGTGCCATGCAACCCAAATGGACCATGCCGGGTCGGGTCAAGTACATACCAGAAATAGTTATGGACTTAGACACCTTATCCAACAGATGACCCATATGGTATCATGCCTACCCGTTGTCTTGGGTAGCTTACTTATGAAATCCATAGTGATCCGCTCCCACTTCCATTCAGGTGTCTCTGGTTGCTGTAGTAGACCTGATGGTTTCTACTATTCGACCTTGACCTTGGTGCAAGTAAGGCATTTACTCACGAAGGTAGCGATCTCTACTTTCATATTAGGCCACCAATATAACTTTTTAAGGTCCAGATACATCTTATCTGAACCTGGGTGAACGGAGTATCGAGTGTTGTGGGCTTCCTTCATGTAACATACACGTTTTGAAATCGTGTTATAAGTAAATAATATTATTAAATATTATGTGAATTTGAATGTTGAGTTCTAACAGATAGTTTTTACTAGAAATGAAGTAAAACTATGTTTAGAATCACTCATAAAATGTTAGAAGTCTTATGAGATTCAAATTAAAAATCAAATAGTGAAATATAGCGAAAAGATAAAATTTGGAATAAGTAAAATTTTATTATTGAAAGTTGTAGATAATCTCGTTAGAAACATTTTTGCGAAAACCTCATCGAAATCCGAGTTATAACGAAGAAGTTATGACCAAACAAAGATCCGTGATAAATCCGGAAAATACTTTGTCACGTAAAAATTTAGTTTTCGATAAACTAATTTTTAGTCTTAGTGATTTAAATGAAAGTTGTAGAACTCGTGAAAATAATCAACTTTCATATAAAGACCGTTTGAATCTGACTTCGTATGAGTAAGTTATGATTTTTCGAAGTTTCAACTTAGCAGTAGACAACTAAAAACTCGAATTTTAGATCGAGTGATTTTTAGCCGACACAACCTAAACGAGAATTGAAGGTCTCGTCATTAGTAGTTGAACGGTAAAAAGTCTGACGAAAACGGACGTCGGATGAAGAAGTTATGAATTTTTAACGGATTTTCCTGTCCCGATCTGTAAAAAATAATAATATTAAAATTAAAGTCAAAATTAGCCGACAAACGAAAGTTGTAGAGCGTAATTTTAGCTACGCGTGCATATAAAGAACGTAAAAAACGGAGCTCGTATGCGAAAGTTATGGAGTTTAGAAGTTTTGGCGCGAAAACCGAGAAATTTCGCATAGGTGGCTTCGGCCACGTCACCCTCGCTTAAATGATGCCACGTATCCGAAATTGGTGAGTCACCGAAGCCAGCTGGCGAGACGTGTCGCCTGCCCTCGCATCTGAAGTTCAGTCCGCTAAGAATCCGACGCATGCCCTTTATCACGTGTGCGAGCCTCGCAGGGGTGCCACGTCCGAAGCCTCGAACTAGACCTTGGTCCAATCAGAAGCTGACACCGAGCCCCTCGCATGCGCAACCCACGTGCGAGCCACCTGCGCACCCTCGCCCTGCTGATGCCGCGTGTCCTCGCAACTGACTCCCCTTCCTTAGCCGACTTCGGACCTCCCTATAAATACAAGGGGCTGCGAGACCTCTCGGGTAATTTTGGAAAATTGCCACTTTCACCCTTTTTTTTTTTTTTTGATATTTTTACTATTCCGACTTCCCCCGAAGCCCCGATACTGATTCCAAAGCCCGAAACACGCCCCGAGACTCCCGAGAAACCCGAAAAATTTATCTTTTCGGTTTCGAAGCTCTACCTTCGCAGAGCCCGGTTTTCAACGACGAAAGTCATATTTAGAGCTGAAGTACTGCCCAAATTAATATTTTAGCCCTCGGTTATTTCACGGTGAGTTTAATATATAGAAATAATTGTATGTTATGTGTTATATGTGCTACGTGCTTTTCAGTGTTATTATTCCGGGTTATTTTCCCGGGTTATTTTTATTTGCTATTTTTAATAGCAAAGAAGTACCTTTGACCATGTGATCAGTGAAAGGAGTTAGATTCACGTTGGTATTGGTATGTAGCCTCTGGCCATGTGGAACATGTCTCCGTAAGAGAATGGATTCTATTCTATGGTAGTGGCAGAAGGTTAGACAGGGCTATAAGCCTGAAATCTACCGAAATGTTAATCCGATGTTGTATATCTTCTGTGCCGTTTGGGCCAAAGCTTTATTGATGTATATCAAGCATGGATATTGTTATGTCTCATTGATTGTATATCTTTAAATCAAATCAATGATTGATATGGAATGTTTGTCACATGATTCACTTATGCCCTTATTGTTCCTTGTTCCTCTTTGCTTCTGCCCTATTAAAGTATATATATATATATATATATATATATATATATATATATATATATATATATATATATATATATATATATATATATATATATGGCATAACATTATATTGTATCTATTATTGAACTCACTAAGCGTCACCGCTTACCCTCTCGATGTTTAACAAATTGCAGGAGATAAACATCCAGTATAGTTATATACTGGTAGAAGATTTTTGAATAGTTTGAAACTATTGTATCGATAGAAGCTTATGAATAGTTTGAAACTATTGTATTTTGCACTCCAATATGTATAAAACTATAGAATCCTAGGAAGTTATGTAATATATAACACTTTACAATAGTCGGTTTGTATCCAGTAGTTTGTAATCTCTTTATCAATGTAAAATATTGGTTTTATGAATATGCAAGCAGCATATTTTGGAGTAATGATAATGTGAAATATGAAAGTTTGGGTCTTTCATAAATACGAAAGTTAGGGTCTTTCAATCATGGTATCAGAGCAGTAGTTTGAGTGAACTAAATTCCATGGATTGGTATTTAGACTTAATCTATTGGAAGTTCAATATATGAACTTAATCATTGTAAGTATACGGATACAAACATAGGAAATATATAAGTAAAAGTATTAGGTAATAATAAACCATAATATTCTAAAATACAATGTCACTCCGTATTGCAGAACAATGGCTGAACAGGTTAGTAGCCATACCCCTGAGGTTGGTGGTGGTCCTTAACCCGAGGAAGTGAATACTCCAGTATCTCCTCGTGAGGAGCGAATCTTGGGTAAACTTACCGGTGTTATTCGACAGACTCTCGAAGAACACAAAAAGAATGATGATAAGGGAAAAGAGAAAGCCATTGGAGAATCTTCAAAAGGAGAGGTGAAGCGTCCCTCGTTCAAAGACTTCAAGAGTAGTGGTGCTACAGAGTTTTCCGGTGTTCTCAATCCCATTTTTGTTCTTACTTGGACCTAGAACACAGAGAAAGAGTTTCGTATTTCTCATGTGGATAATGAAGACAAGGCTAACTATGCTTCCACAATGCTCATCGGAGAAGCATTGGTCTGGTGGGAAGCAACATATGAAGCTCTCAACGGGCTTGACCAGGAGAATTTAGCCTGGGAAATGTTTAAAAATCGTTTGCTAGAGAAGTATTGTCCTCTAGACATGAGGAGGAGATTGGAGAAGGAATTCCTCGAGATTAAACAAGGAGGAATGACTGTGAATGAGTATGAAACACAGTTTAATCAAAGAGCAAGGTTTGCTACAAAGTATATTCCAACTGAAGACGAGAAAATTCAGTTATTCATGGAGGGACTACGACACGAAATCCACAATTTCGTTGCCAATTGAGAAGTTCTGTCATTCGATAAAGCCGTTGAATATGCTCGAAGACGTGAGCATGACTTTGAAATACATGGTGCCACTGTTACTACTTCGAAGCATCCACGTACTAAAAGAACTGTTCCTATTCCTTCTTTTCTACCAGCTCAATCCGTTCAGACTGAACCTGGTAATCAAGTTCAAACTCAAAGTGTCTCTCATGGACGCGGTAGATCACAATCTTTTTCTATGCAATCGCCTTCATGTCGTATTTGTGGAAGGAATCATCCGGGCGAATGCAAAATAGACAAGGAATCCATTGTCTGTTATGGATGGGGAGAAAAGGGTCATATAAAGCCAGCTTGCCCAAGAAAGGATGTTACTTGCTATGCATGTGGTATTACTGGCCACAAGAAGCGTTTTTGCCCTACTGTTACTAGTCAGATGACGGGAAGTCAAGCTTCTGTTCAACAACCGGCGAGAAGTTAAGTCCCTGTTCAACAATCAAAGGGTACTCCAACTAAAAAGGAGGAGGTGCCAAAAGCTAGGGGTCGTGCATTCCAGATTACCTCAGAGGAGGCACGCGAGGACCCGAATGTTGTGACGGATACATTTATTGTCAACTCTAGACCTGCTCACATCTTATTTGATTCTGGTGCCTCAGATTCTTTTGTGTCTTACGAATTTGCGCATGCCTTTCAAATTGCTTGCTTTGTACTCGCACAACCATTTCACGTAGATACTGCGGGAAGTATATCATTACTTGCTGATAAAGTCTATAGAGATTGTGTTATAGAAATTGAAGACTATACTTTTCTCGCTAACCTAATCCCTATCTCCTTGCCCAACTTTGATATTATTCTCGGCATAGATTGGTTATCAAAGAACCACGCAGAACTCTTGTGCTATGAAAAGATAGTACGTATTCCTATTGAAGGGAAGAATCCTATCTATGTCTACGGTGAACAAAGACTCTTAAAAATAATCTCTTTCCTTAAAACTCGTAAATTCATATCGAAAGGGTGTTCTATCTATCTGGCCTACACAGTTGATGTCTCAAAAGAGGAGAAGAAAACTGTAAATGACGTTCTCGTTGTTAACAAATATCATGACGTTTTCCCCGACGACTTGCCTGGCATTCCTCTGGATAGGCAAGTAGAATTCCAAATTGACCTTGTGCCTGGTGCTGCTCCAATTGCAAAGACTACTTATTGTCTTGCGCCAGCTGAGATGAAAGAAATGATGATCCAACTGCAAGAACTACTTGACAAGGGTTTCATTCGACCGAGTACCTCTCCCTGGGGTGCTCCGGTACTAATTGTCAAGAAGAAAGATGGATCGATGCGGATGTGCATTGATTATCGTGAGTTAAATAAGGTGACTATCAAGAAGAGATTCTTAACTGAACTCATCATTTCAAGTTTTCAATTTTTTTCTTTTTATAGGTTGCTATTCGGAAGACTCAATGTTCTTCCCCAGAAATGAAGTCTCTCTGGTTGTTGTTTCCATGTATCTGAGCATGTCATCCATAGGAAGAGCATTCCTGAGGAATCTCCAGAAGAAGAGAATAAACCCATCTTAGGAGGAAGCCACTGGTTCCATAATAGAGACCACCAAGGACTTTTCTGGCCATGAATTCTGGAAAAATGCCAATAGGAAGCAGAGGAGAAAAGACCTGAAGGGGAATGATGCCAAACTAGTCTACCTGGGATGTCAGAATCTAGAGAGATATCGGCTGTTGATATCTTATTGTCGTTCTTCTCTCTTTCCTGTGCGCGCTACCTATAATAGAAGAAAATAAGGAATCGACTTATTTCTCTTGTGAAGCTCTCTCTTGTTTAGCGAAAGTCTTCTTTTGCTGCCTATGGATCTGTCTTCTCTTGAATTTGTTCATAGACGATTTATGAACACTTAAAAAAAACTTTTTTAGATTCGCCTTGAGTGAGGTTGAAAACCGTTAGCAAGGCTACGAACCCTCTCGAAGGTTTACAGAAGAGTGCCTGCTTCCCAGATCAAGAGTATAAAAGAGAACCACGCACAGAAAGAGCCGCTAGATAATAGGGTGCGGGGAATACGCTCTTTGAAAGAATAGGCTCTGGGACTGTTGACTTTCCTTTCTGTGTTTATGCGGGTTAGACCATGTCCCTGAGATTTGATAAAAGAAAGGTGCATTTGCGGTTAATTCGTTGTCATTGGATAAGTTATTAGGAATATGATGGAACGGAAGACCAAGGAAAGAAAGAAGAATGCACTAAAATGCAGGTGCTGCACCAAACACTGGTGGTTCTTTCTTGTTGTAAGTGAATGCAACGAAAAGACCCGGAAATAACGAATAATGAAACAATTCATATATTGACGTGCTCATTTCAAAATTTATGCTTTGTTATTCCCATCATCCTGTGGTTTCAGGATGATCCACAAGAAAGGTGGCAGGATTCGAACCTACACTCTGACCATGCCTCACCGCCTTCAACCCATTAGTCTCCTTTACAAGGTAGGGCGGGGGTGAGGAAAGGCATAAATGAGTTCATGCCACAACGATCCCTATGGAAGGGAAATTTCTCAATATTTTTGGCTCGCAATAAAGCTAGGGTCCTGTTCGGGCAAGCTATTGATTCCATTACCGAACCAAACAAGATTATTCCCTTAGTCCTATCTATCCACCTCTCCAGACACAATATCTTGAGTACCTATGATGGTGACCACATCTGCTGGTATGTGATGTTTGGACATAGAATCGAGTCCTTGTGAATGGGCAGAGCCAGGTGCTCTTATTTTACGACGGTAGGGACGATTGCTTCCATTACTGACCAGAAAGACACCAAATTCTCCTTTAGGTGCTTCAACTGCGGTATAGGTAGAAGGAGCTGGTACGGAAAAACCTTCTGTATAAGGTTCGAAACCTACCTCGCATCGACGATTTGTTCGATCAACTTCAGGGTGTTAGCTATTTCTCAAAAATTGATTTAAGATCTGGCTATCATCAGTTGAAAGTTCACGAGCAGGATGTACCGAAGACTGCTTTTCGTACTCGATATGGGCATTATGAATTCCTTGTTATGCCATTTGGTTTAACAAACGCTCCGGCTGTATTCATGGATATGATGAATCGGGTATGCCGCCCAATGCTCGATAAATCAGTCATCGTATTCATTGATGATATTCAAATCTATTCCAAGTCTGAAGCTGATCATGCCATTCATATTCGTGCGGTATTGGAACTTCTTCGAAAGGAGAAACTATATGCTAAATTCTCGAAATGTGAATTTTGGCTTCGCCAAGTTCAATTTCTCGGCCATGTTATTTCTAGTGATGGTGTATCCGTAGATCCTATCAAAATCTAAGCCATTCAAAATTGGGAAGTGCCCCGTAATGCTTCCGAAATTCGTAGCTTCTTAGGTCTCGCGGGATATTACCGGAGATTCATTAAAGACTTTTCTCGTATAGCCGTACCTCTCACGAGTCTTACACAGAAAGAAGTGAAGTTTGAATGGGGTGAAACCCAAGAAAGAGCTTTCTCAACTCTAAAAGATCTTTTGACTCATGCTCCAATCTTATCACTCCCAGAAGGTGATGATGACTTCTCCGTATATAGCGATGCTTCAAGATTGGGACTCGGTTGTGTGTTGATGCAACGTGGCAAAGTGATAGCCTATGCCTCAAGACAACTGAAAGATTATGAAAAGAATTATCCCACTCATGATCTCGAACTCGCTGCAGTGGTATTTGCCCTAAAACTTTGGAGGCATTATCTTTTTGGTACAAAGTGCCAATTATTTACCGACCACAAAAGTCTCAAGTACATATTCAGTCAGCAAACTTTGAATATGAGACAACAACGAGCCATGGAGCTAATCAAAGATTATGATTGTGAAATCTTATATCATCCTGGAAAAGCTAACGTTGTGGCTGATGCACTTAGCAGAAAAGTTTATCGCAATAGTAAGTGTTATGCCATTACTCATACTACAGTAAAATTTACTATTTTAGATGAATTAGAGAAATGGCAAGAAGAGGCCCTAAATCCAGAAAATGTGAAGAAAGAAGGGATGATACATTATAATGATGCTCTACTTGATGATCCGTGAGGATTAAAAGTATTCAAGAATCGGCTGTGGATTCCAAAGATTGGTGGATTGAGATAGAAGATTTTAGATGAAGCCCACAAATTTAAACTGTCAATCCATCCTGATACAAGTAAAATGTACTATGATGTAAGAACTGATTATTGGTGGCCTGGATTAAAGAGAGACATTGGAAGATATGTACAGGAATGCTTAATATGCTTACAAGTCAAAGCAGAGCACCAAAAGCCTTATGGAACCCCAGAAAGTTTTAGTGTTCCTGTATGGAAATGGGAGGAATTGTCCATGGATTTCATTACCAAATTGCCAAAGACTGCTAGACAACATGATAGCATTTGGGTAATTGTCGATCGCCTGACTAAAAGCGCTCATTTTCTTGCAATGCGTGAAACGGCTCCAATGGAGAAATATGCGCAAGTATATTTGGATGAAATTATGGCAAGACATGGTGTGCCACTAAAGATCATTTCCGATCGTGATACTCGCTTCACTTCTCACTTTTGGGCGAGTATGCAACGTGAATTAGGATCTCGAGTTGCTCTCAGCACAGCTTATCATCCCCAGATAGATGGTCAAACGGAAAGAACAATCCAAACAGTAGAAGATATGCTTCGTGCATGTGTCTTGGAGTTTGGTGGTAATTGGGATAAATACCTACCTCTTGTCGAATTCTCGTATAATAATAGTTACCACGCTTCAATCAAAATGCCACCATATGAAGCATTATATGGTCGCAAGTGTCGTACTCCATTATGTTGGCGAGACATAGGACAGAAGATCCTTGGAGGCCTTGAAATGATTCAAGACACCACCGACAAGATTCAAATTGTACGAGAAAGAATGAAAGCGGCCCAGGATCGATAGAAGTCCTATACAGAAAAGAGAAGACGACCCATAGAATTCCACGTGGGTGATTTCGTGATGTTGAAGGTATCTCCATGGAAAGGCCTTATGAGATTTGGGAAGAAAGGAAAGTTGAGTCCCAGATTTGTTGGTCCTTTCAAAATCATCCAAAGAATTGGAAAGCAAACATACCGCTTAGAATTGCCTGAAGATTTGACAGGTATTCATGACGTATTTCATGTGAGCTATCTGCACAAATGCTTGAGCATCAATGATGAGACGGTTCCATTATCCGAAGTGAAATGGGATAATAAGTTAAGATATGTAGAAGAGCCGGAAGAGATCGTGAATGAAAGAACAACTAATCTACGTAATAAAGAAGTGGAGTTGGTGCTTGTCAAGTGGAAACACCATCGAGGCCCAAATTATACTTGGGAAAATAAGAATGAGATAAGAGCAAAATATCCCCATTTATTTTAATCGATGTAATTTCGGGGACGAAATCCTCAAAAGGAGGAGGTATTTGTAACATACACGTTTTGAAATTGTGTTATAAGTATATAATATTATGAAATATTATGTGAATTTGAATGTTGAGTTCTAACAGATAGTTTTTACTAGAAATGAAGTAAAACTATGTTTAGAATCACTCATAAAATGTTGGAAGTCTTATGAGATTCCAATTAAAAATCAAAGAGTGAAATATAGTGAAAATATAAAATTTGGAATAAGTAAAATTTTATTATTGAAAGTCCTAGATAATCTCGTTAGAAACATTTGGGCGAAAACCTCATCGAAATCCGAGTTATAACGAAGAAGTTATGACCAAACAAAGATCCGTAATAAATCCGGAAAATACTTTGTCGCGTAAAAATTTAGTTTTCGATAAACTAATTTTTAGCCTTAGTGATTTAAATGAAAGTTGTAGAACTCGTGAAAATAATCAACTTTCATATAAAGACCGTTTGAATCTGACTTCGTATGAGTAAGTTATGATTTTTCGAAGTTTCAACTTAGCAGTAGACAACTAAAAACTCGAATTTTAGATCGAGTGATTTTTAGCCGACACAACCTAAACGAGAATTGAAGGTCTCGTCATTAGTAGTTGAACGGTAAAAAGTCTGATGAAAACGAACGTCGGATGAAGAAGTTATGAATTTTTAACGGATTTTCCTATCCCGATCTGTTAAAAATAATAATATTAAAATTAAAGTCAAAATTAGCCGACGAAATCTAAACGAAAGTTGTAGAGCGTAATTTTAGCTACGCGTGCATATAAAGAACGTAAAAAACGGAGCTCGTATGCGAAAGTTATGGAGTTTAGAAGTTTTGGCGCGAAAACCGAGAAATTTCGCATAGGTGGCTTCGGCCACGTCACCCTCGCTTAAAAGATGCGACGTATCCGAAATTGGTGAGTCACCGAAGCCAGCTGGCGAGACGTGTCGCCTGCCCTCGCATCCGAAGTCCGGTCCGCTAAGAATCTGACGCATGCCCTTTATCACGTGTGCGAGCCTCGCAGGGGTGCCACGTCCGAAGCCTCGAACTAGACCTTGGTTCAATCAGAAGCCAACACCGAGCCCCTCGCATGCGCAACCCACGTGCGAGCCACCTACGCACCCTCGCCGTGCTGATGCCGCGTGTCCTCGTTGCTGACTCCCCTTCCTTAGCCGACTTCGGACCTCCCTATAAATACAAGGGGCTGTGAGACCTCTCCGATAATTTTGGAAAATTGCCACTTTCACCCTTTTTTTTTTTTGATATTTTTACTATTCCGACTTCCCCCGAAGCCCCGCTACTGATTCCAAAGCCCGAAATACGCCCCGAGACTCCAGAGAAACCCGAAAAATTTATCTTTTCGGTTTCGAAGCTCTACCTTCGCAGAGCCCGGTTTTCAAGAAAACTCCCGGTTTTCAACGACGAAAGTCACATTTAGAGCCGAAGTACTGCCCAAGTTAGTATTTTAGCCCCCGGTTATTTCACGGTGAGTTTAATATATATAAATAATTGTATGTTATGTGTTATATGTGCTACGTGCTTTTCAGTGTTATTTTTCCAGGTTATTTTTCCGGGTTATTTTCATTTGCTATTTTTAATAGCAAAGAAGTACCTTTGACCATGTGATCAGTGAAAGGACTTAGATTCACATTGGTATTGGTATGTAGCCTCTGGCCATGTGGAACATGTCTCAGTAAGAGAATGAATTCTATTCTATGGTAGTGGCAGAAGGTTAGACAGGGCTATAAGCCTGAAATCTACCGAAATGTTAATCCGAAGTTGTATATCTTCTGTGCCGTTTGGGCCATAGCTTTATTGATGTATATCAAGCATAGAAATTGTTATGTCTCATTGATTGTATATCTTTAAACCAAATCAATGATTGATATGGAATGTTTGTCACATGATTCACTTATGCCCTTGTTGTTCCTTGTTCCTCTTTGCTTCTGCCCTATTAAAGTATATATATGGCATAACGTTATATTGTATCTATTATTGAACTCACTAAGCGTTACCGCTTACCCTCTCGATGTTTAACAAATTGCAGGAGATAAATATCCAGTATAGTTATATACTGGTAGAAGATTTTTGAATAATTTGAAACTATTGTATCGATAGAAGCTTAAGAATTGTTTGAAACTATTGTATTTTGCACTCCCATATGTATAAAACTATAGAATCCTGGGAAGTTATGTAATATATAACACTTTACAATAGTCGGTTTGTATCCAGTAGTTTGTAATCTCTTTATCAATGTAAAATATTGGTTTTATGAATATGCAAGCAGCATGTTTTGGAGTAATGATAACGTGAAATATGAAGTTTTGGTCTTTCATAAATACGAAAGTTAGGGTATTTCACTTCATGACCAAGTCTCTGAAGCTACCATGGTGCGGCGTCCAAATTCGGTCCATGAGATATAAGGCTCCGTCACCCTTGACTTCCAAGTTCTTATCCATTCCTCGTAGGGATTCTCCAACCACATTTTCAGGTTTTAAGGCTTCGAGATGAGCCTCCTTAATATGTGCGGATAGATGCGAATGGATAGTCATTGTTAATGACTTGACTCTTCGACCAGAATATTCTTTTCGACTTAGGGCATCTGCTACTACATTGGCTTTACCCAGATGATAAAAAATTTCGCATTCGTAGTCATTGAGTAGTTCGACCCATCTTCGTTGCCTCATATTGAGCTCCTTCTGATTGAATATGTGTTGGAGGCTTTTATGGTCGGTGTATATCGTGCTCTTCATACCATAAAGGTAGTGTCTCTAGATCTTCAGGGCGAACACAACCGCCCCTAGTTCGAGGTCATGTGTGGTGTAGTTGACCTCGTGTGTCTTCAGCTGCCTTGAGGCGTAGGCGATGACCTTACCTCGTTGCATCAGAACACAACCGAGCCCTTGATTGGATGCATCGCAGTATACTACGAAATCTTCTGTCCCTTCAGGGAGGGATAATATCTGTGCGGTGCATAATGCTCGTTTCAGGGTTTGGAATGCCTTCTCTTGTTTCTCTCCCCAGTCGAAGGCCACACCTTTCTGTGTCAATGTTCTAAGGGGTTTTGCGATTCGAGAGAAGTTTTGTATGAATCTGCGGTAGTAGCCAGCGAGACCTAGAAATTGGGGAATTTCTGTAGGCGTCTTTGGTGCTGACCAGTTCTCGATAGCCTTAATATTGGATGGGTCCACGTGGATTCCTTCTTCGTTGACCACATGTCCTAAGAATTCGACTCTTCGGATATAAAATTCGCACTTAGAGAACTTCACGTAAAGCTTCTCCGATCGTAGGGTTTCCAGGACTTGTCGTAGATGATAGCTATGCTCCTCCTTACTTCGGGAGTAGACGAGTATGTCATCAATGAAGACGATGACGAACCGATCTAAGTAAAGACGGCACACCCTATTCATTAAATCCATGAATACTACGGGCGCGTTGGTCAGTCCGAATGGCATCACTACGAACTCGTAGTGTCCGTAACGAGTTCGAAAGGCTGTTTTAGGGACATCCTCCTCTAGCACTCATAACTGGTGATACCCGGACCTCAGATAAACTTAGAGAAATAACTCGCCCCTTGCAGTTGGTTAAATAAATCGTCTATGCGAGGAAGAGGGTAACGATTCTTGACCATTAGCTTGTTTAGTTCTCTGTAATCGATGCACATACGGAACGATCCGTCTTTCTTCTTTACGAACAAGACTGGTGCTCCCCAGGGTGAGAAGTTTGGTCTTATAAAGCCCTTGCTGAGCAGCTCGTTAAGTTGACCAGACGGTTCTTCCATCTCAGCAGGCGCTAGACGATAGGGCGATTTGGCTACGTGGGTAGCTCCTGGAATCAAGTCGGTCCTGAACTCAACCTGACGTTGGGGAGGTAGACCTGGTAGCTCTTCTAGAAAGACATCGGGGAAGTCGCATACTACGGGGAAGTCTTTTAGATCTTTCGCTTTCTGGCTCGTATCGACAACGTGTGCAAGTAACGCATGATATTCTTTACACAGGTATTTCTGGGATTGAATACTTGAGATGATACGAAGACTCGTACTAGGCTTGTCTCCGTAGATCGTCAAGGTTTCGTTATTCGGTAGATTTAGACGGATGGCTTTGTCGAAGCATCGGATATCGGCATGATGGAGACTCAACCAGTCCATGCCTATGATGACATCAAAACTTTTGATCGATACTGGTATGAGGTCGATTGGAAATGAGTGATTATCTAGCGTGAGAGTACAACCCTTGTAGATCTCGTTAGAACTCTCTGTCTTTCCGTTAGCCATTTCCATGACGAAGGTTTCTTTTAACGGTTGCGGGGATTGTTTAAGTAAGTGTTTAAAGTTTTGATTTACGAAGCTTCTTTCTGCCCCACTATCGAATAGGATATAAGCATAAGAGTTATCAAGAAGGAACATACTCGTGACTACTGTGGGGTCTGCTACTGCTTCATTGTGGCCAATAACAAGTAGTCTTCCTGTTCCTCCAGTATTCCCAGTTTTCGGACAGTTACTTTTGAAATGCCCTACTTCGCCATAGCCATAGCAGGCCTGGCTTACTCCCGTGCTGGGGACCTGAGAAATGGGTTAGGGTTGAGACTTGCAAAACCGGACGGTATAGCCCTTCCGGTCGCAGTTAGTGCAGTGCAATTCACAGAAAGGACCGTTATGATGAAAAGGGCACTTGGTGCACTTGGGCAGGTTCCCTGCATATGTTTTCGTTGGCACAGGGGCAGCAGGAGTAGTAGCATCATGGAAAGCTACCTTTAAAGAGGATTGGGTTGATTTGCCCTTCTTCCGGTCCCAATGTTTCCTCTTGTTGTCGGATGTCTTGATGGGTGCAGTGGCAATCGCTGTTGTCGTTGATGGAGTGGAAGGAGCTTCATGATCAGTCAACCTTTGGGCCAATTCCTTGGCGCTATCAAAGGTCGCAGGGCGTGATGCCAAAATGTTCCCTCGATACGAGGGTAGTAAATGCAAGATGTATCGTTCAATCTTCTTGCCCTCAGTGGGGATCATGTTAGGACACATAGTCACTAGGTCGCAGAACTTGGCCGTATAAGCCACCACATCGGTCCTTTTCATCCTGAGGTTCCAGAGTTCCTTCTCGAGTTTCTGGATTTCTCCCCTAGGGAAATACTCCCTTGTCAAAAGGTCCTCTAGCGTGTCCCAGTGTGACATCCCCAATTTCACGGCTAGAAAAGACCGATTTTGTTTATGCTTGTTTGAAAATCAGAGTAATATTTTTACATAAAAGTGTTGCAGAATTTGTTCCCAAAATAAAAATATGATAAAGATTTATCAAAGCATTTCCGTAGAAATCTATTTCATTAAAAAGACTCGGGATGTCATGTTCGATACAGATCGAAAACATAAACAATACATTATAAACCTTACAACAGTTATTTACAACTATTGGCCTATAATCCAAAAATCCCTCATCATCATCCAAATTATGCTCTGGGTCCACTATCTATAAAATAGAAAGCTAAGTGGGTCAGGCTTGGGAGCCTGGTGAGCATATAGGGTTTTCAACCCACAAATAATAATAAATTAATTAATTTCATCGATCAATAACAAATTTATTAATTTTATCAAACCAACAATAACCCTGATTACCCATTCCCGTTATCCTCACGTTACGTCGCTAAACACCTATACAAGGGACTTAGTCTAAGGATTTTATCATCGGGATGGACTTTACTGCTAAGGGGATTCCTTAGCCATATATGTCCGTAAGGAAACCATGAGGGGGATGGAGTACACCGGTGAACATCAATCCCACAAACACCTACAGGTTGCGAGCCTGCTAGCGTTCCACTAGACTGTCTAGAAGAGTCTGCGGTCGTCATCCATACTCCGCTAGATGACTGGAACAACAATAACATCGAGGCCTCTCATCATTTTAACACACATCAACTATTTCGTCTACCCATGTTTTACCCAACATATTTGTAGATAAAAATACATATACAGTTTATAACTTGTATAAAACATTTATTCAATAGTCATCTCAAATAAGCAATCAATATAATTACACATAACACGTATTTTATAGAAAATACTTCATATCTATGTGTAAGATGAAAGTGACTATACACTCATATGATTTGATGATAATCGGGCAGCAATTCGTTCCTTAAAATGATCGTTTCTGATAAAACTGGGAGTTTTATTGAGAAACTGGGCTCTGCGAGGGTTGGAGCTTCAAAACTGAAAATATAAAATTTTACGGGTCTTCGGGCACTTTGGGAAGTGTTTTGGGTGTTGGAAATGATTCTGAGGCTTCAGGGGAAGTCAAAATAGTCAGAATATAAGTTTAGGGGTGAAAAATGACAATTTTCCAAAGTTACTCGGAAAGGTTCGCACCCTTCTATTTATAGGGGGAGGATTCGGAGCTTTGGCCGAGAAGGGACACATGGCAACGAGGGGGCGAAGCGCGTGACAGTACCAAGGGCAGGTGGCAGCAGGTGCGAAGGCCACGCTGCTCGTGCGAGGCTCGGACGTGGCCCCTGCGAGATTCGGAAACGCGAAGGGTACGGGGCAGCCTCTCATTGGCCGAGACTTCGGTCCGCGGAGATTGTGACACGCGTCAGATCCAGTCTTGGCCACAACTCGGTGACCTATCAACTTCGGACACGAAGCGAGGGTGACGTGGCCGGCTCCTATTCATGCGAATTTTTCGAAAATTGCACCAAAAACTTCTAAAATTCATAACTTTCGCATACAAGGTCCATTTTTGACGTTATTTATATACACGCGTAGGCGGGAATATATTCTACAACTTTCGTTTAGACTTCGTCGGCTAATTTTGATTTTAATTTTAATATTATTACTTTTAACAGACCGGGACAGAAAAATCCGTTCAAAATTCATAACTTCTTCATCCGACGTCCGTTCTCGTCAGTCTTTTTACCGTTGTACTACTATTGACGAGACCTTCGATTCTCATATAGGTTTTATCGGCTAAATATCGCTCGATTTTAAATTCGAGTTTTTAGTTGTCTACTCGTCCGCTAAAACTTAGAAAAATCATAACTTCCTCATACGAAGTCACATTTGGACATTCTTTTTATCAAAATTCTCGGCTTAACGAATACTATGACTTTTGTTTAGATTGTTAAGGCTAAAAAGCACTTTATCGTAAATTCACTTTTTACGCTTCTTGGGGTCGTGCCGGTTCCGTCGCGAAACTTCGACACGTCATAACTTCTTCGTTATAACTCAGATTTCGGCGTTCTTTATAACTCCGGAATCCTTGTTTCGGCCACTACAACTTTCGTAAAAGATATCAGCTTTTTCTAATATTTATTTTCAATGCTTATTTTCATTATTAATTAATTAAATCGTAATAATTAAGCAAATAAGAATATAATTCACATGATATTCACATAATTCCTCTTTATTACTTCAAAATGAGTTACAAAGATTGACCTAGACTATTACAACGTTACTAATGCTTTTAGCCTAGAAACACGGGCGTTACACCCAGCCCATGGCGTTGGCTGTTACTAAGGAGAGTGATTTGACATGGCCATTTCACCATGTCAAGGCCCTTTAGGTGAAGGTGCAAGCAACGGACTTAATCTTGCTTTCCTCGGGGCACGTGCACATCTCGAAGACGGCTTCGGTTCCTTCGATCCATTGGGACAGTGCAATGATCCCTCTGGTTCCATTGAAGAACGTAGGTTTGCAGCTCATGAAATCCTTATAGGTACACCCCTGTGTACGAGATTGGATTTCACCATGTCTAGAGTTGGTGCGCATTCCGGCTCCACTTGCATCGCCAAAATTTATTTGGGCCATAGCTGCAGTCACAACTGCGGTTACAGCTGTCTGAAACATCACTGGATCGAACTGTGGAGGAGGAGGGGGTGGAGTTTGGTTCGTAGGTGCACCTCTGATCGGACGCTTGTGAGGTGGCATCTTTTACTGAAAATTTATCAGGATGACGACAATAGTGAGAAACAATTGTGAGTATGATGAGAGTGTTTCATGAATTAAATCACCATAGATAAATTGTCAGACATAGTCATATACCGAATAGGGAGACATAAGAGTATAGACTTTTCCCAATAGGTTAGATAACTGTCAATACTACTGGTGTTACTGATGTAAATAAGTTTTGGAAAAACGGCAAATGAGGGGAAAATGATTGACAATTTAGAAGACTACATAGCATACTGAAAGATGGGAATATTATATAGACAAGTGTTTCATTCAAACGCAGATGCTAAAGGCTATTCCTAAGTTAAATGAAAAGATGTTCTAGTCATCTTTTAATGGCGGCGACGGATGTTTCTCAGGCGAACTAGAAGGTCAGCTAGTTGGCGTTCCATGTCGAGGAGGTGTCGCTCGTAGACCCTCTGGTGAACCCGGAGCTCTATGACTTCAGCCCGAGTCTCACCTATTGCCCGAAACAAGGCCTTGTGGGTCGTCCTACCCTGAATTTGTATCAACCTCTGCGATACGCTAGAGGGCCGTCCTGCCCTGAATTTCATTACGGGTAACTCTTCGGACCAGGATGGGCAAAACTCTATCTGCTGATCCTCCTTCGCTAGTGTCATAAAAGCTTCGGTCTCCATTGAATGGCATGGGTTGATTCTGCTCTTCACTCCACGTCTCTATGCATTCCACCCATGCAGGCGCCGGGCCTTGGAAGGCCTGGCGGGTGTTAGGGTTTGGGACCGGGGCCACAGGGGGTAGGTTGTTGACTTCGGGTTCGGAGTTAGACCCATCCGAGAATCCTTCTGCTTGGTGGTCATCCAAAGGGATTTGATGTTCCTCATCAAGCTCTTCTTCAAGCCATCCCGCATTGTCGGGATTTGGGAAGTATGGGTCAACATGGTGAAATCCAGCCATGATATCTATGCGAGAAAAGGGAAAGAATAGTTAATTAGACGTACTGATCTAAGATACTTATAAGAGGATCGTTATTAGTCAGACCAATACTTGCATAGTGCATACTAATTACATCTTACTGAAACAAGATAGACCTTCGAATAAGTTACCCTAACTCTAAATCCACAACCAAACAAGGAACAGGAAGTAAAGCAAAGATCACAGATTCTAAGTCTATAACATGTTAGACACATGTAACCGTAGAGTATCCACTTAGCAACTATTCCCCTGCTAGTAACGACCTTTTTAGTTCTCACGGAATACTCCTATAGTAATCTAGTTCTAATGTTCTTGTAGTAGTGTTGGTAAGTTTTTAGACTTGTTGCAACACCACAACCATCCTTAGGTACATGCTAGTCACTCCTAGGAAGATGTAGTTGATCAGGCTACATCCACTGATATTTGACTATATGTCTCTAAGCCTAATTGAGCTGTTCAACAATCTTAATACTTTTTTTATGTTCTAGTATGATACTGACCCTATGTATTGAGTGGATGTTTATATATATACTTAGTAAAATATTTTATTACTTAAAAGTATATATTCTTGGTCATAGTGTTTTTAAATCCCGAAGTGTTTATAGTTCGTATATCTTTTATGGGTTGATATACTTGATTCACTATAAACAATGCTCTGATACCAATCTGTCACACCCCAAAACTGAGAACGGCGGAATACGTTCTGGGGTGGAGGACGTCGTGTACAGTATCATAACAATGCATAATAATAAAGACAAGTAACAACATCCATTTCATTAGTAAAATCATTGTAATACAAACGTGTTCTGTACAGATAGACACCAAAAGTATAATCAAAATAAAAGATGGGTCTTGTATATATATATATATATATATATATATATATATATATATATATATATATATATATATATATATATATACTCCATCATCTCAAAAGTTGCATCCATACCTTCCTACTGATGACCTGAGAATACAAGTTATTTTGAAAACAAGTATCAGCATAAAGCTGGTGAGTTCATAAGTATTTAGTGTCATTGCTTGTATAAAAGTGTTTAAAACCAAGTAATACAACAATTGTTATAAAGTTTTGAAAATAGTGTAAACCCTAGAAAATCCTATATTTTCCAGCAATAGTAGTCTTTTACCAAGACTAGCGTATTTGTAAGTTTGATTCTTTAAAAATGTAAAAGTTTTCCTATTGAAAGTGTCAGTGTGAAAATATAGTTTTAAATTTCGTTCATATAAAGAAATTGGAAGAATAGAGTTTTACCCCAGTAGTGTCACTGCTGGCTAGATATAGTATAAATGTAAACTCCAAATAGCATTTAATGTGTACACACCCCGGGAAGTCTGTTTTTCCTTTAATTCTTAATATGTTAATTAAGGTTTGAATGTGAATTCGTATGTAACCATGCTGAGTGACAGTAGTATAACAGTTGACCCTCCAGGTCACATGTAGTGTAGTGATGTTTTGTCATCCCTGGGATTGGTCGGCTCAGACTGTAGCTAGCAGTCGGGATGTGGGAGTGTCCGTCCCGTATAGATCTATACACTTAGTGTTCGCTCTCCCTCCAGGATGCCTTGGTTACACTACGATCGCATAGTGATGTGTCGTATCGAGAAGTAGAGCATCACATTCTATTTTAGTATATTCTTCCGTATAGTATATAGTATTCTCTTCATGTAGTATATAGCGTTCTCTTTGTGTAGTGTTTAGTGTTCTCTCCGTATATTGTTTAGTAAGTATAGACTCGTAATTGTACTGACCATAGTAAGTATCATAGTAGCAATAGTAATGAGTGGAAACCTTTAACTATACCTATTATAGTTAAGTAGAGATGTTAGTTGAATGCCTTTGATACATAAAGGTGTTGAAGTGAAGCGAAGACTTTTATATCCAACACTAATATATATGATGTATAACTAAGAATTCAACGACTTTCGGACTGATAACATAATAACCTAAGTCCACAATCAAACAAGAACATGAATTAAGGCGAGCTATCAGTTCTAAGTCCTTCAATCCTTACTTATATAAATATATTGGTGTGGATATGATTTGAGAAAAAAACAATTTTGAAAGCATTGGAGAATAGTTTTTAGAACAATTCAACATGAAAATAAGTTTGATAAACATTTAAAACAACTTTATCGGCATGGTAATTTGAAAATGTAGAAAATCCTTTTGATAATAAGTTGTAAATCACATATGATTAGTACTATAGCTTGTTTGGTTCAACTTGTATTCCCCTCCCATAAAACATATAAAAACATATAAAAAGTTGATTAAGGGGTATGAACTCACCTGTAGTGAGTGATGCAACGGTAGGATCGGTTGAGGAGGTTGAGTGTTAATTGCGGACTTGAGCACCAACGGATCCTATTAACCATATAATGACATATATATATATATATATATATATATATATATATATATATATGGGTGTAAATAGTGTTTGGAATAACTATTTATTGTAATGGGACCTCTTTAGGGACTAGTAAACACTTATTATGAAATGTTACAACCCTATAAGGTTGTATATGGGTGGTATATGACTACACAATGGAGTGTATGGTCAAAATGTACAACAAATGTGTGTGTGCAGTTGCACACATGAGTGTGCGGCCGTACAGTGGGGGTGCGCGGCCGTACACTCCGAATTTGTGCCCAAAATGTTGATTTTTGAGGTGTTCTTAGGTCATATGAAGGTGTGTGCCAACAGTATGAAGGTGTGCGGCCGCACTCCTTTAAAGGATGAAGAAAACATTAAGAACACTAAGAACAATATGAGTTTTAAGCTTAGATTCAGATGTTTTACCAGTAACAAGCTGATTAATGGGGTGATTGACATTCTTGAGGTCCTTAGAGTGTTCTTTGGATGAGATTTTTAGGGAGAGAAAGTAAATAGAGAAGTAGATTTCAACCAAAGGGGGAAATAATGAATCAAGGGGGGGGGGGGGTCCTCCCCTATATATAGAGGTGAGTGTGTGGCCGCACACTGCATGTTTTGGAGTGTTTGGCCCGATTTTATTTGATACGCTTTGTGTTATCCTGTTTCTCGATTTCTACCTCATTTGCATTACGTTTAGAATGCTCCAATAGATCCCAAACGGTGTTGAAAGAGAATGAAATGAGTCTAACTTGGATTCAGTTGGTTTCTTGTATAAGAAAGAAATTTTGGGTTGTCACAAACCAGACCAGGTTTAAATGTTTGCACATTCCCATCCATGTTAGCCTGCTTCTTGAAGATCCACTTACACCCAACAGTTTTAAGGCCAGACATAGGATCAACCAAATTCCAAACTTGGTTATCATACATGGATTGAATTTCACTTTCCATACCCTCCTTCCATTTAGCAACTTCAGAGCCTAACATCGCTTCCTTATAGTTGGATGCTTCATTGAAACTAGTCAGTGTATAATCATTGATTAACACGTCTCTTACTGTTTCAATGTGGAAACCATAGAACTTAGGAGGAAGACGAACACAATCAGATCTGCAAAGGGGAGGAGTTGGAATAATGTTAGTTTGCATAACAGGTTGTATAACCTTGGGTTATGTGCCAGTTTCAACTGTAGGTTCTTTTTTGTTTGATTCTTGTATTCCTTCAAGATCTATTGTGCTCTCACCAGCCACTTTGGATATTAACTCTCTCTCTCTAGAGGAAGAAGCCCCTTTAAGAAAGAAAAACCTTGTTCTCAGAAGGATTATAGAACACGTATTCAAAAGAATTTTGTGGATAGCCCACAAAGTAACACTTTTTCGATCTAGATTCTTGTTTGTCGTTGGCCTCTCGAAAAACGAAAACTTCACAACTTTAAAGTTTTAAATATGCAAGACTGGGAGGTTTCCCATTCCATATTTCGAATGGTGTCTTAGTGACATTCTTAGTTGGTAGGAGGTTTAATATATTAGTAATTGTTTTAATGCGTAACCCCATAAACGTATTGGAAGCATAATTCGAGTCATCATAGATCAAACCATATGTAGAAGGATTCGATTTCTTATCTTAACAATTGTAACATCCATAACAGTCGAGCTAATTAAAAAAATTAAATCATTTAAAACCATTCAATTATTAAAATTTGTTTTCAAAATATTTTAAACATCATAGTTCCCATAAATAAAAATCATCAATCGAGGAAGTGTACGGTCACGCCTTCGCCTTCCCGCGGCCATCCGCTGAACTTGAAACAATAAACTACAACTGTAAGCCTGAAAGCTTAGTGAGTCACCCCCAAAATACCAATTCCATATAGATAACCATATCATATAACATATAATTAACAGAACAACCATGTATCACGAGTCTACAGTGTGACTTGTCTGCCCGCACCAGGCCTTCAGTCCACCTGCTCCACTCTCTGAGTGTACAATATGACTGGACCGCCCGCACTGGACCTTCAGTCTATCTGGACCACTCTCTGAGCCACGACATGTCTGGACCGCCCTCTTAGGGCCTTCAGCCTATCCAGACCGCTCACCGGGCCTTCGGCCTGACTAGGTGCCCTCCTGGTCCTATAGTCTATCTGGTCCGCCCTGGGTATGTTGGCCTACAGAACAAAGCAGGACCCACCTAAACCCAAACCCCAATCAAACAACCATGTGCGCAAATATATCAGATAGTCACAAAACAGTCCATAGACAACAAACCGGTCTAGCAGATCATATAGCAGAGCAACATCCTAACCAGGATACCGACCTAACCGGTTACTAATATAACATCATCCTATATACCAGGATACCGACCAAAACCAGGTCACCAACATAATACCATCCTAACTACCAGGATGCAGATCTAGCAGATCAATAAACATATCAAACAAAACCAGGATACTAATCCGATAAAGGGACAACCTTGGTGCCTTAGACCCCGTTGATATAGTGAGGATAACTCATCTTGCAAGTAGCTCGGAAGGTAGCGTCAAACTCTTCCAGATGTTGCTCCAACTCCAACACCTATATTCACTAATTCCCCTTTAGTATCAAAATCCAATTTACCAAAATACCCTTAGAAGTCCAATAGTCAACCCTTGGTCAAAGTCAAAGTCAACTGCCAAAATTAAAAGTCCATGTTAACCTCAACTCGTCGAGTACAACCAGCCACTCGTTGAGTTCCTTGCATAACTTACCGATTCACAAGAGCGACTCGTCGAGTTCCTAGTGTTAGTGGCCGCAAACCCCTTGGTCAACTCGTCAGGTTTCCCTATACAACTCGACAGGTTCATACGTGTCAAAAGGCTAGGAAAACCCTAGCCGACTCGCCGAGCCCAAGGCAATCTTCATCAGACTTGCCGAGTCGTTTATCCAACTTGTTGAGTCTACAACTATCTTTATTGGACTCGCCGAGTTGTCTTGAAACTCACCGATTCCATCCAGTCCTTCATCCAAATAGAGGCTTTTTAAGCCATGCTAAGGCTCCATATTGTAGATCCAGTCCCCCCAAGGCATGTTTATCACGTAAAGTTGCAAACTTTACGTGCATGCAAGGTGCTATTGATCTAAATCAAGATAAAGAAGAGGTTCTAGGAAAATGAGCTTCACCAACATGCTAAAGATCGAGAATTTATGATAATAAGATCCAAGATGAGCCTACAACTTTAGATCTTGGTTCATCACTCAAAATGCAACTCCAAATGCCCAAGATGGCCCCAAAACTCAAATATAAAAGGGATCTAGCTAAAAGAAGCTCAAGGTGGTGACTTGATACCTCCAAATGATGATAAACTGAGGTAGACTTCAGATCCCCAACTGTTCCTTGCTCAAAGCTTCTTGGTCTTAAGGCCTTTCCACACCAAGATCCACCTTTCAAGCTCGAACATACAAGTATGGAGAGGAAATAGAGATTTAGGGTTTCTGGACCCACATGGGCTACAAGGGAAGCTAAGGGGGGAAAAGTATCCTTTAAATAGGGTGCAAAACCCCGATATTTATGGTCTCATCTGCCAGTTCCTACACATCGAGTCCCTTCTTGGACTCAGCAAGTAGGTCACTTAAACACGCAGAATAGCCCGTTGCTACTCGGCGAGTCAGGCAACCGACTCATCGAGTAGACATTGAAATCATTAGAAATTATCACCACAAATTGATACACAAGAATTGGGGTGTTACAATTCTCCCCCACTTGAACTAGACTTCGTCCATGAAGTCTGCTGCGGTGAACAACCTTGGGTAGTGCTCCCGCATCTTTGCCTCCGACTCCCATGTCCAATCGGACCCTAATTGGGGCTCCCATTGTATCTTTTCCAAAGGTACGACCTTGTTCTGCAGAACCTTCACTCCTTTCTCTCCAGAATGGCCACAGGCCTCTCCACATAACAAAGGTGCTCATCGACCTGAATGTCATCCAACGTTACTATCGCCTCTTGATCCATGATGCACTTTCGCAACTGCGAAACGTGAAAGATGATGTGAAACCCAACCGAACTTTTTTAAAAGGTCTATCCTAGAAGCCATGTTGCCAACTGAAAAATCCTGATGATCCAACATATCCAAAACCCAACTTTCCCTCTTCCTGAGGCGAACCCTTTGTGTTGACAGGACAATTGTCCCACAACATCATACAAAAATCAATCCACTGAAACACGAACACTCATACCCGGCCCAAGTAGCCTCGGGTTGGAATACCAGGCATGCCCACAATGGGTCCAATAATTCGTAGGATGGAATGCCCTCGCATCCTACACACGAATCCCAAGTCATACACCTACTTCAACTCTTCCTGCTACCATATGATGCTTCTCAGACTAAGTTGAAACCTCCCTGGTCCCGCTTGTCTGTCCATTACCTGCAACACCGGACTCGTCACTAATTGCTGAACCAAAAGACCCACACAAATGGCAGTCCCATGCGCCCCCCGAAAAGAAAACTAACTGGCTGGACTTGCTTCCACGCCCTGCTATCAGCCTCTACTAACACAATGGACGCTACACGGCCCACAACAGCCTCACCTATCACCTGATCTCTAGCAACCCATCTCTTCCTCATTTCAGACACACTATGGCTCTTCCACAGATGAAAACAACCTAAGTCACGCCACAATAACTCGAACCATCATCGACATACTTACCACTACTGGCCCACTAGTACGACACTCCTATCTATCCTATATCACCCTTCGGGTGGGAATACCGGTATGCCAAGTCCAATTGATCATAGGGTCCGGTCATCCTCGGGATGGAATACCCTAGATTGGAAAACCAACAGATCGAATCAATTCAACCATCAAGTTGAAACCCTCAATGTTTGTTGGCCCACCACCTCAACCCTACCGTTCCTCCTGAGCCTCCGTCCCTACGACTTTCAGTCTGGCCGCATTGGGTATCTTGGCCTACTGCATAGAGCAGGACCGCCTCAACCCTAACCACATGCCATGTATCCCTAGATGACCAGGAGAAAGATCTAACCCGGTTCCCAGAACCTGACTGACAGGGTATTCCAATTCCAAACTTTCCTAAAGTTGATGAATACCCATCCGGATCTACTCTCAGTCCCCAACTGGAGTATTACCCGATCCAAGAAATGGAACCTCGGAGACACTCCGAACTGATGAGCTCACCAAGATCCTCTGCACTCCATCCGATCTCTAATAACAACTTCCGATCAACCCAGAAATACACCAGAGTCTTCAGTCTACCCCAACAACATACTTAATCCCTGGGACAATCCTATTGATTGCTATAGCACAACAGTCTACTCAATACCCGCGCATGGATCTTCAACACATACAGAGTCTGCATCATGACTGGACCGCCTCACCAGGCCTTCAGCTTATCTGGACGACTCTTAGAACCTTCAGCATGTCTGGACCTTTCTCCAAGCCTTCGGCCTGACTAGTACACCCCACCGGCCTTTAGTCTATCCAGACCGCTCTAAACTGTTGAGCATCTCCCTGGACCGCCCCTCCTGGTGGCCCTTCCCATGCAAACTGTTCTCACCCACTTGGAGTTCCGAACTCCTGATCCATTTCGTGGACTCTAACCCCGGCCTAACCCTAGGCCTCATGTCGATCGTCCATTCTCTCGGAAATCCAAGGTCTGTTCCCTGATTCGCGTGTCTACCACTTATGCTAAATAGCCCGCATACTCATGCTGAATGTACTGCCAAGCCCTGGAAGCTAACAAAATCCTCAACAACTGATGTTCCATCCGAAAATTCTTAATTCTCCCCCACTTGGGACACTAACCACTACCTACTAGTGGCGAAATCAAAACACTACTTAACCGTCCTAACTAAGCATTTCCACACTTCACCATAGAACGGTGAATCCTGGAATGAATAATTTCTGCAAAACAACCCTCCTGTTGTGGAGCAATCGAACTTCAGAAGGAACCCGAATCCCGATGACACTTCTGCATCTCCAGTTCACAATTTATGGCCCTGGAATGGTGATCCTATGTCCTAACTTCTAATCACCAACACCCTTGGATACTAACCGTTTACAACCCTTGTTACTAAATTCCTCAAACTATCCTATTCCATATGCACAAGGGATGGGAAATTCACAATATAATTATAAACAATAAGATACTGATAGAAACATACCAGCAGTTGCATCTGGCGCTGTCCTGGCCTCCTCTGCTGTAAGTTAGGAGGCACGTCCCTGAGCCCTCAGGGGCTCTGCTGTACCCAGACCCCCATCAGTAATCCTTAAAGTAGTCGATGCTGGAGCCTACACCGACCTAGCAACCAGCAGTGGATAGTTGGTCTTCGCGTGACCAACATGATGGAAGTGACAACAAATCCTCATGTCCTAAACCGGGGTCAACTGGCGACAATCCCTCGCATAATGCCCATACTTTCCGCACTTGCGGCACACACCACTGGACCTACAAACTTCGGTATGACCCTTCCCGCACTTCGCACAAGTGCGGTTGCTCTATTCTCCAACCCTAGAATCGGAGGTCTTAGACCGCTTCGGCGTCGGTTGAGACTGCACCGGGGTCTGCCTCTACTCTCGCAACTGCAACTCAATCTCCAGCTCCCGCCATCTGGCGGCCTCCTGTAAATCCAGTAACGTATCACATCACTGGGTAACAACAAACTATCTAATGTCAGTCTTGAGCATGCTCAGATAATGCGTCATCTGAGTCTGCTCAGAAGCAAACTCCAAGCAGAACATCGCCCTCTCAGTGAACATATGGGTGATCTCCGTCACCAACTCTGCACCCTGTCTCAACTCCAAGAACTCCTGAGCTAGCCACTCATGCTCGACTCACGGAATGTGATGGGAGTAGAACATCTCCCTAAACCGATCCCAAGAAGCTGCAGCTCTCTGCTCATCTGAATAAGACCCCATCATCAACCTCCATCAGTCCTTCGTGCCGGACCTCAACATGTTTAGGGCACACCTGACCTTCTAGTCAACTGGGTAGGAACATGTGAAAAAGCATCCCTCGATGTCCGATAGCCACCTCATGGCTATGATAGGGTCTTGAATCCCATCGAAATTCGGGGCTTCATGTTATCAAAATCCCGATACTGAAAAGATGGCTCCTACCCCTGCCGCTGATACAACTGCAGTATCTGCCGCGGAAGCCGCCTCCACAAGGGTTGCATAGCGCTCGTCAAAGTAATTGACCATGGCGGTCTTGATAGACCTAAAAATATCCGGTAACTAAGGCCGGAACATAGCAACAACTTCATAATGCAGGATCCCTCGGATCCTATCATCCATCTCGTCGGGCCTCATCTGGCCAATAGTCTTGGGTGCTGCCGGCGCCTCCTGTCCTTCCTCTCCTGGTCCTGACCCGGATCCTACCACGAGTCGCCGTGTAACCACCATACTGAAAACATACCGAAAAGATATTATATACTCCTCATAACAACCCGGGAACCAACTCCCAACCAAAACCCTAGGGGTTGTGACTTCCTTGATACGTGTATGGGTCCTGTGGTTTCAGTAGTACAGGCCCATACTACCTTCCACACCTACCCATATTTGGCCCAAGTATCATCACAACACCCTAGCAATATACACAAATATAGCGAGCGCTCAATCCTCACTCCTAGAGGAAATGCTAAATATCTCATAACTGGCCTACTGG
This sequence comes from Lactuca saligna, assembly GCF_052625555.1. Classification (NCBI taxonomy): domain Eukaryota; kingdom Viridiplantae; phylum Streptophyta; class Magnoliopsida; order Asterales; family Asteraceae; genus Lactuca; species Lactuca saligna. Next base: position 285,234,930 of record NC_136421.1, on the reverse strand, counting down.
CCTTGCACAACCCACCCATACATGAAACTTCCACCAACCCTACAACACTAGTGTAGGCTAGCCATAGATAACGCTGGACCCCGTAGACTTTCAAATATCCAATCCTACCTTAAACTACCAATCAAACAAGAATAGAACATAAGGCCAAATCAAACATTCTCAGGCTATAAGGTCTTAATTATGTA